>NW_026636761.1:1800000-2245000 GCF_028554395.1 Pezoporus wallicus | reverse complement strand
ATGAATATTTCAGCGAATTTGACATTTTGGAGACTTCTGTCTCCCAGGTTTAGTGATGACGAGTATGTGGGTCAGGAGTGCTGCAGGTTCACAAGCAGCATCCTGTCAATAATTTAATGCTCCGAGTGCTAAGCAGCGCTAGCAGGACGCACGCCGGCACTGCAGGGTTTGTTGGCTCATTGAGCCAACACAGCTCTGAAGCAACATAAAAACAGTTTTTGATCTCTTGCTGCTGGCCTCTGCCTGAAAAGCATAAAGCAGGAGGCAACCCTGTGGCAGCTATTCTACTAATGTCACCGTAATATGGATGCTGTTTTACTGTCACTTCCAAGATGGAAACAGCAATACACAGGGCCAGATAGGACAAGGCATTTCTCAGCCTATTCCCCTGCTGTCCAGATACGTGATTGTGCAGGCTTCCAGCCACACAAACTCTCCCCCAGTTGCTGCCCAGACCTGACTGGAGCACAGTGGGATTCCCATCTGCAGGGGCATCCCGAGGACTTCAGGAGGTTTAATCTCTGATTAGTTTAGGTGTTTTTTATCAACATAAGGTCAGAATCTCCAGTCACTGTGCCACTGGAAAGGGCAGGCAGGGTGCCCTGAGCATGGCAAGAACTGGGGTTCCTTCAGTGGGCTGTCACAGCAACACCCAACCTCCTCTGTCCCTCTGAGAACAGGCACAAGTCATCACACCTATGGGAAATGTCAGCATTTCCTGGAACGCTCCACCCAGAGCCTAGGGCACTAATTGTCCTAATGGCTGTGATGAGCCCCATCTGGGTCAAGCACCCACGGAGCCCATTTAAGCTCAGCTCTTCGGTACTTAGCTCTTGCCTGAGCTGTGCTGGAGCAGACTTAGGCCTCACAGACTCTGTGGATCCAGCCCCTAACTGGCTTGCCTTTGGCCCTGCATTGTCCCCACGGACATGATGTGACCTGTGGGTCAGCTTCCCAGCTTGGTGTGTCTCATCCCATGGACTTTCCAGATGGTTGGATGAGGACCTGACCCTGGCCATGGCCATCCCTGCCTGCCTCCTCTCTGGTATCTATGGGGGTCCCTGCCCCACTGCCTCAGCAGGGCCCCAGCATCTCTGTGTGTGCACGTGCTTGCCCAAGCACTTACTGCCCTGTTGCTACCCCGGGGTACAGGGACCTGCTCCCAACCCGAGCCCTGAGAAGATGCTTGTTGGTGCCTGTTGGCTGGCACAGCACCAAGGCTGATGCATGGGCTCTTCCCCTCCTTGGCGGGCAGAGTAGCACCGACAGGAGAAACAGAACAGCCAAGAAATGAAATACAGGACAAGTTACTGCAATAACTCCCATGGTTACCCAAGAGACAGAGGCAGCAGAGCGTCCTGCAGCACGGTCTTTGACAGAGAAAGAAGAGACTGAACAGGTCTTCCTGTTAAACTCAGGTGAGGTTTTTTTCCTCTCTTATAAAACAATGTTCTTAAATATTTATACTAAAAAAATGCACCACTTTCCATATGAAAGCTGTGCTTGGCACAAGCATCCTCTCAGCTAGAAAGGAGCTGGAAGAGCCCTTCTCTTTCCAATGTCAGCTCGTCATTGTGTTGTTGATGCACATTATACACCCTGAAAGCAAAGCTGCTCTGGCTTTGCATTGAGCCTCCCTTTGGTTAGCAAGAAAAGGATGATTTTGGCAGCAGGGGAGCGGTCCTGCTTCAGAAGTGTCTGTGCTCTCGGGATGTGCTTTGAGGGATCCACAGGCCTGTAATTCTGGAACAAAAACCTCAAAACTTACGTGGGAGTAAATGCAAAGCTGGAAAGAAAGCAAAGTGGGATGTCAAATTATGCATTCAAAGACTGGCTTCTCATTAGCGATGCTGGGTGATCTGTAGATTCTCCCATCACATGATACCCATCCTCCTGTACTTCCCAACATCGCAGAAATCCTTCTGAGGGAGCTGCATGATGTGCTTCTTTTTGTTTTATCTGCCCCTTTGTAAGGATCAAGTGTGTTTTTCTCAAGGGATCCTATAGATGTGATGCTTCTGGCACTGGTAAAGTTGGGAGGATGTTAAGCAGGTGCTGAGTGTGCAGTCTCTTCCCTGCAATAACTGTAGCTGCCTGCACAGGAGGCTTTGCCTGTGGTTGCACTGTGGTGCTTGGAACCTCCTGGAAGAGTCAGGGCTTCTGCTTCCACTGCTGGTCATGGTGGGTTTAGGTTTTAACATGAAGACCCCATTTCTGGTCCTGAGCCTCAGCTGTGTAATTCATCAGGGTGCTGTGATGCCCTTGGGGAGGTGACCTTGTGTTTGGGGACAGCCTGGCGAGGCTCCCGCTGTTCCTGCTGGCTCTTCATTAAGGATATTTGGATTGCAATTTTTCTGATCTCCCAGTGATGCTGTAATTGTCCAGTTATGACTGGCTTTGGCACCGTTATCCACACTGAGTCCTGTTAGACGGATGGGAAACTCACTGGGGTGCTAATGTGCACAAGCTGCAGTAGCCAAGGAGCCAAGCAACAGTGTCTAATGCTGCCAGCTGGCCTGGGAATTGCGACGAAGGGAGCCGACGTGCTCTTACCAGAGGGAATAGAGCCCTTGGTATTACCTGATGCTGCTATGGTCCTGCACACACTGTGATGGTGGGAAGCAGGGCAGGGAGGATGACTTGGGGCTGAAATGGGGGCATTAATCCTCTGGATGCAGCAGTTAAACCACTATGTTAACTGTTTCCTTTGGTTTAAAAGGAATGAAAGGTGCTGGCTGTGGCCCTGCTTTGGGGAGTTTGAAGACCAGATTTTGGGGATCCAAATGGAGAAGGGACACAGAAAAAGCCTTGCAAAGGCAGCTGAACTGTGACCGACTTCCCATTGCTGCCTGCCAACTGGTCACCTATTAACTCATTCCCTGGCATTCCTCTGGGCAAACACCCAGTCATCTGAATGCTATTTGCTGCCAGCGTGTTCCTAGGGCAGCAGCTTTGCAGCCCTGACAGACACCGTGGATTTTTCCCTGCACGTATCCGCAGGGAATGTCTTGGCACAGCAGCAAGCAGTGTGCCAGCCCAGGCCTGGGGCAGCACTGGGGGATGGCACTGGGACAGTGCCCACCCTGAAAGCAAGGCAAGCAGTAGCATTTCATCAGAGGAGATTTGCAAAGAAAACATTATTTCCTCAAATGTGTTCATCATTCAAAATTATTCAAGCAAAGGTTTCCATCTCGCTGTGGCTATTATTCATAATATGGGAATCTGGATGTGTGGCTCTCCTTGGTAATTAAGCTGCATGGAGGTTTTTTCTGCCCTCCATTTGGGTGGAACAGCAGCTGTACCTCAGCCCTGGGATTGTCTCTGTGGAACAAATAGGGCTGGTCCTGGTTGCAGGGCCTTGAAACAGGGATCGTGAATTCAGACTTGTGCTCTTAAATGGTGCTGGCATCCTGTGCACCTCAGGGCAGTGGCTCCCTGTGACTCAGGCAAGTGATGGGTGCTTTGGGCCCTGGTTTCCTTGTCCTGGGAGGGGGGGCTGGTGAAAGTCCCTCCTCCTGGACCACCTCCTCAGTTGAGGAATTCCTTGAACCCCTTTAGGAGGAGCAAGCTAAATGCCTGTCCTGATGGGAGCAGTTACTGGGCTCTATGTAAATCACAGTTCTCCCTAGCAGTGTCATATGTACATCATAACTGAAAGGGGGACTAAAATACAAATGTGAGGACTTACTTGTAGTAAATAGGTGTTATTTAATAACAACTGTAAGATAGGAAAGCAAACAGGAAATTAAAAAATAGTGGCTTTTCCAGATCACTTTTTCTGTTCCAGAGTGGATCCCTCAAACAAGAAGCTCGGAGCAATTTTCTGCAGAGGCTATTTTGATAACTTTCCAGGCGTTGCTCACTCATGACCCATGAGTGTAATGCTCCAGGTAGTGAATACACTTGCAAACAACATTTTCCTAAACACGTGTGGTGGGAATGGAGGAAGCTGGCTGCCAGCCAGAGCCGGCTCCCATGCAAGGTCCTGGAAACACACTTGCGGGCACCAGCAGGATGTTGACCTGTGTAAGTTCCTCCCCTGTTCTGGGGTGTCTGATGATCCCCTTGGAGAGAAGGGTCAGAAAACCAGGACCCTGCTTGCCTCTGTTCAACGCCCACCAGTCTCTGATCCCATCCACCTGTGGTAAGGATGCATCACTCTCGTACCCCACATCTGTGTGGTACCCTGGGAGGGACTTGCCCCAGTGTGTGAGCCTGCCAAAGCTGCGACATGGTGGTGGTTCCACCACTCCAGCTGTGTGCTTCTGACTGCAGCAAGCACACATGCAGGCTCATTCCTTTGGGGCTGCCATTAAGTCACTGACCCCGCAGACATTCTTCTAATTCAGAAGCTGGTTAAGCATGTGCTTGAGCCTGAGCACTTGCTTTTAGTGCTTCCCTGACCTAGAGCTAAGTGAGGAGCTGATAATACTAAATACAGCTTTGTCCTTTTGTATGCAGGCTCCTGAATGAGCTGCAGCATCTCCTGGGACTCAGAGCTGCAACACAAGCATGAGGGACCATGCATGGGAGTCATAGCTGCAATAGAAGCATGAGGGATTGAGCACTCTGCTGTAGGGCCATCCACACTTGAGGTCCAAGATGGTGCTCCTGGCCCCAGAGCACCTTGTCCACCAGGTAGGACAGAAACACTGATGAGGATGCACAGCTCAACGGGCAGGGCTATTTATTCTCTGTACTGATATCCCAGCTGGAAAAGCTTTCTCTGGGGCAGGCTGGAGCCCAGGGGAATGGGCAGTCCCTGCCTGTTCAAAAGGTCTGGGATCAGTGCGGGGGCCTTGACATGGGGTTTGCTATGATGGGAAATTAATGAACATTTCGTAAATGTGTTTTACAGACAGCTCTAAGTATGTGCTGAGCAATGCTTGTTCTGTCAAGAAACACTGGTTACAGGGTTATATCCAGGCCACTTAAATATTATGTTCCATAATATAATAAATAGTGGGGCTGAGCGTTGCAGCTTTGTGCTGTAAAGAGCCCTGTGTATGCTGCAATCCTGCATTGGCAAGGTAAAAACTTGACACTATTGTAGAAGTGGAGGTTTAGCCCTGCTGTTGTTGATCTGCTAGGGCAGTGCTGTGCCCCGGGCACTAGGGACTGCTGAGGACACAAGGATGGAGGGTCACAGGGTTTCTGGCAGATCTTGCCTGAGTATTGCTAGAAACAAAACCACACAGAGCCTTCTCAGGGAGCGATGCATATGGGCAGCCACACCTTTTCCACTTAGAGGTACCTAAATTAAGGGAGATACAAGGCCCTTCTCATTCCTTTTAGGAAAGCCAAGATTTAGAACAGGAATATAGAAGGGAAATTGTAGCTGTAAAGAGACATTCTGGTGCACTAAGAGGTAGCTTAACGAAAAGCCAGGCAGTAGCTGAGCCTCCACCTGCAGCAGCTCCAGCATGAAATTAAACTCTGGGCTGATTTTTCTCTAAAGGCAGGCATGGAAAAAATGGTACGTGCAGCAGTATTTCATTGCTACATGAAATGTGGTGACAGAGAGGAATTCCTGCAACATAAAGGGATTTAAACAACAAGGGCTTGAGCTGACAGTCAGGATGAGGATACAGGATCCTTTGTGGGTTGTCCCCCGGGATCCTATTTGGTGGTGAAGCCTGACCAGTGCCTGCAAGGAGTTCCTGCTCCACACAGAGCTGGGCCAGTGTCCCCTGCACCAGCCCTCAGTGCTGCACACCCCATTCTGGCATCAGTGCAGCACCATCTATGCTGTGCCTTACCAAGTGAGCTGGGAGCAGCGCATCACAGGCTGTGCCACAGACTGTGCTTATAGTAAATGAGGAGTCTACATTTTATTCTGCACTGTGCTGCTCTTCAGAGGTGTTATCTGGGAATGGACAGTTTTTACTGTTACAGGAAGTTTGAAATGTAAAGAGGGTGGTGGGGCTCAACTGCAACCTTTTATCTCAGTCCAGTCTCTCACCTAGGAGCAGATTTAGCAGCTCCCCTGTGGTATGTGGGAGACACCACGATACTGACTCTGTTTTCTGTTCTGGAGGATGTGAATCCTGGTGTCCAGCTACTCGGCGATGAGGGAGCTGTGTTCATTCAGCCACAGCTCCAGCACTGTGGCCAAGAGTGACTGAAATTCCTCTTATTCGGTGCCCTGAAAACAAGACACTGGCTCAAACTGGACAGTGTGTAAGTGACTGCCAAACTCATAAGAAAATACATGCTCTCAGTAAATAAATGCATTTTGAAGAAGCTTTATGGAAAATATTCAGAGGAAAATGTTATACTTGCAAACACTTACGCTTTTGAGTAACTTTACATTGGTAGATTAACCAACTCCAGTTCAGTTATTCATGTATCTAATACCAAGTGCACAAGTATTTGCTGATTCAGAGCCTGTGCTTATGCTCTGTGAACGATGATGATGGTGCCTTTCCCCAGCCTCTGAACTCTGACAAGGTTTAAAGGTCTCTGCAGGCAGAAGGGCTGGGAGTTTGCCCTGAGCTGTGCAAGTCTATGAAGCTTTCTCAAGCAGCTTCTCGGAGGGTAAAACTGGAGCAGCAGCTAAACTGTGCTGGCAAGTGACTGTCTCCTTGGAAAAAGTGTTATTACAGATCATGCCACAGACACGTTGGGATATATGTTTGCAGTGAATCTTAGAATATTTGGTGGATACTAAGCAGCAATTAGAGTCTTCCTTTGGAATCAATTCATTTCCTACTGCCATGGTAGCAGGGAGGATCTTATTGAAACTCTAGGATTTTTAATATTATTACACTAAAGACTCTCTCAGTATCAGCATCTCCGTGGGGGAGCATTAGCACACTGTAATGTGTAACACCATCTCCAGTTCAGGAAATCTTGTTGTATTTCTAATAGGGCATGTGGGGCATATATTATGTATGGGACATATATTTCTCATTTCCACCAGGCATCATCCTTCCTTCTCTCTAAATTACTCTCCAAATAAAAAAAAAAAAAAGCATTGTATTCCTTATTGCTCAAAATACATATTTTTTTTTTTTAATCTTTAGACCCAGAAGCCACTACCAGCCATCAGGGCTGTATGCGCTAGAAGCCAGAAAGCCTTGGTCGAGTGGTAGGGAACAGAACTGTAGTTAAAAATACCCAGTTATCACCATGGCTCAACAAGCACCAGTCTAAAATGGTTTACTGGAGAGAACCACCAGCCAGAACAGGTTTGGCCTCAACCCAGAGCTGCATCCAGGAGTAAACGGGATACCAACATCCTGCTGCTGCAGGACACTTTGCTTTATAGACAGGAGTACAAAACCACTAATGTGCCTGTTGCTCTCCAGGCAAGCCTCTCAAACACACACTAATCAAAGCTTATAGTGTTTCTCTTGGTAGTAAGTCTAACCACACCAGAATGAAGAGCAAGGAGCTGGAACAACAGAAGGGCTGCTTGTTCAACCGCTCCTCTCAGCTCAGCCTGGCTAAAGGGAGGTAGATAAAGAGTCCAGCTAAGGTGGAAGAAGTAAACAGTCATCCTGGTAGGAAAAGAACAGGTTGAAGAGAGCTCCTCAAATGATGAGCAAATCTGAACAAAAAGATATGGGAGAGGGTGAGGAAATCTGTGAGTTAGTGGTGTAAAGGCAGAATATCAGGAAAGGAATCACCCTGTAACCACAAAGACGGATGCTCCATTAAATGTACCTTCAGGTGGCACCTGATTTTGTTAAGGCAAAAGAGGACAACTGGGAGGAAATTTGGGTGACATCTGAGTGAGATCTTTCTCATCTTATAAATCAGAGGCCACATTTCCAGCACAAAGGAAAACGTGGCTCTGAGCAGGCAGCATATCAAGGAATACAGAGGAAACCAGCTCCAGAAGGGACCTAGGAGACTGTCTTGCCTGGTGCCTGCCTCGAGGGGATAACTGAGTGATGTCAGATAAGTGCTTTCAAGGTGACCACTGAGATAAAGACTCCCCAAGCTGTTTGACTGTCTTTGCTATACTGAAGTTTTTCACCATATCTTTGCAGGATCTCTTGCTGTACTTCACACCCATCACCTCTTAGTCTGTCAAGGATTGAAGGCTACTGCCCTCCCCTTTAATTTACCTACAAACTAAGGTGTTTTCCTCCCTCCTTTATTTCATTCTTCACCCCAGGATTTTTTTCTTTTTCTTTAGATTAGTAGCTCTTTCAGTCCTGCATCAAAGACCATTGGTATCAACCCCTACACCACTCTTGCTGCTTTCCAGCTTATTGCTGATGACCTTCCTTCAGTAAGGTGCTCAAAACTAAACGCAGGGCAGCTGGAGGATTAGTTCCTGTGGTGATGGCAACAGGCCATGCTACTGTTCCACGTTGTGATTTGCATCATCTGCTGATTTAATAAGTACATTCTCAATTTCATCACTGCCATAACCTTCAGCAGAACCAGACCACTGCAGACTTTCAGGTCAGGATGGGTTCTGTGCTGCAAGTGGACCCAGCCAGCCCGGCCAACCCTTGACCTCTGCACCATGTATGTTTAGTTTGTTTTTCAGGCCGTGGCAAGAGGAAGTGTCAAACACCTGACTGAACTCAAGGCAGCTCCCAAAACTGCTTATCCCCCAACCCCAGGGACTGTGCTCTCAAGAATAAAACTGGCTTTGTTTGACACAATTCACCCTTCCCCAGTCCACGGCACCTGGTGCTTGTCTCCTACATGCCATTTGTTTCAGAAGGAACGAGGTGCTGTTGGTTAAATTGCAATTATCCAGCTCTTTCCCACCTTCCAGAGGCTCCCGGCTGGGGCGGGCCAAGCACCTGAGCGCTCCCCACCCAGGCGGAGGGCAGCGGGGGAGCCCTTGTCCGCACGGGGGGTGGATTCTTGGGGCCGGCGCCGCTCTCCGAGCCCTGTGCCCCGGCTTGGGCAGAACCGGAGGTGGGCAGAGCTCTGGGGGCCGAGGGGTGGCAGTGGGGCCCCAGGGCCCCGCCGTGGGTGGGGCGGGTGCCAGTGCCGGCCGGCGGGGCCGGTTCCGCGGTGGGCCGGGCCCTCGCCGCGGCGGTGGGAGGCAGCTGCGCGGCCGCACGGTGAGTGCCCCGGGGCCGGGCCGCGGGGGTCGCGGTACGGGGCGGGCTCTGGGCCCTGCGCGCCGCGGTCCGGTCGCGGGTGGGCGGGAGCCTGCGCGGCGGCGGCAGCAGCGGCGGCGGGGGGAGCCCGGCTGCGCTGTGTTGCGCTGCTGCGGCCCCGGAGCGGCCCGGGCCCCGGCACAACGCGCCCCACCGGGTGAGGCTCCGCGCGGGGCCGGGCCGCGGCCTGCCCGCCGCTCCCCGCCCCGCTCCGCCCGGGCCCGCAGGCCGCTCCCCCGCCGGCGCCGCTCCTCCCGCCGGGCCGCGCCGCGCCGGCTCCGCCGGGCGATGAGGAGCTGCTTCTGCCTGCGACGGGGGAGCCGCGACCCGCCGCCCGCCGCACGGGCAACAGTTAAGTGTCCCCGCACCCGCCGCGGACCCCCGGCGAGGCCCGGCCCGGTGCGGTCGCCCCGCTCGGGGGCCGGGCCCGGTGGGTGCTCGGGGGTCCGGCGGGGGCTGCGCGTCTGAGAGGGGGGCCCGGCCCTGCGGGGCACGGCGGCGGGAGCGCTTGCACGGCCGGAGCTCCGGGCGAGGCGGGCGGACTGGGATCCCCGCCCGGCCGGGGCGGGCGCAGGGCCCGGTGTGCGGGCCGGGATGCTCGGTTGCCCGCTGAGGAGGGGCAGGTGGGGGCTCCCCGCGCTCGGGCAGCGGCCTTGCCGGTGCCTGCGTACCGAGTAGACCGAGGCTTCGTTGAGCCCTGGTCGTGTCCTGAGCTCCCCGGTGACCCCATGCAAGACCAAAGCGCTCTGCTGTCGCTGGCAGGGATCAGCGGTGGGGTAAAGCCCTGGTGACCTTGACCTGCTCAGGAGTTACTGCAGATGTCATTAGTGACTGGTTGGAGACAATAGCAAACCCCTGTCTTTTGTGTGGTCTTTAGCAGCAAGCGTTTACAGCGTGGGTTTACATGACTACCCATTTTTCTCCCCTGCTCTCATGTTTCTGCTCTCTGGAGGTGATAATGTGGGCTCTTCTCTTTACAGCACTGGCCAGAGCAGCGATAACTGGGTTGCCTGTGTTTCATGTACTCACCTCTTGCATTACTGAGACTCCTGAGCTTCCACTGTGGTTTCTGGGAAGGTTCTCAAAGACCTACCAGGCTTCAGTGTTTTTTGTGCTTGGTCACGGTAATGCAAGATGAGGCCTTCAGCTGAAACAAGACAGGCTGGGCCTCAGCAGGTGTTCAGCTGGTTGGGCTGAAACTTAGGTTTCTCCATCTTGTGTTTTATTTTAGCTGCATGAGAACATACTAACATATACCTTAATGCATCGTGGAGCAGGTTGGCAGTGTCATCCCGGTAATTTTTAGCTGAGGTAGCCTTACCCGCTACATTTTCTCATCATGCTGGGATGAAGGCTTAGTTTGAGCTTCTGGAGGTGTGAAATAAAACACACAATGCTTCAGTCTTGGACTGCATGCTGCTCTGACAAAATGAATCCCAGGCCCAAGGGTTGTTGTAGCCCCCAGGGACCACATAGCTCATACATGTGCCAAAATAGAAGTAACTGAACTGCATGTTGCTTAAATTTTGATGGGTTGGATGTGTATGGAAGCCTATTTTGGTTTGAAATAGGATGCTCTTCACAGATGTGTGTCCATAGTTAGACGTGCTGTGAAGCAATGCAAGATCTCAGTTTTGCTCATTCCATGACTTAAGTTCCTGTTTCCATCCAGGTCAGTTAAACTGTAGAGTTTGCAGCTGAGACAGGGCAGCTGTCTCGAAGATGGGAGCCTGGGTGTGGGGGTGATTCCAGACATACCTTTATTTGGGGAGAAACATGAAACTGAAATTCTGCCTGCTTGTGCTGGAGGCCCCCAGGGCCCTGACCCCTTGTCCTGTCATGGTCTCCTGTTTTCTGATTGAAACTGTGTCCTATTCCATGAACAGAAATAGAAAACTGGCTCGGCTGTGTCCTGTTCCCGGACGCAGTGGGAGGACCGGGCGTGCAGAGGAGAATGGCAGTGTAACTTCGGAGCAATGTGTGTCATGCCAGCAGTACCTACTGCCTTTATAAAGTGATGGAGTGATAGCCCAAGCATGCGAGCGAGGGTTTTAGCAACGTGTCGGCTTTGCTTTGATGGGGTTATTTCCTGCAGGGTGCAGGAACTCAGTGAGGTAGTTGGTAATTTTTTTCCAGTTTTGGCTTAGCTCATACTTTTCTGCCTGTAGGAAGAACAAGTCAGTGTCAAAGTGCAGGGCTTGTAGTAGAAGGAAGAAACAATAAGCCCATTCTCTCCATGTCCCTTGCTATTTAGCTTCAGAACTTGACCCGCTTTGCTGGCAGCGTGATGCTTCTGTAGCAAATACATCATCAGGCCTGATTTGATCATGTACCCACCAGCTCTTGAACTTGCCTAACTTGTTGAAAAGGAATGCCGAGGGGGAAAAATGTTCTACAAACCCAATAATACATTCATTTCTGAAAATGTATTCCTTTGTTATAGATAGCCCGAGCCAAAGCACAGCAGCGTGTGTGGTCAGTCACCTCAGTGGAATATTTGAAACGGACAGTGGAACCAGCAGAAAAGTATGCCTAGGATAAACACATAAAAGCAGAGATGAGCTAGCGAGAAAACGGGTGAGAGCAAGTGAGAAGGACGCAGTCTTGGGAGTGCTGTGAGAAGGGGAGGTGTGTGTGACTGTGGGCATGGGCTGCAGGACAGCACTCTGTGGGGTGATGAGCTGCCCCCAGCTTTGCTGTCTCCAAAGGGTACAAGGCTTGGGGTGCTGAGGCAGCTACAAGGAGCTGTGCTGCCAGTTGGCACAGGGCTTTGTACTGCCAGGGCAGCACGGGCCCTGTGTTACACGTCTCCTAGGGAGCAGACACGCTGTGCCTGTTGGAAGTAGGTACTTCCCAGCGGGAGGAGTCGGAGTGGAGCACTGGTGAGCGTTGTGTGGTGACAGGTTAAACCGAGACCTTGGCTGGGCTGCACACATATGGCTTCCTGACTAAATGTCACTGCCTGATGCATGCACTTCCTCTGCTCTTCTTCCCTGCCTGTACCTGGTAGCTTGCTCTGAAGGCTGTCACCATCTGGGGTTGGGGAATGGCAGGATGAGGGAGTAGGATGGGGACTGTGCCTCATACCTGCAGAGGTTGGGGCTGGTCTGTGTCTGGCCATACCTGGGTTGGTGCCACACAGAGCAAGTGGTGCCCCATACTCTGGGCAGGAAGAGGCAAAGACAATAAAGCAGGGCCTTGGCTGAGGCAGAGGCTCTGAAGGTCTCTCCTACAGCTGGGCATCAAGATCCCCAGTCTTCTGCTTTGTCTCCTGCTTCACAGCATGGCCAGTTCAAGGGGGACAGAAGGCATTTGGGATAAAGCCAGCAGTGTGGTGGCTGCGTGTCAAGCCATATGTTCTCTGCATCTTGTCCTGCAGCCATCCCACTCCACTCTGCTGTGCATTGCTCAGGACTGGTGCTGGCAGGATGCACAGTGACTTTCTCTGGTGGAGCCACATCCTTTCCCTGCTGGTTTTGTCTGAGTGGCCCCGCAGACTTCTTCCTGCATCAGAGCCTGCATCCGGTTTTCCTTTGCTGGATGTGGCCCTGCAGTTGGGAATCATTTCCAGGGAGCATGCTCCCAACTGGTGGGAAAAATGTTCTAATTGTTTTGGGCTGCTCCCAGAATAACCCC
Source organism: Pezoporus wallicus (assembly GCF_028554395.1). NCBI lineage: Eukaryota > Metazoa > Chordata > Aves > Psittaciformes > Psittacidae > Pezoporus > Pezoporus wallicus. Next base: position 2,232,290 of record NW_026636761.1, on the reverse strand, counting down.
ACAGAGCAGAGCAGCACAGGGCCCTTCAGCAGAGCTCGGCTGAGCACAGGATGGACACAGGCCATCTCCTGGTCAGCTGGTTTGAGTTTTCAGCCACCATGATGTTAGTTGGGTGTATAGGTCAAACTTGTGTTGTTTAAAGAGAGCTTCATTAAAATAACAAGCTGTCTAATAGGAGTATTTCTAGAATCCTGCTCCTTAATTTAATCTTTTCTCTCACTGTTTGCTTTTTGGTTCTAAGTTCAAAGGCATGATAGAAAAGAAACCAAACTTTGCAGGCGCCCTGGGGGAGTAGGGCAATGTAACTAATCATCTGTATGATTGCCCAGCCATAGACTCCCCTCTGACCTGTGCAGAGTTCACAAAAACATTTACCCGAGTGTGCAAACCGATTGCTGCTGCTCCATATCTGTTCCAGATGCATCCTCCATGCCACCCGCACAGCAGGAAGCTGCTGGAGAGCCTTGCTGTGCTGTGGTGGCCAGACAGGGGCCCAGCCGTCTTTGAGTGCTGCAGAGCAGGGTGCTCTGCACTGCCTGGAGACCTGGAGGTTTGTTTTGTGTGCACATGCTCTCTGCCTGCCCGTCCTGTCTGGCCATGGGCACAGCCAAGGCCTGAGCATGAGGCAGAAGAGGGTGCCAGGCTCACTGGGCACAGCGGTGGTGGCTGTGGGGAACTCAGCCCTTGCTGAAGTGGGGTGCTGCTCCAGGCCCTGCACCAGTGCTGCATTGTGTCTTGCCCCACGGCTTCCACCTGCCGGCCTCTCAAGGCAGAAAGCCCCATTCTCCATGCTTGGCCGCTGCCGCTGCCATAGAGAGGCTTTGTGTGAGCCAGCACAAAGTGAGGATTGATGCTAATTTCTCCTTCTCCTGCTGCACCGAGCGGGACTGCAGACGGCCCCCACAGATGTTCCCCTTTCCTCTTGCTGAGGTCAGGGTGCTTTGGGGCTGCAGGTAAACCTTTCCCAGGTCAGCACTGCTGCAGCTCAGGATCCTACCAGGGAAGTCAGTGTTCAGCAGCATAAGCCCCATCCTTGCCATCACTGCTGTGGAAGAGGAGGGAGTACCGGATGCTCTGTGCATGCCTGGGCTCTCCCAGGGCTTGAGAGAGGGGGCACAGCCCCCCTGCTTCCCACCCTGAGGTGTCAGTGCCATCCCAGCTGCCCCTGCTTCACTCGCTTCTGCAGAGCAAGCCAGTGCTTGGTCAGGGTGGGTTTGGTGGAGGCTGGAGGAGCAGATCTGCTTCCTTGCCGCCATGCTGGAACCTGCCTTGTGGTGTTCTTAGTGTGCTGGGGAATATCGTCACTTACCTGGATTTCAGTTCAAAATGGCTTAAGAGAAGCTCCTATCAGCATTCATTATCTCCCAGCTCCTCCCAATGTGTAATAACAAGTCATCACATTACTGAGAGTGACTTGGAAAAGGTTCAGAAAATGTGTGTCTGTATGAAGAACAGATTGTAAGTTCTTTGTCAAGTTCACATTATGTTTGCTCGGTGCTTCACGTTTTAGGCAGTGGGTTCTGGATTTGCAAGGCATCTGGATGAGCCGGTGGAGCAGCACAGGCAGATCTTTCCACTGGGTTTGGTTCATCAGCAATAGTGTTTTGCCATTACCAGTTCCTAGCTTCTGTTTTGGACTCCTCAGGTAGTCTGGCTGTTCGTGTGACATTATTATTATTTACCTAGGGCCCAGACTTGATCTTTCTTATTGCCTGCAGCACGATGTTTGTTCTGACTGGGCACTGTGAAGTGTAAACCCAGGTCCCACTGGCACCAGCACTCACCTCTGCCTTTTCTAGAAGCAGTAAGTAACCAGCTGTCTACATGGCCTCGAAATGCTGGGGTTTAATTGCTCTGAGGAGGGAATTGAATTAGGTAGCTCTGGTTCACGGCTTGTCTGGCTGCCCAGCAGTGACGCTTGTTTACACAAAACACTGCCCTTTTATCTTGGGGTTCCCGGGGGGGGGGAGGGGGGGGGGCTGGTTTCCTGGGGCATTCCTGCCTGAAAGCTGGAGAAGACTTGCCCTGACTGGCTGCCTCTGCAGGAGACCACGTGCTGAGGCAGTGGCACCTTTCCCTACCCTCCTCAACAAGTTGTTTCAGCAGCTCTCTTGTCTTCTCCTGCTTCCTGCAACAGCATCTCTCCAGAATCGGTTGGTCTTACCTGCTTCTATCCCCTGTTGCGTATCTCCTTCCTGTGAAGTACTTGGTGATGTGTCCCTTCTCCTGGAAGATGCTCAGGCCTCTTCAAGGCCTCTTTCTGCTTTGCATCAGACCACCCCGTGCTGCTTCATCTGTGTTCCCTGGTGTTGAGGCTCTCTGCAGCAAGTGCAGTTCTGCGTACAGCGCCAGATACATCTGTGCTGCTACATTATAATGGTCTGGTTCAGGAGGGTGCGTGGGATTGAAGACTTGTGGGGGAACCCCCAGTGTGTGTAACACGTGTAGTGGATGGGGACCCTCCCAATCAAGCCATTAAGAGCAGATTTCTTGCTGCTTGAAATAGCAGAGCTGCTTCATCTGGGATGAAATTTGCCCTCTGTTTGGAAGGGAAGGGAATGAGCTCGGGTTTTCCCATCATTGCTAGATGGAGACCAGCCCATGCTAAGCATCCTGGAAGCACCAAAATTGATCTCAGAAGAGGCTGCAGGCCCAAATTCCAAACCTATTGGGCATTGCACAAATGTACCCTCTTATCAAAAGCAAATGAAAGTGCAGAAGGTGTGTCTGGCCTAATCCCTTGTTTAACTTGGCAGTCTGTGGTGTGTCAGCACAGGCACTGTGGCATGCATGCAGGCTCTCTCGGTGCTCTCTGTCTTCTGCTGGGGTGTTCTGATGAGCAGCCCTTTAATTCTCCTACTTTCTTTCAGGATCAGTCCATAATGCCTGAAGTGCGAGACCTCTCCGATGCCTTGCCCGACTTGCCGATGGATCCCATCACCGGTGTTGGTGTGGTTGCATCCCGGAACCGAGCACCTACAGATTATGATGTAGTAAGTAGAGCTGTTTCAGCTGCCATTGCTAATACTTTGGCTCTACATTAATGAGGCTTTACTTTGCTGGGATCAGCATCTCTTCCAGAGAGAGCTTGCCTTCAGATGTGTCCTTTAAGAAGTAATTTGAGGTCCAGCTGCCCACCTCTCAGCCCACAGCACTTAGTGCTTTCCCTTGGTGGAGGTTTGTGGGTGCAATCGTGCTACTTCATCTGTGCCACTCCAGAGGAGCATAATTACCTGGAGGATGGGTTTTCAGAAACAGCTGGCCACTGTGGCATGCAAATTTAATAATCCTAGTAACATTCATCCTGAAGGAGTCTTAAGTATTGCAGAAATTATATCTCTGGGTAAATGGATCCCACATCAGCTGTTTAATCCTACATATCAGCACTGCACAATGATGATGAGAAGCTCCAGAATGGGAAGCAAAGAGTTTCACATCCAGCTGAAATTGCAGGGATAATTTTGATGGACAGAATGCAAACCTCTAAACTAAGTTTTGGCAGGATGTTGGGCAGCAGGAAAAGGCAGCTGGATACAGCAGAGATGAGTATGTGAATGCATAAAGGGAGGTCACGTTTAACAGCTGCTTATTCCATGGATTAGTTGCTGTGTAACAAACAGCATGTTTTTTCTTCTCATAGATTAGTGTGTCCCAAGCAGTGAAATACCTTAAAATACTGACCTTGTGGAGCTCTATATGGAAATGTTTGGCCTGCAGTCATTCTGCTCACTGTTGTGTGTATCCAGCTCTGACTGTGCTACATCCACCTTGGGTTTCCAGAGTTGCACGGCTTGTGTGGTTGGGAGTGGAATCCAGTTGACTTGAGGTTTTGCTCAACCTTTTCAGCTCTGGATCATTGCATACCCAGTTCAGTGTGAGAAAGAAGAAAATGGATCAGGCTGAAGTAGGGGCACAAGGGAGGGAATTGTGAAAAGGCTGCTTAAAAGACCTGGAAGGTTTTTTGCATTTACTGCATTTTTCTGAGTGCTCATTACCTGTGTGAGCCAGGCTGTGTAATTAGCTGCTTACCCTGATAAAGGAGCATGGGACAATGTGAGAGTTGTGATAACAGAATTGCATTCTGCTTAAACGACTGGGCAGAGAGTGCGCTCACCCCAGATAGCCTGTCTGTGCTTTAATAGGGAGCTCCAGCACTAACGCAGTTTAAGCAAGATAAAAGAGTCTTCATGTGGCTTAATCCAATTACAGTGGTGTTGTAATAATGCTTGCGAATGTGGGTCGCTCTCTCCTGGGGGGTACAGAGAGGAGGCTGCCTTTCTTCTGGTTCTTCTGCCTTCCTCTCTGTTTACAAGGAGCTCTCCTCTGACCTTGGGGCCAGCATTCTCTGCTGCAGGCCGTGGGGAAGTGCCTGCTGTCTGCAGCTGTTTTACCCTAAGCGCAGCTTTCACACACTTCAGCTGTGTATGGCACATCAGCAGTCCAGCTCCAGCCATGGTCAGTATCTTTTTCACTGTAGCTTCTCAGGGTGCCACCCTGATGTAACAGGGTGTCCTGGTGCACAGACCCAAAGGATAGTGGCATGCAGGGCTACTTTTCTTGCCTGGATGTCTGGTAAGGTGGCTCCTCTGTATGAGTCTGGGCTCTGGACCACTGTGTGGTATGCAGGGTTGTCACTTCCCTGTGACCTCTGTGGAGCTCAAGTCTGCTATGCCTAAAGGCATGAAGCCCAGTATGCAGAAGTGCCCTTCTCAGTGCAGTGGAGACAGTCATGCTCTGAGATGTGGGAAACGTGAGGACTTGGGCGGTCTTGGGCTGTGTTTCCTCTTCTATTTCCCTAATGAGACACCAACAGCTGATTATTACTTCAGGGTGTAAAGCTTTGATGAAGGCAGCTGTGGCAGCTCTATCCTGAAAGTGTACTCCTGAAATCCCTGTTTCTCTCGGGATGTTGTAGGGATCTGATGGCGCTGCGTTTTGCTCCAGTATCCTGCAGCATTCAGTTCTACAGGTGGATTCAGAGTTACATGGGAAAGTATTTCCTTTTATTAGTGGTGAATTTGAGATCATGTAGTTTCACTAATAATTTTGAGTTGTGTGATGGTGAAACATCCAGTTCTCTCTGAGACTGTGATGTTATTTATAGGCTTTGCCCAAATTCCTCTTTATTCATAACCTTTCTCTAGCAACCAGCCATTGGCACACTCTTTTCCTTCCTTTTTCCCTTGCTTCTCTTTAAAACAAACCAAGCAAAGGCATGGGTGCTTTCAGGCCAGGTGTAAGTTAAATGCCCTGGGGATGTCCCTGTCTGTTTCCCAGGTTCACATGGAGCCCAGGTCCAAGCATCCTGCCCAGCTGGAGGTGGCAGTGTGGCAGAGCCCAGGGGACCAGACCCAGGGGAAGCTTGGCAAACGGTCAGAGATCTTTTCCCTCAGTAGTTTAATTAGAAACCTCCATTGCCATAGTGTCTGTTTAGAAAACAACTTGTCTTGACTAGCCAGGTATTTTAACAGCTGAAGCACCAAAGACTTGATTTTGCCAAAATATACAGCGTGTTTGAAGTTAGATTCCTGAAAATCTGCCCAAACTGGCAAGACTGACCGTATGGGTGGGGAGGAAAGGGAGGAGAGGTGGGAGCCTGGGGTAGGAGAGAGGTGTGGTTCCTGAGCAACCACACTGCTTGCTGTAGGCTGAATGTCAGCTCCATGTGGGGTTTGCTCTGGGGCGAGAGCCTGAGCATGCTGCTCACCCAGGGCGGTGTTGGAGCAGGGATGGTTCTGCACTATTGGTGTTTGTAGCACATGCTTGAGGAGTGGCTTTGTCAGCTCCAGAGAAGGACCTGGGTCACTGGGTCCTGGTGCTGGGTGCCATGTCCTCCATCCCATGTTACTTGTCTCTTAGCCAAGCAGAGCACTTGATGAGCTGGGGCTGCACAGGATGGACAGGTCTGCCTTGGCCTTTCCAGGCCAGCTGCCCTCCTGTGTTGCCCCACTGAGGGCACTCTGCCATTGCGAAGCAGCACTGCTCAGGCAGAGTTCTGCTTCAGGAGGTGGTGGGGATCCTCCTTGCCTGCAGGAGCCCAGCAGATGATGTAAGATGTTTCCTGTTTATATTGCACTGTTTTCTTTCCCCACGAGTTTTCTGACAAGTTAATGCATGCTTATGTTCCCCGGGCTTGGAAGAAGACTTCAGCAGGAGGATGTGCAGGCAGGGTGCTTGGGGTTAATGTCACCTGTGACTTCCATTTCAGCAGAAGCAGAAATGGTTTCTAAAAACAGTTTCTAAACAGGGCTGGAGTCCAAGTGAAGGGTCCCTGCATGCCAACAGTTTTTCCAAGCAGTCTGTTGCCTGAATATGTTTTCACCAGGCCAGACTTAACCATAGGGGAAGGAGATGTGCATGGATTTTGTTATGTTCCTAAAGCAGCACTTTAGGAAACAGTTGAATTCAGGGAATAATAAAGCAGCAAAAAAAATCCACCAAAATCCTGTTTTCAGATTTTACTATTTAAAAATGATGCCTGTTTCTTTGCAGAAACCTGACTGCAAAAGCTGTGTCTTGCAAGGGCTTGAGCTGAGCAGGGGCTTGTGAAACAGCAGTTGCTGAAACGCGAAGAGCAGCCAATGCACTTTGCTCCCTTTGAACAGACAATAAACAGGCTTTTCTCTCCTGTACTTGGGATAATTGGAGGGTCTTGTCAGCACGCATCTCTTGCTTCCTGTGCCCTGCACAGAGTCTCTCTTCAGCAAAACATGGGTGCAAACAGTGACAACAAATGTCAGCTCTTTGTTATCTGGCTGCTCTGGGGCCAAGGTCTTACTCAATAAGATTAGACTTGGAAGAGCTGCAATGGAACGGTTTGCCCCCATCTGAGAAGCATTAGGCAGAAGTTCAGCTGTGCTTCTGGAGTCTTCTGTTGGGAGCTATCAGTCAGGCGTTAGTCTGGTGGGGTGATCTTATTTCTGTTACCTTTGTGTGTGCTGCTTTGTGTTCTCTCTTATTTGACAACAAACCTTCAGTGGCAGGGGCTCTTACCAGCTTCTGGTGCAGGGTGAGTGCCCAGCTGCTAGTAGAGCAGAGTCCTTTCCCTGGGCATGATGCTGCCTCGTGTTGAATCAGCTCAAAGGTGAAATCTTCTGCTTTTCTCTTCTTGCATGTGCCCATGTGTTGTGGTTTCAGGACACTGTGTGATTTGAGGTTCAGACGGATGGACAGACAGACCCATAGTCTGTTTCCTTGGCCCTCCGTGTGTGTGCCACTGATTCAACTGGGCATAGAGTTGCATTGGAAAGGGAAGTTTTCAGGGTGCATCCTCACACACAGCACTGCTGTTGAAGTCCACAAGTGACCAGGGCTTTCCCCAGCTGCTGGAAGCAGCCTTTTTGCCTGGAACCAGAATTCCTCTGCCTCTTCTGTGAATATAATACTGAGATTGGGCAGTTTCTGTGCTTTGTCTACATGGATCCTCCTCCCAGCTTGCCCCAATGTGCCCTTGCCTGTAGGGTGGTAATGAGAGCCTCGATATGCTGACTTTCCCAAACTATTGTTTGGAAACTGTAACCAAAGTTGCTCTTTCCTCATTAGAATAGCCTTTGTCAGAGCATCTTTAATCAATGGGCTCCCAAGAGACAGCGTTTTTAGAACTTCTTTTTATACCTCCTCTTGGAAGTTCTTTGCACTGCACCTTGTGAAGAAACTAATGAGATGCTGTGAGAGTTCGGGCTACCGTTAATTAGAAGAGGTCTGAGGAAGAAGTACTGCACATATATTAACTTTATCTTGGCTCACATGTCTCCTCTCCCCCTCTCTCTCTTCTTTCCAGGTTGCACAAACAGCAGATGGCTTGGATGCTGACCTCTGGAAAGATGGCTTATTTAAATCCAAGGTCACACGATACCTGTGCTTCACGAGATCGTTTTCAAAAGAAAATGTAAGTCCGTTTGCTGAGTGTCTGTATGATTTGCATCTGTGCCTGGCATGCTCTTACCCATAAGATAATTCATTTTATGGAGCCAATTATAATTCAGGCAGGCACTTCACTGAGTTTGGGTGAGTCAGGAGGCAAACTGCAGCGGCAGGATATTTGCATTTTGTCTGTTCTTCATGGAAAGAAATTGCTGGCAAAATCTGCAATAAAAGCTGCAGAAAAGGGAACACTTGCATTTCAGAAACCCCCTCACTTTAGTGTTTCCTGTTTTAGCACTGGGTGCTGCGTGCTCATGATGCTGATGGATTTCTAACTCTACCTAGAGAAGCAAATGCTGCAGGGAATGTTGGTGAAGGAAATAGTAGTTTCTGAATCCTGGGGCATCATAGATACTTTCTTGCAGGATTAGCTTCCCCTTCTTTGTTGTTTTTGGTGCTGATTCTTGCAAATTTGCCCATGTTGTACATACCGTGTTCTTGTGATCTTCTAGTGTGGCTATTAAGCATCTGTTAATTTCTGATTAGTGGTGGTCGTCTGCCCACATCTTCTGTAGAGGAGAGGTGACCATATGCAATGAGGTCCCGATGCCTTCTACAGTGGTTTTGGTTGAGGCTAGTGTGAAAACTTCCCCTTTTGTGGAGGAACTGTTTAATTCCACAATGAATGCACTCCATCTAGTGGGTAGTCCTGCTTTTTGTCGTGTTTTGGATATTCACAGTGACTCAGTTGTCAGGCTATGGAGATACCATTTTGTACCTGTGCTTTCAGTGACAACAGGAACAGAAAAGCGACTGCGACCTCAGAGGTTGATCATTGGTCCTGACAGAAAGGCTGGGGGCTGCCAATTTCCAGCATTTGACCTTTATTCCATCCGCTTCCCTGCCTGCCTCTACATTAAAATAAAGCTTCAGAGCTATGGGAAATATCGCTTCCTGGGGTAGATGGACAATAATTGTGCTTCTCATCCTGGAGTACCTGCACTAGCAGGAGTAACAGCCCCAGAATATGCAGGGAGGGCATTAAACAGAAAGGTTAACGGTGATTTGAGTATTCGGTTTGTCTGTGGCTACCTTAAATGTGAGGTTGTCAGAAATCATTATAGGTAGTAGCAACTGCTGGCTACCAGAGAGTGTAAATACCCTCAGTCGGTGCCTGTTGGGCTTTTGGCATGAATCCTCTGCTCGGCACGGTTTGGGAATACATTCCTCATATTGATGAGGAGTGAATTAAAGTGAGTGTATGGGGAAGACTGCCGGTCCCAGCTGCCCCTCAGATACCTGGCTTATAACGGAGACAGTTTGTAGTGTCTTTTTATCAGAACCATCGTTCTTAACAGCTTACAGTATTTGACAGATAAGGACATTGCTGGTATTTGAGTGTCATGGTGAGGAGGCCCCGAATGGTGCATCTTGCAAACGGGGAGGCTTTCTGCCCTTTTCTCCTGTGTTTGTGGCAGAGCACTGATGCTGACTCCCAGTGTTGCAGCAACTAACAAACTTAACAGGGGTCATCTCTCCTACCTGTCTGCTGTTGATGGAGGAATGATCAGCTGAAAGTTGCACATTGATGTAACACAGCCAGACAGTTTGGATAAATAAAACATGAAAGATGAATCGGCAGCGACCACTTCATCTACCATTTGTTGTGCCAGGACCATGGTAACTGATATACTCGGGCTTCACAGCATCCAGCATTGCTGGCTCTGAGATGCCCTGGCCAAAGTGGGATGGATGCATGCGGGTGGCCTTCCTCATGAGGAGTTGACCGTGAAACGCAGAACCTCCAAAAAATAAACTCAGACCTGATCTCCCCTTATTTCAGAGGCTGCAAATTTAAATATTTTTTAAAATAGCTCAGTGTAATAATCACAGGAGAGGTTTGCCTGAAATACTCTGCCAGATAAAAACTAAAGGAGACTCTTATCGACCAGTAACAGTAAAAAACACTGACATGGTTTGATGGCTTAGGATGAAATTTTAATTGTTCTGTATTGCATTTCTGTTTATAAAGGCTGTGCAGTAACTAAAGTGTGTTTTTTCTCCCATACGTGAATCCAGATTATTGGCAGGAGTGCTGGCTTTAATGAGAACTGCAAAGAAAATCTGGTCTCTAAACAATTGTGGAGGCTGTCATTCTGAATTGTGTTTTGAGCTCTTCAAGCCTTGATTAATAGGACGAGGCATCAGTTCAGAATTCATATGGACTCCAAATGAAGTTCCCTGTTCCAAATGGCCTGCTCTTCTGGAGTGTGCCTGTATTTGGAGCTAGAACCATGTCTGTTCAGTACTAATTAGCTAATGCATGTAATAACTTTGGCTGTGTCTGCTTGAACCATCTTCCTGTAATGCTTTCTGCTGTTACTGTCACAGAAATGTCATGTCGCTATTGTAGGTGTAGAGTGTGTGAGAACTAAGGTGACCTGCTTAGTGGGTGAGGTAGCAGAGGTAATACTTTGAACTGCTGTGTTTCCAAAGGGAAGAATTTGGTTGTGCTTCTGAGGATCCAGGAGTATGGCAGTGGATGAGGTGTAAGAATCTATAAATGCTGACAGTTGTCCAGTATCTCCTAGTCAATTGTCACACAGTTCCTGCAGAGGAGGCAGTTGCAAGTGTTGGATTGCAGCTTACCATTTTTAAAGGTGGTGGTCAGATGCAATGACAGTGTCTTGGGGTTCAGCAGGTGAGAAAACCTGGGTTTGAATTTGGTGACATTGTCATAGTTAACTGTTGTTTTTTCTCTCTCCAAAGAGTCATTTAGGCAATGTCTTGGTTGATATGAAGCTCATTGATATCAAGGACACTTTACCGGTGGGCTTCATTCCCATCCAGGAGACCTCTGATACACGTAAGTTGACATCTGTTTTTCAGTCCCATGTTTTGGGAGCAGCCTCTCCACCAGTGCCTGTGTGGGCAGCGGTGTCCCAGGCAGAGGGATGCTCTCAGCATTGCTGTGCTCTGGAGTTACATGTGCATGTTTGGGGCAGCTCTGGACTGCAGTGGAACAGCCTTCCATTTTCCTGTACTCTTCCAGGTTTCTTAACACTGCTTCCTGGCTGTTACCAGCATGCTTGCTAGAGCAGGAGGGAGTAATTCATGTTCTCATTTTGTGAGTGTGGGCTAGGCCTAGTGGGAGCAGAGCTGCTGTCCTGAGGCATGTTCACAAATGCATACCAAAGGGAAGGGCATGTGCTTGTGGTGCAGGATTCATGCATGGCAGCTTTGCATAACTGAAGGAAAACGTCCTTTGAGGTAGTGCTGAGGTAGTACTGAGAGAAGGCGCAAATGGAGCATCCAGGGAAAATACCATCCTCATTTCTACAAGACAGAAGTCACTTTGCTGCAGCGTTTAAGCCAGCAGCTCCCAAACAGTGTATTCGGATCCTTGTGGCAGCAGCAGCTGGGGCCACGTCTGGTCGCAGCACTCTGCTCTGGAGCAGCATCAGGTATTTTGGGCCTCCAGTGTGGAGGATGGGGATGAGCCCCATGGGAGCTGAGTGTGGAAGGGCTGCAGGACACCATGTGCTGATACAGCTACTGCTCAGGAGCAGTGTTGGTACCAGGCTCATCAGTAGTGAAATCCAGTGTAGTTACGAGTAGAAAGGAGTTCTTGCTTTGCAGGGTTTCATTCATCTGCGTCTGTAGCAGATGAGGATGGTTTTTCAGTCACTATCGACCTGGTTCTGATTTGAACCTATGACCTAGAAGTGAAAGGCTCTGCAGCCCATTTCCCATTCTCCTGGCTCATCCCTTTTCCCTGGAGAATTCCTGGGCACATGCAAGTTGGGGAAGAGTCACAGGTTTATCCTGCTCTCTCTTGGGAGTGTTAGACACTTACCATGAGCTGCTGTAACTTTTGTGAAAGTCCTGGTGAAAAGGTGGAAGGGGACTTCAGAATTAATTTAAATGCATTAGATGGCAACCCAGACCATCTTCAAAGCAGAGGCCCTGTCTGTATTAATGAAGCAGTGCATATCCCTGCTTCCATTAGCATGAATGAACACATTTCCATTGACTGTTTATAATATGTTTACGTAAAATTAACTCTAGTTAAGCATGTGTAATTAATGAATCCAGCTCCTAAACCAAGTTTGCTGCAGACTGCAGACTCTAGCCAAGTGTGAAAGAGACCAAAGACAAAAGCAGTCAGCTCTGTACTTCTGTGAAAGTCAAATGAGAGACACTGATTCTGTTCAGGGTTACATGTTTCTGTGCTCTTGCTCTAAGTGACAGTTGACTCGTAGTAAATACATTAAATACATTACTCCTTACTAGGTTCTGAGAAAATTTCCAGGTGTGGAAGTCTTAATCCCTGGGCTCCCAAAATCAGTTTTAGCACTTCAAATAAAAGCCCCAGTTTTTCAGAGCAGGAGAGACTAGACTTTAGGGATCCAGGTATTTAGCATCTCTAAAAAGCAGCATGGGAAGTGAAAAGCTGCATGCACAGATGCTGTATGGTGACACACCTCTCACTGGCTGTACATTTGTTGGTGCTGGTGTGACAGCAGATTTCAGAGGCTGGGATGGATTGCTTTCTCCAAGGTGTGGATTACAAGACAGGAGGAGCCTACAGAGACAGGGCTGCTTGCCATCTGTCGAAGTGAGAGCACATTTTTAAGCTGGAGGATATTTATTCATGTTAACCTGAAGGGTTTTTATTTTGCAGGCACTTGTTTGTAGTTGTTGGTTGGTTCCAGATTTTCATTCAGTGTGTGCACTTTAGATTTTCAGCTTATCCATAGGCTTCTGTTGTGTCTTTTAAGTGCCTGCATTCACAAATAGAAACCTCACCTTGCTCACGTTGAGACTCTCGAGGGTGAGATAAAGCAGTGGTTTCCAAGCACCACAGATCTGTCTGTGTGCCAGTGCCACCCATTGTCATGCGACTGACCCGTAGCTGGATGCGGATTGTATCTGTGTGCAGACAGCATGCATATACATGAATTCATTATACAGATAAGCCTTAACTCTGATGGCTTGAGTTTTTCTTGATGGATAACATGGAAACAAGTGAAATTGTTCTGTGATGCTTGGCAGGAAAGGGCCATGCAGCAGATTCATCCACCCTCTGAACACAGGTCAGTGCAGCACAGTTGCTCCGTAGGAGGTCCTAGCAATTACTGCTTTGTAAATCTGGTTTATCCCCATGAAAATTCCAGGGCAGAGTATCATTTCAGTGCTAGCTGACTGAGTCAGGAGAGGTCACTGACACATAGGATGTGTGAGACTTGGGCAGACAGCTTTTACTGAGGGCCACTCTATGTGGTGGTCTGTTTTCCTGCCTGCTGCTCCTCTTTGGTTGGCTGTTTGGAAGCACTTGGCAGAATAAACTGACCAGTTGTGTCAGCAACTTCCAGGTGTGTTCCTAGAGGCAGTGCTTGTGGGAGGAATATTTAGACACGACTATGCAGGCCAGTAAGGCAAACATTACTATGGAAAGAGAAAGTGAATGTGAGAAGTATGTGGAAGTGGAAAAATCACCTGCCGTTTCTGTTCTGCGGTGCCGTGGCATACGTGATGTCTTATCTTCTCTGCAGAGGGTAGTAGGGAGTATTGGTTTATCACAATGCCTAATAACAAATCTCACACAGTGTACAGACTGCTCCTGATAGAAGATTTCTCCAGCCACTGAATGGCACTACACTGTCTGGTTTGCTGACGTATGTCTGTTCTTTGCTCCAGTTCCTGCCATAATTATCTCCCTAATATCTGGAGAGACAATAAATAACATTTATACTCTAATCTTGCATAAAAAAATACCCCATGTCCTGGGTTGTTTTTGCAGAAGAAACAGCTTTCAGGAAGAAGAGGCTGTGCATTAAATTCATCCCTCGAGATTCTACAGAGGCAGCGATCTGTGATATCCGAATCCTGGGTAGATCTAAACAGGCCCCTCCTCAGTACACCTTCATAGGGTATGTATCCCTCACTCCAGGAGATGTCCTAAATTCAATTGTACCAAGGCTAAGCACCGTGTTTTCCTGTAATTACTAAGTACTAGTTTGTAAGAGCTGAAGCTTGTTATTAGAAGAGTTTACATAAGTACAAGTGTTACTTGATTTGATGTAGGCATTAACTAACACCTTCCCCCCTTTTTCCCCCCTATTAGGCTGGTTCTCACTAAACAAGGTGTTCGTGGAGCATGTCAGTGCTTCATACTTATGCATACTTGTGTGTGTCATTTGCTAGTGGCATTAATGTCTTCTGTGTTGCTTGCACAGGGAGTTGAACAACATGGGCATTTGGTACCGGATGGGCAGAGTTCCACGCAACCATGAGCCTGCGCAGCCTGAAACTCCTCCTTCACAAGCACCATCTTCAACACCCGCTCCTAACCTGCCAAGGTAAGTTTTCTGCTTTCCAGCCTCTTCTACTTGATGCTGCATGATGTATTGTTACTAACCTTGCCTGATGGAATCAAGGTTCCACATCAATATGAATGGTTACATGGTATGATCTGATAATGAGGGAATGTGTCATTGTTTCAAGTATTTGCCCGATGGAAGTTCCTTTGGCTGTCATTGTACAAAGACATACAAGTGAAGGAGTCAGAAGAAAGAAAAAGCCTGCAGAGCAAGGGAAATGGCCGACTGCACCTTTTCTTTGCTTTAAACTGTGTGGAACGTTACAGTTTCCAACAAGTATGTGTGAGTCATCCGTAGAGGGTAGCCCAGAGAGTAGCCAAGCTGATTTCCCTGCTTGACCGAAGGGAGGGAGAAGCATTCATACAGATTTTAATGTACAGGGAGACAATTCTGCTCATTCTTCAGAATCAGTGCACTCATAGTTTGAAGTACTGGCCCTGTTTTGTCTTTTCTTGGACCTGGCTACAGTGCTGCAGACTTGCAGCTGCCACTGAGCATGCAGAGCAGGCTGCTTATCTGACAGGAGCCATGCTTCTGGCCAGATGCTGGCATAGTGTCTGTCCAGGTTGTTTTCCCTGTGTTATAATGTATGTGTGTGTGTGTATAAATGTATGCACTTGTGTGTATACTTGCATATAACAGTAGCTGTGTATTGACAGCTTACTTGCTGAATTTCTCAGGGCAAAATAGAGTGTTGTTAAGCAACAAACCAACCCAGACAGAGGTTAAACTGAGTTCTTTATGCTCCTGGCTTTTGCTATGAAAGCACAGCATCTAGAGTGAGATGGGCTCTTCCTGATGAGGCTCACTCACTGAACTCTGGGGCTGGGTTATTGCCAGGGGGTAGCACATTCTCTATGGTCCCTTTGGGCCTTTGCTTAATTAAGTGAACACGTATTTTTGCACTAAGCATGGGGTATACTGCAGATACATTTACAGTATTACAATAACTGTTAAGAGCTAGAATTACAAAGGAGACTGCAGAGGGAAATTCCCAGGGGATTGGTTCCTATGTAAAAGTCACTGTATCATATAGGTGATACCTCTGTCCTTCAGAGTCTTGATTTACAGGTCATTTCAGAGAGTGATGCTTGAACTGCTCTGAACTGTTCTCAGAAAAGCTGTTGGGTGTCTTTGAAGGCAGGTGTGTACACTTGAGCCTTCACCCATGACCCAGACTTAAATCTGCTGTCTTGTGGTGGCTGTTCAAGCTCTCCAAAGTATTTGGGCATTTCTTTCACTGAGAGTTTTATTCAGTCGCTGCCATGCTGTGGCATGCTGCTAGCTGTCCTATACTGTCAGGTGTGCTGCAGGCAGGGATGCTGTCTTGCCTCTAAGAGATGAACAGCCAGCAGTCTTTTGGAGATTTCAGGCTGTCCCACTGGGAGCTGATAACGTTGTTTTGAAGCTCCACTGGACATAAAGCTACATGCTGGCACAGGGCATGCGACATCAGAGAAAAAGATGTCTTGCTTTTTAGAGCACAGATCTTCATTTTCTGTCTGCAAGAAATTCCTGCCTGGGCAGATTTCCACAATAAAGAGAAAAAATTATCATAGCAAGAGAATGTCAATGGAAGTGCTTAATCACTAAGTGTGGAAGGGTCACTTTATGGCTGAGCAGGGAAGGCTGTTGAGCAGTGTCAGAGCTATTGGGAACAGGGCCAAAATTAGAGCTCAGAGCATCGGCGACAGCCTGAAAAGAAGTGTTTACAAGGCTTATATATTTTATAACCTCTTGTTGTACAGTTTATGGTTTACAATGGCTGCAAGGAAATTGGATCAGTTTTGTTTTACTTGCCAAATAAAGCAAATGTCAAAATAGTCAATATAAAATGTATTCTAATTTGGCTGAGTTAAACCAGCCAGTATGCAGTGGAATAATTGAATGTTACATTAATGCCTCCTAGTAAAAACCACCTGTCTGTAGCCAGCTCCACTCTCATGCCCCATGCGTGATTTACAGGTAACTTTTACACCACCAGCCTGATCATTCAAAGCATCTTTCATGTCTGTTTTTTTTTCACTCTGATTATTTATTATCCAATATATTTTTTAAGAAATAGAAATGTATATAAAAATGTATCTTGCAAATATTTCATTATTATGGGGAACACATACGACTTGGAAGCCTTTCCTAATACTTTATCAGCAATGTGGTAAGTTACTCAACACTTAATGTTGGTGGAAGATTGTAGTCACAAGTAACCTCTTATTTTTACGTCACCATAGAGAGATGAGATTATACTAGTAGGCAGTTTGTTGTTTTAATCCATGTGGATATATCCTGACAGGAACAGCAGGGAGATATTCTGATGCTGCTGTGAGTGTTAAGAGGAAATCCATGAGCAGTGCTGAATAGGCTGGTCAAATATTTAAGCTGTTCAGTTGCTGTCTGGCATTATAAAATAATTTTAAATCAAGAGGGCATGCTTGGGTGCTTCAGAACAATTGCTAGCATGGGATATAAACTAAACCAGTAAAACACACCAGTGAGCTTCTGCACAGCAAAACCTTCCTAAATGGAAGGACTTTTTACTGTGGGAGATGTTTATTTCTGCTCCAGCTGTGTTTCCTCCTCTGATCCATGATGTAAGTTACTGATGGCGGTGGATGGCAGCACATCAGAGTTCTGTCATGTGTCATAGGTTTGACCTCCACAGCTTGCTGCACATCGGCAGTGCTGCTTCCACCGCTTGTGCTGCAGGGTTATGGCTCGCAGTCAGAACTGCACAAGGGGAGGCTTTGTCTGATATCCATGCTGGACTGCATATGTTATTTTTCAGCCATTTCTTCTCCTTGGTGTTTCCTACTGCAGGCATCTGGCTTAATGGTCTCTAATGGCAGCCCTTGCACATTCCAGTGAGGATGGCATGCTGTGCTGTGGAGCACAACTGTGCCATTGCGCAAGGCATCAAGCTGCTTTACTGTCTTTTCTCTCCAAATTCTGCGACAGCTTCTTGGCAGTAATGGCAGCCTGGAGAAATGCACTTCCAGTTTCCCATCCTAGAAGGCTGCTACGAAAGAACTGATTTTGTTGACTTGAGTCATCAGTGGGAGTTCACTGTAACTTTCCTCAGAATCTCTGCTCTGTGTTCAAGGCTTGCACTCACCGGTGCTACACAGTGACATCCCTTTGGGGAGCAGGAAGGTAATCCCCCCCACAAAAGAGGTGCTAGTGATGGGTAACTCACCTGACCTTTTGCTTTTGCTTCACACAGCCTGTGGATTGGCTGTCACCAGTGCACAGGCTGGGGACTTGGAGAAAAATGCATGTTACAAGCATATGAGCAATGTCTTGGGGCTCAGCCCTCCATGCCTCAAGCTCTCTTAGAGTAGGATTTGTGTGTGATGTTCTCTTCCTGAGTCCAGTTCCAGCCTTTGGGAGCAAGTCCCCACTTCTGTGTATGCACACAGAGCCAACCTTGAACTACTTTGCCTTGTGGCTGCCTGTGGGATGTCTCCATCACGGCCATGGTGCTCTATGAGCCCACGTAGCCTGTGTGGTTTTACATCCCTTCCCAAGGTGCTGCAGGAGTCTCCAGCACCGTTGCTCAAACAGCCCTCTCACAATTTGTCAGCTGCAAGCAAGATGTCAGTCAGTGCTGCTGAAGTGTGTTTTACAGTGACAGACATAATTGCACTTAACTTTTTGCGTGGATGTTATCAATCTGTGACGGATACTTTGGGAAATGGAGCACTCTGATTGCAGATAATGTGTCACAGGCGTTTAATCTTCCTCGCAGGGAGACTGGGATTCAGTCACAACTTTTACTTGTTGATGTCAGGTTTTGAAAATGTAGATTCGTGCTGACCCTGGGAATTGTTCAGTCATTTACTTTGCAGGGCTGTCATCTGAAAGGTTAATGGCTTACCAGGGAGAGGGAAGATCTTGCTGCAATCCGCCTGCATTCGTATCATGCACTAGCATGGCTGAGCGCTCAGTGTTCAGGTTCAAAAGGGCAGAACTCCTCCAGGTGCCTTCCTGGGATGCCTGTGGCATGTCTCTGTGGCTGTTCTAGTTGAGACCACAAGGGAGAGGGCAGGACCCTCCTGGGGCAGCTGTAGGTCTCAGTGGGGCTTACAGTGCCTGCTGCCACCCAGGAGGGTCACTCATGCTCTGGACTGACCATAAAGGTGCATGGGTGAGCAAAACAGTGTTGACCCTGAATGCTGCATCTCCAAGCAAGCCTGGTGACCAGGAGAGGTGGCAGAGCTGGTGGAATGGCTGGCCTGGCCAGGAGATTCCAGTAGCATTGGAGATGCTGTTCCCTGGTTGGGAACCCTGAGCGGCTCAGTTGGGTTTCTCACACTAGGTGCTCCTGGCACAGCCAGGCACAAGCCATCGTGGGCACTGACTGAGGTGCCCCTGAAGAAGAAGAGGCACCAGACCTGAGGACCCAGCGTACATCTTCTTGTGCTTGTAATTCCTCCCTGATCCACATGGCTAATAAGCTGCAGAAGTGCTGCAGCTCAAACCTCTTCATATGTGAGCCTGAGCAGGGCTGGCAGAATCCCTTTCTGTGCAATCAGTCTGTGCCACCAGGTGCTCAGGCCTTGAAATCCTGATCTGGCAGGAGCATTGCACCAGGGAAGTGCTGCTCTGGTTTTGATAAGCAGGTAACAATTGTCCTACTTAAACCCCTGAAATAAGAGCAGGATGTGTAAATTTTCTTCTTGTGCTCCCAATTACCTTTTAAATAGTTAAACTGCTCCCCCTTAGAAAAGGGAAATACTTTGCTCCTGTTTTCTGTTCCCGGTGGAGCTTAATGTTGAGGAATGTAAGAATTTCCTTTCTAGGCAGGGAAGTCTGATTTTTCAAATTGATTTATTAATGGTGTTTGAACTTGGTCATGTAAGCATGGAAAGTGATCAGTGTGTGGCTTTCTGCTGGAGGCTGATGATGTGCAATAGGTGGCAGCTAATAAAGCAGCACCAAGCCTGCGTGGTGGAGACCTGAACTTGGCCTGATGGTGAGCCAGCCTCATTCTGTGAGGCTGGGTTAATTGAAGGGAATTGAATGGGTTAATTGAAGGGAAGTAGCTTCCCTGTTATTTTAAGTAGCAACAATAGTATTTAAAAATAATAACCTTTATTTTTTTTCTTTAAGACATTTTAAATAACTTTTTAAGGAAAGTCTGTAGAGGAAAAGGCTCCAGGGTTTGAATGGTTTTCTGCTCTGGTGTGGAACAAAGCCAAGACTCGGGGAGCTGCTGTGGACTGGAGGCAGACACCACTGGTAGCCGGATGGGCAGGAGGCTGTAACAGAGTGATGGGGTTCTGCCTTAAAGTCCCTCATCAGAACCAAATGCTGCTGGATAGAGAGTATTTTGGGATGGATGTTTCTGGCTTGACTGGAAAGTGCTCTGCAAAATATTGCCAGTGGGATCTCTGATGTCTGATCCTTTCTACAGAATGCTTCCTTCTTGATGGAGTTGTATTTTCTAATCTCTTTCATTGAAAGAGCTCTAAAGTAAAACTACGTTCTGATTTACAACTAATAAAGCCTATTCTCTGGCTTGAATGCTCAAATCACTTCTATCCTGAAATACAGCACAGTATTCCTATCTTTAAATTACGAACCCTACAAGAGGCTAAGGATGGCACAAGGGCTGGGCTCACATCCCAGTAGCTATGGATAAAAAACCCAATGACATTGAAACAGTAACCTGAATTTAGGAGGAAGTGTTTCCATAGACTTTTTCCAGCAGGTATGGTAAGATGCAGAACGTAAGGATGAAATGTCAGTGATGCATATACGCTGTGCAAATCTGAGCATGAGGGTTGGTTTGAGCGGGTAAAGGTGCTGGCACACATTTATCCAGAGTCTGTTTCCCATAAGGAATTTGTTATGAAACTGCACTGACCATATGGCTTGCGTCCAACTCAGCTGGATGAAGACGTGCAAAAATTGGTCACATTCCAATATGTTTTAGTGGTAGAAAATGATGATTAGGAAAAAATGTTTAAACAATATGAGTGGTTTCCAGGCACAAGAATCCTTTGCAGCAGCCGAGAGAGACATTAACTGTAGTTAGAAGAAGTCTGATGGATTTAGCTGATTTTGAGGATGCGTTGAAAAATTTGGGGAGTGCTCTGAGCGAAGAGGCTTCGATCTCCTAGGAGTCATTTTTCTTTATAGAGCCCTGTTCCTGGTATAGTAATATTCCTGGAGGCATGTTTTCTTTAGGGTATAGAGTAGGGTCATTAAGTAGAAGCTGAAGGTATTCATTCAAAGAAGCTATACACTGAGTTGTTAAATAAGCCCTGCGGGAGAATTGAGCGTTTTTCCCCTAAAACTTCTGTGTTGTCTGCTATTTAATATGATCTCTGCCACTGTTGATTTGTAATCTGTGCTTTCACCCTGAAGTGCATGTGGTTGTGTTCAGATATTTCCTTCTTTAAATCAATCACTTTCACCATTTTCCAAAACACTTCTTGAGTTTATTGCTTTTAGTAAAGTGTTCGGACTGTCATTATTTATTACTGGCAAAGTGCTGACAACGTGCTCTTCCCAAATGAGTCTTTATGTGGAATATTTGTTTAACAGGTTCTGCAGGGGTGGTGCTGCTGCTCCCTGGTGCTGTGGGTCTGCTGGGATGCAGTCCCCCCCTGGCAAGGGGCTTGCCTTTGAGAGATGCTGCTGGTGGACCTGTGAGCCTGGGCTTTGTTGTGCTGATTAATTTGACAGAATTTAAAATCCTAACCGAGGAGGCTTACACCGTGTGTAATTTATCTTTTTGGAGTATTTCTGCTGTTTGGCAATTTTTCCCTACTGCTTCATTATCTGAAAACTCCTGACTCTGGAGAGTAGCTTGTGAAGGATGTGGAAAGCTGTGCGCTTCCCACTGCAGCCTCCAGAGACGCCGCACTGCTCATCTAAGACAACCACTTCATAAGCACCTCATGCTTACAGTATGAGGTCTTAGTTCTTTGATGCAGTCCTCTGCCTATAACAATTTAATGGGCTGCAGCTCAGACTTTCAAGCAGTGTAAATTAAACTACTTAGGTTTTTTCTATTGTTTGGCAGCTGTTCTATCCTGGTTACTTAAATCCTCTGATCTAAATTAATCCCTGTACAGAGGAAGCTGCAGGAGCTTCATTCTGCATTAAGCCTTACAGTTTGGGTTGCTGGTCTGCAGTAGATCATGCTCCCTTGTTAGCATTGCTGGGGCTTGTTCTGTTCGGCTGGTGATGGCTTTAGTTTTGACAGAATAGCACAGCAGCGTTTTCCCCTGTCTCTGGGGCACGGTTGTGCCAGGAGGGGATGCAGAGAGGCTGCTGTGGGCAGGCCTCTTCCCTTTCTGCAGCTGGGAAAATGAAACGGGTAAATCTAAAAGTGGAAAGAATCACTCGCTCCCTTTTTCATTCTGTTTGGGCTTTTATAAAAATCAGAATCTGGCAGCACCAGCTCTCATTGATTTTTAGGAAACAGGATATTTTAGTAGCTTGGAATGAGATGAAATGCTTGCAAAGCCCATATGTTGCTTGTTTTAGGGAAAGGGTCAGGGAGGTTTTAGAAAGTATTTAAATATTTGGTTTACACGATTAGAATAGATTGTCTGGAATGAAGTCCATTACCCGAGGTGATTCTTGCCTCACAGTTTTGTTTTTCATTGCAGTTCTTTGGGGTATGAGGTAGGTGTTCTGGCATCGCTGTGCCTGAGCACAGGAAAAGTTAAGGACTGAGTAAATACCATAGATGAGATTCTGGACACCGCTGGAGCTATAGATACCTGCTCTGGCATTGTCTGCAAGCTGCAGTTTGGAAAATGCATTCTGGTAAAGGGAGCAGTTGCTGAGAGGTCCTCTGATGTCTGTCAGTGGAACTCCAGCAGTGTGTTTCTTAGAAATGGGCTTTTTCCTCCCTCTGTAGGCAAAGCTTTCAAGTTGGATTACATTCCTTGGAGCTACAGCCTGATACTAACTTCTTGTAGGTGTATTTTCAGCTTTCCACAGCTTGGAATTTAATTGTTCTGTCCTCAGTGTTTCACAAGGCATGGTCTTTGCATAATCATGGAAGACACAATTCTTTTTATTTGAAGGTAATGCCTATGAGACTGCAGTTTTGGCAGCACTGTTCTTGAGTTCCTTTAAATTGCAATCATGGCAGTGGTAATCAAAGAACAGGACAATGCCAGTCCGCAGCATGCAGGATGGTTTCTAATACATTTGATAATGTGGGGCAGTTAAAAGTTTTTGCCTTATTTCTCTACCACGCTCATCGAGTCCCGTTGGAAAGCAAAACCTTAGTGTTGGTCTTTTGCTGTGCTTGGTTGATGTTTTTATATGAATTATGAAGCATCCTTTGATATCTGGCATTTCCCCTTACGATCCTCTGTTACTTTTTATGAGTACTTGCCCTCTAACTTCAAAAGCAGTTCATCACCTTCCTGCAGACAGTTATTAATAACTGGTTTGGAACTGTTGGGCATTCCTGGGCCTGTTTTATACGAGTTTCTCTCCAAAACCAGTCAGAAAGCGGCCATAATGTGCACAGACCTCAAACTGCCTTTGCTAACATGTGAAGGGTCTCTCTCATCACGTGCCTCTTCGGTTTCTGTCCTATGTAGACTTGTTTCATAGATTTAATGACTAAAAGAAAAGCTGAAGCTAAGAGAGTAATTAAATGTGCCCAGTCCTGAACTGTGCTGTTGCAGTTGTTTCATCCTAAATTGCCTGCAAATTACAGTATGCTGGGGAGAACTATTCCTTGTGTTTAACCCATGCTGGAACAGTGTGGGTTGGACTTCAGCGTTGGAAAGCCCTGATGGTGGCCTCATTAGGGCTGGACCATCCATCTTTCCCGCAGCACGAAATCCACTTCACTGCTTTCATTCGGTGAAGAGGAAGAAAAGTATGTTTTGTGACAGTTCAAAAGGAAAATAATTGGCATGGGGATAGTTAATGTGAGTTGCCATTCCTTAACATCAGAGATTCCACTAAAGTACTAATAATTACTGTTAATATCTTTCAGTGGAAACTTTCAGAGTGAACGAGCGCTGGTTGGAGCAGTATTTAACGGCATGCTGCTGGCATGATAAGAATGCAAATAAGCGTTATTAGCCTAATGATTTTGCTGTCACCATGGCTGTGCAGCAGTAGTGTTGTGAATATGTCATGCAGTACCCGTGAATTTGGAAAGTGTGTCAAAACACAACTTCAATTAGTTTGCTCTAATTATGGCTCTAGAGAGTTCATAACTGTATCACTCCTCATTAAAAGAGATTTTCTTATATGGATTAATACAGCACATAAAGGGATGTTTGAGCGATCTGAAGCAGAGCTGTGCAGAGGGAGGATGCCCACGGTGTGGTGGGAGGTGCAGGGGGTCTGACCCCATCCCATGAGCTCCTGGTGCAGAGCAGGGATGGGAAGCCTCCCAGGCAGGACCAGGCAGCTGTGTTGCAGTATCCTCAGCACATGAACCTGGTAGATGATTCTGGGTACGCTCTTCACTTAAAAACAAAACAACCCAACTGAAAAACCATAGGAACCCTGGTAGGAACCGCACTTGATGCTACACTGGAGATCTGGCCTGAAAACTTTGCTCTGATAAAGATAGAGGAGCAAAGGCAGTCAGAATCTGGAATCTCAGAATGAGCCCTTCAGGATGCCAAATGTCCATGTGCATTTGTAGTCCCAGTGTATTTGTAGTGTCTTAAATACTATCTTTTGGTATTGCCTGAGCATATCCTTGCTTTGCAGAGCAGGGAAGAGATTGTTGTGCTCACAGGTGAGTAGTTGGTGAAGGGTTAAAGTAGTAATTGTTTAAATCTTTTAGGCTTTCCTCCCAGTTCTGTGATAATTTGATGAAGAACTTCACCCTAATTAAATATTCAAATTAGGAATAAGTGTCAATATGGCTTCCCATTGCCTGGAATGATGATTAATTGTATTCAAAACTCTAGTGGCCGCTGTAATCCAACCCAAACCGTTGTTCTTGATTATTTGTGCAACACATTTACCATGTTTTTGTTTTAAAATTTAAACTAGTAATTGATTTGCCATATGCCGCAGAGCTGCACATACTTTCACGATATGTGTTTAGGAACTTGGGGACTTTGTAATTGGGATTTTCTTGCTTTTCAGTGGCAGCCTCTCTGGTTTTTTTGTCTTCTACAATGCAGAATGATTTGGCTTTCACAACACATAAGGAAAATGCATTATGCACTCAACTTAGTAGGTTTAAGTTATATTGATCCTGGCCAAAGTTTGCATTAATTTGAAATAAGTTAGACTTTGTTTCCTGGTTTTTCCCTACAATGTCATGCGTTTTAAAACAAAAAGAGGCGAGCTGATCTCCTTCCAGCAGTCGCTGCCCTCCGTCTTGTGGTCTTGCAGCTAAATGTTCTTGGAGAGACCTGGCTCTTCTCGGAGCAGCTCCATGGGAGCGATGAAATGCCCGTTTGTCTTACCTTGGAAATGGAAAGTGGCCATGGATGGGGGGCCCTTGTTTCCAAACACCCTCATAAGCCCATGTTCAGACCCTGGTGCTGGCAGGCCAGTGTTGGCAGCAGCTGAATGGGCAGTTCTGCTTGCAATAGGTTGCAGGAGTGAAAGCAGTGTTACTGCACCCACTCACAGTTACCTCTTAATAGCGATATGTCTGAAGTGGAGAGCAAACAGGATACCCTGTGGAATCAGGCAGCAATAAGTCATCTTCTGCTGCCGTATTCACCAGTGTGTGGTCAGCATCCCTCAGATGGCGAGTGATTCATTTTAATTACATATGTGGAACGTGTGCTCCACTTCAGCATATGGCACTTGTGAACCTGGTGCTCATGTGAGCTGCCAGGCATGCTGGTACTGACTGGGGACTTGGTTCACAAAGTCTTTTGGAAGCTAAGGGTTCAGAGCTGGGAAAGCTGCCGCATCATGGAGCTGATGGCTCCTCTGCAGTGCTTCCACATCACCCACCATGAACCCTGCGGAACGGTCCTGTGACTGGAGGGATGCTCATCACCTCCCTCGCAGCCTGTGCTGGCCCAGAGGGAAGAGGGGCAGCCTCACCTGCAGTGGGAGCTGGTGGAAACCTCTAAAATACTCTGCTCAGAAATGTGCCTTTCAAGTGGATCTGCTTTGTTTACTTCCCAAACAATTCCTGCTGTTTTGTTTGGGGTGAAGAAAGTCCCCTGGACAAGCAAGAGAAATTCAAAAGTCTTCCCATTAGCTGTATTGGTGCCTCGGAAAGTATTTTTGGATACTGCTATTAAAAACCAAATGAAAAGCGTGTAATGCCCACAGGCAGCGGTCCTCTGTTTTAAAGTGTGTTCATGACAAACCTGCCTCTGCTCGCAACGAGTCTCATATGGATTGTGTTTTAAACAGCAAACCGTTAGCCAAATTCAGAACTATTTTCACACCATCTTTTTTTGGTTAGAAGGAGCTTTGGGAAGCACAAGCAAATTGAAACTCGTATTTGCTTTCTCTTATTTTATCCGTGCTGTTCACCATCAGTTGCATCGAGGGCTAAAAATACGTGGTTCTTCACAAAATGTGTCCAGGTTGTTAAAGGCAGATAATTTCCAGATGATTTGCTCGATAGATAAAACCTGCTAGCTAAGAATGTGTATTTGATGGAGGATATGCAGGGCCCTGTTTCACAGATACGGTGTGTTGGAGAGGACACAAAGGCCACCTTGTTTTCCTGGCAGGGGAACGATGCTAAGGGCCTTGCTGTGTCCCGTAGCTCTCCTCATGTGAAATGGAATCTGCTGTTCCTTTAGGAAGAGGGAGCATCTTCATTACATATGGCAATGTGGTCCAGAAGATTAATGATAATGTTGTATAAAAATTCACTGGGATCAGCATTAGAAAAGTACATATTTGAATTAAACGGGAAAAGCCCGAATCTCTCATAAAAGCATAGAAATCTGTGGGCTATCAGCAACTGATGACTAGCAAAAAGTCTGCTCTCATGGCAGACTTCTCACAGCTCCATTGCTGGCTGGGCAGCCACACTGGCTGTACAGGGAGAGCAGTGTGATGGGAGAGGGAGAACTGCGTCCACTGCATTGAGCAGCCTCACTGGTGCTATACCAAGCCCCAGAGCTCCTGAGTGCCTGATGAGAGCAGGGCATTGCCTCTGCCCTCCCATCCCACATGGGGGGAAGGTCACCCACCTTATATTCTAGTCTCTGTCCAGGCTTGCTGGGTGTTGTATTTTCCCCTTAATAAGCCCTGAGCCACTGAAAATGGTTTCAGCTTCACTTCCATGAGCTCCATTTTTTTCCTATTTATAGGAAAGTTTAATGGAAGATGTAAAAATATCTCCCTGATGCAGGAATGCTGGGCAGAGCTCTGCTGCAGCCGGGGAGGTGATGAGTGAAGTTTGGCTTCCCTTTCCTCTGGGGCTGGTGTAGGGGAGCTCAGCTCATCACCCCCTGCCTTGGGGAGCATGGGAGCCTGCATCTAGCATTGGGTAGGTCTAGAGCAGGGTTTGGTCATCAAGAGAGTTTCAAAGATCCTATTTACAAATGTACTCAGAAGTTTTTGGCTCTTGATGTTAGTGCTTTCTGCCTTGAAGGAGACTCAGTTGAGTCCTGCAGGGTTTTCAGGCACTCTCTAGGCCTTCTGTTGAGACTTGTGTTTGCAGAGGAGAGGCCATGCAATCTGTCCATGGGTGCCAGCTCACAAGGATCTGCTGTGTCCTGTTGGAGAGTGGATGGCTGCCTCTGTAGTGCTTCGGTTAGTCAGCTGGGTCTGGTGTTTGGTGGGGCAAAGCAGGCTTGTGATGGGGTGTATTCAGTCTTGCTCACAGCTGGACTGATGAGGAGGTAAAGCAGCTCAACCACCACTTGGTTATAATGGCTGTATCGCCATCTCAGTCTCCCCCTGACATTTAGTGCCCACTCCAGGTTTTGGAAGCAGTGTTAAGGGTGATGTTTGTTGCTTAACCTGACTGG
This sequence comes from Pezoporus wallicus, assembly GCF_028554395.1. Classification (NCBI taxonomy): domain Eukaryota; kingdom Metazoa; phylum Chordata; class Aves; order Psittaciformes; family Psittacidae; genus Pezoporus; species Pezoporus wallicus. Next base: position 2,205,136 of record NW_026636761.1, on the reverse strand, counting down.
AATCACTGGGGAAGAGCGAGCTGGCAGCAGCAGCACTTTCTGCTCTGTGATAACATCCTGTCCATTTCCCATCTCTCTCCCTCAGGCATATCTCGCTGACGCTCCCTGCCAGCTTTCGAGGGAAAAGTCACAGCACTCGCCTGGACTTGGAGCACCAGCACTCGAATTTGTACGCCATATCAGGTAAGCTGCGCACGCGGTGCTTTCTCTGCTGCTCTGTGGAATCAGGAGTGGAACCCAGTAAAGCAGCCCTGCTTGTACAAACAGCTGGGTGTGTGGTACCCAGGAAACTTACACCCAGCTTTGTCAGTGCTGTTTAAGCATTGAGGGCAGAGGGATCGCAGAATGTGCTCAAACACACGTCACTGGCGCAGCAGACATTACTGACCACTGGGGAGATCACAGCCTTGGGTAGGGATGCTGCTGCCTATGGAGGTGCTCAGTGAGAGCTCTGATGGAAAGCAACACTGATACAAACTTTGCTCCTCATGTTGGTCATGGTCATCACAGGTGAGTCACAAGAGACCACGTCTCTGCCCATTTCACAGGAAGCTTTGTCCTTCCTAGCAAGGATGAGTTTCCTACACAGTCTGCTCTGCTACACTCAATATACTCATTAAAAACAGATGGGATCTTGTTCCCATTTCTATATTCTGAACACTGCACTGCATAGTTTTGTTTCCCTGGTATTAGGGCAAATTTGAACATAGATGTTCAGATTTGAATGGGTGTCTGTATTATTTTTAGGAAGCATGTGCTTGCAGATGCACACTTGGTCTCTAGCTGCAACTTTCTCTCTGTTCACCCTTCCAGGCTAGTACACAAGTGCTAGAGCTAGTGATAGTTTCCAGATGTCAATGTGGAAAATAACTGCCTGCTTTTATTTTTAACTAGTACTAGTCTGCAGGGAAAACGTGTGTTTAAATAGAGTGGTGAGGAACAAGCCCATTCCTTTACCCTTGCAGGTAACTTCTTACTGTGCTTCAGGACTATGCAGTGGGTTCAGTTCGGAGCTGAGGCCTCTAGAGCAGTCCTGCCTCTTGGTGCTGGCTTTCTTGAAGGAGGAGTAAGCTAAAAAGGGAGGTAACCCGATTCCCAAGGCCCAGGAAGGAATGCCTTTGGGAATGAGACAGGGATGCTTTACAGAGATTGTACCTCATGGAGTCTGTCACTGCTGGATGTGCCGAGAACTGTGTGGTCTGGAAGCTATTCATAACCCACAGCAAAAGGACTTATGGTTCTGTAAGCTGAAGACAAGTGGTTAGGTGCAGCTGTGGTGCAGCAGCACATTTCACCTGCCTCCTCTCCTGTGGGGCCAGCTCAGAGACTGGGTCTCAGCTGAGCAGCACTGGGGTGCAAGAGTTTTCCTTAGAATTTTTTTGGAGTAATATTACACCTGAACAAATAGTGTGCTAGGCAGGGTAGAATCACACTTAGCCAGTTTTCTCTTTGTTACGTCCTTTTGCAAGAGGAGGAAAATACTGGCTTTAAACCTGACTCTGTGAAAACATCATGAAAGTGCAGTCCCTTCATCTGGCTGAAGGAGATTTTCAGGACAGTTTGGAAACCCAGGAAAAGCAGCAGTGGATTCAGTGGGCTGTACAATAAATAGGCAGTGCTGGTGCATAATCAGGGAAGAGAAGATGGCAAAAATGTGCCATTCACAGGTTCTTGCTATTAATAGTGAGTGACACTTCTAACATGGGAACATGGCATTAATTCATGTACCATAATCAAAGGGTTATTTAAAAGGTAATCTCTGACTGAAACAGCAGCTTCGGGTTCCTAAATAGATGGAATATAACAATTGCATAATTCTTGTCAGTACTCGTTTTTCTTGTTACTCCTCTGCTCTAATAGATTTAGAAATGTAAGAGAAGGCATGTTCTTGTGTTCACATGAGACAGTCCTGCATGGAGGACAGAAAGCATCCAACAGCGAGGCACAGCTCTGCAGGAGTGTTACTGAGGGTGACCCTGCTCTAAGACTACCCATGGGCTGCCTCTGCTTGCAGTGCCGCCTGGGACAATGACCTGGTTTGCAAAGAACCTGAGTACTTAACCAGACAATTATAGGCACAGCACAACTCGGGCCTGCAAAACCAGGCAAGGCATTCGTCCTCCATGTTCATGGTCAGAGTATATAACTCTCTCTTTTTCCACCTCAGCTGCACGTTCTCCGCCAGACACATTACACAAGTTGTTGTGCATACATGAGCCATAATGGCTATTACAGCTGCAAACCGTTTCTGAAGAAAGGGCCTTGTCATATGAAACATCCTGTGCGTTGGCAGGGATCTTCGTGCATAACTCCTGACCGCTGCTGCCTTCTCAGCAGCTGTGATGAGGTGCTGTGACAATCCCCTTTGTGCGCTTCGACGCTGCGGAGGTAGATGAGCCTCCAGGCGCGCTGTGGAAACCATGCCGAAGTTTCCTGTTAGGTGGGGTGTAGTTTGCGGCCGGTCCGTTTTAGCTGTGCCGCAGTGCGAGCGCCTTGCTGCAGTGCCATGGCAACGGGAAATTGATGAACGCGCTTCCACCGGCGGCCCTAATTGCTCTGCCGGGATGCGGTTTGCCACGGTGGGGTCCCAGCTGCAGCGTGCTGCGGGGCCCATGGGGACGATGGGGACGTGTGGAAGGTGAGCAGGCAAGGTGACACAGGGCTGTGATGGGCACAGGACTTCCCTCTGGTCCTGCCTCTTGCTGGACAGGCCTGCGGGCTCCCTCTCTTGGCTCTTAGCAAAATGGAAGGCTTCCTGGAGCAGGGAAACAAAAGCTGTGATGAAGGGTCTCCTGTCTTCCAGTTTTGCAGTCTGATCTCTTGTGGTGAGGATGGGATGGGCTGTTTAGGGAGGGAGGGCTGGGAAGGAGCATAGGGACACCAAAGTTTTTCTCAGTAGTCAGTGAAAGCAACACTTTCCAGCTTGGGTTCAGCCTGTTTATGAAAGGTGAAATAGATACTGGCTGTTGAATCTGTATCTCAAAATGCATTTTAGCAGAAATTGCCATATCCCCACTGGGGCTGTCCTGTTACTCCTTGAGGCATGTAATGCACTTTTATCACCACGCTAGAGTTGAGAAAAAATGATCCTGAAAGTAGTAATTACAATTTTTAACCAGCCTTTTGTCATTTCTAGTCTTGGCAATGAGACATTGGGGTGACCAGAAAGGTAGGGAGACTCCTCTTGGTACAGTGAATTAATGAGTAGCTCTTTGACAGGGTGCATTTAGGAAAGCATTGCCCAGACCTTGCAGTGGGAGCCTGCCACGTGCTGTTGCAGCACTGCCAGCATCATCCTCCTGGCCTGGCAGACTCCCTGCTCCTACCCTGTGCCATGGATCCAAGACCAAAAGGCAGAATTACTTCTAAGCTGCTCTGCAGAAGGTCTCTGGGTGATGCGGGGAGCATGGTGCTGAGGAGCTGACAGGTTTAATATGCATGTTCGAACGGGCAGCTGCTGGAAGAAGAATGCCTTGCTCCAGACAGACCTGTCGACAGACACTGCTCAGTATTTCACAGCATAGTCTTTCTTCATGGCCTTCAGCTTAATTAAGATGTTGTTGTGACTGCATACTGCCTTCATTTCAGACTTAAGCATCTTCTGGCTGCATATTGCTTTGGCTTATCAGAGCCACAAGGACAGTGAGAGAGAGAGGGAGCCCTCTCAGGCAGCCACAGATAATAATGTACAGGGAAAAATCCTGAATGAAGTGAAAAATTATTTATAATAATGGTACTCAAATGGAAGGGAAATAAGTCACTCTAAGGGTATATAAATTTTTATGATAGTGTATAAACAGCCATAGCTTGCCTTGTCTCCCATCTATCCCTGCAGAGAATGAGGGCAACATCTAGCATAAAGAAAAATATAATAAGAAAACGAAGAAATGAATGGGAAGAGCTGGAGGATTGATCACTCGGTGTATTTGTATATCCTGATGTAAAAGGTGCTGCTGACAGGTGGCCAGGTTTCTTCCGTATAAAACCATGTGTGTGCTGTCAGGGCGGTGTGAGCAGCCTTGTTTCGATTGATGAATTGCCTGCTTTCTTGATTAAACCTTCCGTCACTTAAGAAACAAAAAGCCTGTGTTTGGATGGCAGAGTGGGACATGTCAAAAAAATCTGTCTGCTTTACCTTTGTGCAGATGTTGGGCACAGACTGTAACATGTATTATTAAAATGAATGTGGCATTTACTGTGCATTATTTCTTTCCTGGGAGAAGGGACCTGTAAATTATATGCTAATAATAAGCTTTAACCCTTTCAGAAACCAAGAGATTTAGGAGTGCAGGTATTCCTGCAGGCCTCACTAATTGGATGGGCTCTAACACCACTGTAGCTCTCTCTGAAGTTAATAAACAGTGTGTTTCAGACCAGTATGCTGATGCCTCTTGGGGATCCTGCCTCCCATAAGTTTTCTGCCATGGAAGTGCCACTGAAACGTAAACCTTTTGAATTACAAAATCTTCCATCAAAAGCCCCCTCCAGATTCTGATTACAGGGGAGATCTGTCTCCTGCCTGGGGCTGAGCAGGACCTCCTCAGCAGGAGGCACAGCCTACACCAGCACCAGCTCTAACCTTTGATTGCACTTCCAGATTCCCTTCAGGCTGCCAGTTTGAGACGTGCTCAACCTGCTCGTCTCAGGAAAAGAGTTAGGGATGGAAAAAAAGGCTTAAATCACCTTGCAGAGCACATAGCAGGATGTGGTGTTTAAAAATGAGGTACTGAGCGTCTCAGCTGTGGTTTCTGGGGACACTCAGGCTGGTCCAAGCTGTGGGCTTTGGTGGCTGAAGTCAGGTGGGCAAAGCCATGGCTTGCTCTAGTGTGTGACTCTGCACGATGCTGAGCAAGGTTGTCTTGTTTGGTTTTTTTTTTTCCCCCCTGAAATTTTACTGTAGCCATCTTCAGCATCATATTGCAGATAGACCTGTTTGGTTGTAGCATACAAATTTATGTCATTTAAATATAGGACAGTCAGTACTTGTACCTTCTCTTGACCTGTTGTCAGACTGTCAAGACAGAAATCGCATTGCATGGAGTCTGTCAGATAGTACTGCGCAACCCCATCAGGATGTGTGCACAAAGTAGTTAAAGCCTCTTTGTACCAATTTTCTGCATGAAACAAGTGTATGAACTTCCAGATACTACTACAGCTGTCATCATAGAGCCAGACTGAGCTTCAGTCATTTAAACCTATCTCTGAGGATTTTAGTTCTAGCAGAAATTGGGAGATAATAAGATGATCAGAGTTACCCTTGGAAGGGACTGAGTTTCATTTTTTGAATACTTAAATATGGAAATTGTGCTGAAAAAGCAACAGAACAAAAGCAGAATGTGCTTTGATGGATGTTGTTTGATAGCATTTTCAAATAATACTTGCCAGCTGGCAGCCCAAAGTAATTAAAACATTTGTGCAAGGAATAGTTAAAGGAGGAAATAGTTGATGTTGATGATGAGATGTCATCCATAAGTTCAGTACCTGAAGTCATGTTAATCCATAGAAATAAACCAGTATCTGGAAGCATATATTATTTGTATTATATAAAAGTTAACTGAATCCTTTCTTTACGTTCAGACTGTCTGTGATTATGGCTGCAGTTTTGCTGACACTGAACTGAAGGAGAAGGTTTTCATTCTCTTTCAAAGAAAAAAGGCCGTGTCCTTTGGGTAGGAGCTTAGATGTCACATCCAGAAACAAGCCACGTGCTTTATCTACCGATAAAGCAATGTTCCTGTTTGTGTACAAGGCTGTAATAGTTGCCATTCATTTGCTTAGGAGTGGCGGGCATCAAAGCAGTTACTTGATGCAGCAGTGTGTTTGTGTGTATTTCTTATCTTTAAAAGTACTATTTTATACTGGTTTGTGATTGTCTTTAACCACATTATCAACACAGTTACTTGTGTGAAGTATTTTTCCCAGAGAAACTGGGCTGAGCACCAAGGAAGGGAAGCACAGCCAGCTGCCAGCTTGGTGTTGGCTGGCACATTTACCATAAATGAGGATGCTTTCGTGGGCAGCTTTGCAGGTGTCGCTTTCTCCCCATCTCTAATTTGTTTATGTTGGAATCATGCAGCAATGTTACCTTAAATTTACCTTAAATGTAACTATTTACTAAAATGCTTGTTTATTTTTATGTTTTATAGATGAATATTTCATTTATTTAGCTTGTTAAGGCACTTTCCAGAAAGGTCAAATGCACTTCATAGTCTGATTGGGTAGCAGGATGGTTTGTTGTGGTATCTTTTGGGCTTATTCAGCCCGGAGAAGAGAGACCTTACAGCAGTTCCCAGTACCTAAAGAGGCTACATGAAAGCTGGAGAGGGCCTTTCTGCAAGGGCCTGTAGGGCCAGGACAAGGAGGAATGGCTTTAACCTGACAGAGGGGAGATTGAGATGAGCTCTTAGGCAGAGGCTCTTCCCTGTGAGGGTGCTGAAGCGCTGGCACAGGGTGCCCAGAGAAGCTGTGGCTGCCCCATCCCTGGCAGTGCTCAAGGCCAGGTTGGACACAGGGGCTTGGAGCAAGCTGCTCTAGTGGAAGGTGTCCTTGCCTGTGGCAGGGGTTGGGACTGGATGAGCTTTAAGGTCCCTTCAAATCCAAACCATTCTGTGATCTGATGGATGGCAGGTAGTGACTTGGAGCAGGCAAGCCGAAGCAGTTGCCATTGTGAAGCGGGACAGTCAGGCTGTGGTTGTACAAGGGGATGTTTGCAAGTGTAGTTTCCAGGCAGAGGTGGCTCTGCCAGGTCACCCAGGCAGGATTCCCTGGCAGGCGGCTGTTGTGCAGTGGCAGGAGACCCTGGGCCAGGTCCCTGCAGGGCTGGGGGCTCAGTCCAGTGGTGAAGGCAAGATGAGCCAGGGTCCATCCACCACACAGCACTGGGAGGAAGGGATGCTCCTCTAGGAAACGCAGGGAGGTTTGATGTTCATTCCACACAGGTTTATAGTCCAGATCTCTGGAGGCATCAGAGAGTGGAAACTGATGTTAATGATCTGGAAAAACATCAAAGCAGTGAATTCCTGAAGAGGAAACTGAGTTGCTTTTCTGTATTGGATAATGCAGAGCTTGGCAGGGGGGAGCTGTAATTTGTCTGGGTAGCTTTGTTGGAAGCATTTATTTCGCACTCTGCTCTTATGGCAGCAGTTTGCTTCCAGATCCCTCTTTCCTTTCTGGAGCTCAGTCGATTTGCTCAATGTGGCTGAGTTTGGCTCCGGAGCTTGGCCTGAGCCCTGCGGTAGTTGGGCTGGCTGGGGTGGGTGCTGGCAGCTTTGGTGTCCCATTGCTCAGCAGTTGATTTGGGAATGCTTTGTTGCATATTCCCCCCCCCCCCGTTTATTTTAGTCCATTTCTTTTTAATCATAGTTTTAAAAATCCATTTTTTTTTCTTTTAAATGACAAAAGTTTCTTTCAGAGGACTTTCTCGATTAAGAAATGGAAGAAAAATTAAAGATTTTGTTACATTTCGTTGCGTGCACATCAGCTTCTTTCCTGTGGCAAAATGTCAGGTTATCTATGCCACAGCTGCCACTTACTTCTCTCCAATGTACGTTTTCTTTTAAAAGATACTGTATCTTTTATCTGGGTGTAATGAGGACAGACGTTTTAATCAGGGGTTAGTCATTTATTTTTGCAAACTGTTGTTTTGCTTCATCATTTTTGCAGGTAATTAAATGGTTCACTTGGCACAGTGTGCCTGCTTTATTAAAACAGGTAACTCTGAAAAAAAGGAAGATGCTATTTTGTGGATCAGTGCACAAGAATTGCTTTTATCTTCATCTTCCAGCATAGTTTCTGGTGGTTTTGTGATACCCTCTTGTATTCAAGTGTATGTTGAAGTGTTTCAGTACACCCTGCTCTCTAGAGGGGGAGGCCCTGTGCTCCATTTTACTGTCGATCCCGATTCCCACGTGTATGTTCTTTGCTTAAGAATAGAAGCGGAACTAAATTTATGTTTTGTGACACTGAATTTTAATCAGGATGGTCCAAAACCAGACAAGTTGTGACACCAGCTTTATTCTGCATTGAAACCTCTTTACCGAGGCTGAGATTAAAGTCAGCCTGTTCTTTACCTATTGCAATTTCCAGTCTTTGGACTAAGGGACCCAGATAATCTTTGAAATATAAAAGGCTCTATTAATATCCAACAGTTCAGAGAGACTGAAGTCTCAAGTAAAATGCTGCAGCTGCATATTTCAGAAAGGGAAATTCGAGTGTTACTTAATACTATATTTAAGGTATTTCTTGTTAAACTAGCTCATCTGTGGTACACAGGTTCTTTGCGTGCTCACTGCGATGTGCTGCGCCACGTTATCAATGCTGTGCTCGGTCCAGTGGTGAAAGATGAAGCCATGAGTTCTTCCCCCTGTGTAATTTCTCAGACATGTGATTTTTCTGATTAACCTGGTGTTGTCTGAAGTGGCATTCTTTATCTTCATCATCTCACTCTGCATACTGGTACAAAGCCGCGGGCCGGCACGGACAGCCCTGCTGTAATCTACCACACATACAGGCTTTTTCTCAGATCACACATCACCTTCCGAGGAGGCTGCTTGTTGATCTCTGTTGAGAGGATTATCCTACTACCCCGCAGCCTTGAATTATGTATGAGCAGGTGTACCCGTGGCATGGGCGGTGGCGAAGGCATTGACACCAGCAGCTCTGAGCCGGGCGCATCGGAAAGCCGCCTGATGCTGGAGGAAGGATGTATGGAGAGGGAGGGTGATGCTGGAGGGGACCCTGCCGATGATGTGGAGCCAGGTCGGGGCAGGGTGCAGCTCTGCCCTCGCTCCACATTCCCTGCAGCAGTTGTTGGAGCAGGGCTGCTGGATGAGGATGAGCTGGTGGGACTCGCACTGCTGCTTGCGGAGCACAACCTCTGGGGCGGGCTGTGCTGTATTTGTTTTGCTTTTCTAAGTGCCATAGTTTAATTCTTTTTTTAAATAGGAAGCTGCTCTGTGGTTTGGATATTTAAACAGTTATTAACCGAATGACAATTAACAGATTGCATAGACAGATTTTCTTTTCAAAACCTCTGAAATTGAGTACAGTTTGCAAAACTATCACGGCATAGTAATGACAATGAATTTTGATTTCCCGGAACTGATATTAGACTCCTTATTAAACTATGTGCATCTGCTTTTAATTTACTCCAAATAATTGGAAAATGCAATGAAGCTTTCCAATTAAAGCACGGCTTTATGCTGTTTAATAATACCCCCATAATATTATAGCTTATGAAGTGACAGGTGAGTTGGTGTATGAATAAAACATAAAGGCAGCAATAAGGGACAGAAAACCGGAGACAGTTGTTGGGGATTTTAAATGCTGGATGTAATTTGCATATATTAATCTCTTCTTTTCAGCCTTATCAGGCGTTCTTCAGTATTTGAAGTTAAAATAGCATTGACAGGCGGGAGTACGCTTAGTTTTTTCAAGGATTTATTACTTGTATAATTTCTGATCTTTAATAAGCAGATATGACTGATCCTCATAGTTCTATAGAAATCGGTTAATTGTTCCAGATGGCGTGTACTGATTATGCAAAATTACTTTTCACACCATTTTTTTTTCTGATGGAGTTTGGAGTAAAATTAAATTTTTTATAGCCTTCTTATCATGCTGTTTTACAGTGGTTTTTGCACAGAAGTTGAATTTAATCTACTATATTACATTGACCAGCAGAGTTATTCTAATGTAGCATTCTGTGATTTGACAAAGAATAATAGAACACATTGCTCATTGTTCGTTACTGTGCTGCTAATAAAAAGGAGTTCTAGTGCAGAAAACCAGGCTGTTATTTATGAAGAATGCTTAATTTGCACAGTTAAAAATGCAAAACTGTTACAATGAGATGTTCTCTCTTTTGGATAGAAGACTTGGGCAGAACAAATGAAAATAGTCTTGTTGCTACAGATTTCATCTAAAAAGGAAGGATTTTTTTTTAATGACTGATGTGGGCTAGGCTCTGTTTTATTGGGAGGAGCAGTCATCCAGGCAGCACGTTCCGACTGCGATCAGGAGGTGTCACTGGTGTTTTCCCTGATTATCGTCACCCGGATATCTCAATGGTGTAATTTCATAATTGAAAACATTTATAAAGGTTGTTGGGCTTCATTTATCTAATGAAAAGCTGTTTATACCAACTAAACCACACATAAAGCCCTCTTGCTAATGAGTTTATTGCGATTCATTTTGGCGGTGACTCGGTGGTTGGAGGCGGCATCCTGCTGCGTTGCTGTCCTGGTTGTGCCATGGTGAGTCCTGGTGGCAGGTATGCCATGGGCAGGGGTTCCCAATGCTGCCCTTGGTCTTGCCATGAGTCTGTCCAGGAGTAACGTTAAGCCCTGATTTTGGTGTTGTGTGTGTGCTGTGCCACATCAGGGGCTTCTTTGAAAAGCAAACCAGCAAATGTTTAAAGAATGACCTTTTGGTTAATGGAATTTATAATCTCCAATTCAATTAGAAATGTGGGGATACAGTAAATGGACTTTTATAAAGAGTGCTTATTTTTAACTCAATAGAAAAAAAGGCAAGTAATTAACTCAGTCATTAGAAAGCTCGAAATTTCTCCCATCTCCTGTGGAACTAGGAAATTGTTTTGTGTATACTCTTATATATATATGAATAATATATATGGAGACAACTAATGGCATAAATCAGAAATGATTAGAAAATGTTTGTTCTAATGAAGTAATAATTTGGTAGTAATGCTTTTCATCAGTGTAGCTTAAGGCTACATTAAGTGGACAGACTTTATATGGATTCTGTAATTTTAATCTTCAAAATGCTATCTAATGTCTCATTAAGACTTGCATATAATGTATCTTAAGTACAGTCATTAAATATAGTTTAGGGAGATTTATGTTCAGATATTGCTTAAAGATGTTTTAATAGGCCCATTTACTCTGATGATATTAATGAGCTCTTAACACATATTAAGCTTCTAAAACTAGTGGTATTCCTCTCGCAGTGAACAAAACAACTTAGGAATTGTAAATGAATCGGATGCTCCAACAAGGCCGTTTTTCAACTGCGTCTTCAGATGCCTTCTCCAACCCATTTAGCTCCATCAGCACCGGGCTGTGTCCCAGCTCCGCTGCGCCGTGTTCCCAGAACATGTAATACCTCAGCCTCAGTGATGTCATTTGGACCTGCTCGTTGATACATCATCTCATGGGCGTTCAAGGGTGTAGCAGGGGTTGTTGTTGCTCATATAACTGCATGTGTAGTAAAGAACTGCAGGTTGAGAATAGGACAGACCTGTGTAAATATTTGCAGCGTTACACAGATGTGGTTCTCTATCTACTGAAATAAGCATACTTTAAGGAAAGAGCCAAATGAAGCCACGCTTTTAGATAAATTCAGCTTTCTGATCATCTAAAGTTAAGATGCAAGAATTATAATTATGATAATAAAAACTGTTCATTCCCCCATTGTCACTTTAGTTCCAACTTGGAAAGTTATTGCAAACAAAATGCTCTGGTTTCATCACTCAGCTCTTCTTAAAAAATCCTTCTGAGTTCAGAGACTTTTATAATTAGTAAATTGGTTTGTTAGAAGGAGATAATGGCAAATTTCTTCTTTTCATAATTGGACATTTCTTCCCTGTAGGCTAATGTATGTGCGGCACTTACATACACAATAAGCTGTGCTTTTGAAAAGCTGTAACTAGCTAATAAGTGCTGTGGTGTCATCAGAGAGTAATGGTTTGCTGATTAGCATAATTAATGACAAATGGTGGTGCGAAGCGGGCGGATTGGTTTCGCAGCTGATGGATGTGCTGCAGCCACTGCCAAGCTGTGCCAAGGCAGCCAGGCTGGCGCTGGTGTTGGGCTCAGTACTCACCTCCAACCTGCGCTAGCACCCGCCACTGCTCCCAGCACCTCTGGGAGCCCTGTGAAACCAACACCTGGCTGCTTTTGGGTGCTCCACTGTGTTGGAGGATGCTGGAGCGGGGCTTGACACTGCTCCAGACCTTGCCAGGAGCCTTGAGCCATGCACTGATGATAGAGCAGCAGCACCAGGCCGTGCGTGGTCCTGCTCCTCTTCTTGGTTTTGGTCCTGGTCCTCCAAGTGCAGGAGGGATGTGCCAGGCAGGTGTCCACACTACAAAGTGAATGCATTTATCTGTGACTTGATTAATCGGGGCTAATTTGCATTTGCAAATGAGACTGATAAAAATGGAGTTACCTTTTCACCTCTAAGGGGGAGGAGGGGTTATTTCTGGGTTCTCTTTTTTTTTTAAGTGATAAGCAACTCTTTTACCAATAAGGATGAAAATACTTAATTTGCATTAGCAAAAGAAGCTAATTATTATATAGTTAATTAGCATCTGGAAATGAGGATTATCTTAATTACAAAGCACAATTTCCTTAATAGCTACAAAACTGTAAGTTTGATCTGTGTGGAGATTGGTGACTATTATTATGTAATTAGTGATCATATTAATGGTGCCGTGTATTTAGATATAATTTGCATATGCAAATGAAATTTACCTGATAGAAATATGTGGCTCCGCTAATGACTCTGAGCACTCAAAAATTAAATTGCATTAGGAGATCTGGATCCTGCGCTGCTGTGCAGATCTCCTCCTCCTCTCAGAGCATTTGGCTCTGCAGGGCCATGGCTCCATGGTCTGGCTGTTGGGAGAATGAGGAAACCTTTCCCTGTCATTTTGGCTCCCTAGACCTTGGTGTTAGGATCAGCCTCCTGCAGATGGGTGGAATCTCATGCAGCGCAGCCATCACCCCTACCATCCTCCCCTGCAGTGACCATCTTTGGCTTTGGGTCCTTGTTGAGGCTTTTCTGGCTAGATAGGTTACATCTACGAGCGCATGTTCTGTTCATCAGTGAGCGGGAGACAGGAGTCGCATGTCCTTTGCAGGTGTGCTTGTGGTGTGTTTCTGCTTTCCATTCACTGGAGTATGGAGAGCAGGATGCTTTCAGGTCAGCTGATCCATCTTCTGTCCTCTTTTATTAGAAGCAAAAAGCTGTCTGTATGTTTAAAAGAAACCCTAAAGTACCCTAAACCAAAACCATGTTAAGAGAGGGTGCTGTGCATGCTTATCTCCCCAGGTTGCCCCGTGGAACAGATGTTGGTTGCTCAGTGGACAGCTGGACACTGCGCGGTGCTGTTGCTGCTGGCCAGGGTCACAGCCATCGTTGCAAGTGTGACCACTGCCGCTGCCCAGTGACTTGGCCCCTGTCCAAGGAGGTTTTCCAGTTGGGGAGCCCCATACCCTTGCTGTGACAACCTCCCTGTCCCTGTAGTATGAAATCACACCTCCGTAGTTTTGTTAGCAAGGAAAAATCAAAGCTGTTGTAACAAAATGCAGCATGTTTCTTTAACATCCCCTGCTCCTAACCTGCAGTACTGAAATGACTGAAATGCAGAAAATACCAGTGCTGGAAGGAAGCGGTCGTTACCCAACAGGATGTTTCTCTCATCAAGAGGGAGAAATTTACAGCCGCCGGCCGGGGAACACTGCAGCTATTGTGGGTGCTTCCTGAGATGCTTTCTGCAACTGCCTGCTCCAGCCCGAGCCCTGCCTGCGCCTCCCTGCCTCTCTGCGGCAGACAGACGGTACATGTTTAATGACTTCAAGGAGTCTGTCTGTCATTACAGCCAGAGCTGAAAGTAATTGAAAAGCGTCTGTGTTTCTCTTCAGTGCGAGCTGGAGGGGCGAGTGCCTCCACCTCACCTCCCTGTCCTCGAGCAGGACCTGTCCCAGCTCTGCACAGCCCCGCGCGAGGGCCCTGTTCTGTATCTGCTCTGGTCTAATTAATTAAGGGTTGTTGCTTGGAAGTAGCACATGCTTAGGTGTGATCTTTGAAGTTTAGTGTGGTGCGGAGACTTCAAAGGGGGCATTTTATTAAAAAATAATAAAATCAAGAGCTCCTAAACACTTGCAATTTGAAGAGCTTTGTTTGAAGTCTCTCCATGTTCTCTGGTGCTGATACAGCCGCAGCGCTGAGGTACTACTTAGCCGTCACCATGCAGTACTTAACCTTCACTTTATTTAAAAAAGAAAATAATCAAAACCAGGAGTATTCTCTCAAGTGTTTTCGTGGCTTGATCTAGCAGTAAAGAACTAATTGTGCTGTGTCGTGAGCTATGCAGGAAATGGACAGAATCAAGGCTGACAATCAAATTAGCAAAAATGAAAATGTAGTCCAGGTCTGTTTTCTTAATCAAAGAGCTTTCAGGACGAACAGGAAAGCTGTAAACCTTTCCCATCACAGAGGTTTCCTTCCACAGGCCGGGAGGCCCCTGCTCTCCTGCTCACCTCTCTGAGCATCATGTGGTTTGGTGCTGCTGCTGTTGTACTGCCTGGACGCCAGGCATGGGCTTCCATGTGGGCTATGGTACTGTTTCCTTGCTTCCCACAATGACTCCCTGGTGCAAGCTCCCACTGGGAGCTGTAGGACAAGCAGCTACCCCCAGAGCCATTGCAATGCTTTTGGGTGCTCTCCTGAGCTTGGGTTCATGCCTTGGTGTGGTGGAGCTGGAGAAGGGAAGCTGAGCCATGCACCTGGAGGCACCTCTGGGCTGGTTGTGCAGGCACAGCCCACAGTGCACATTGTTTCAGCGGAGCATTGGACCATCCTGGCCACTCTGGTCTTCCCTCGTCAGTGTGTTTGACTAACGAAGGGCTGGCAACCTGCTGATCCCCTCAGCACAGCCAGCATCGGTGGCCTCTGTGGGAGCAGCACAGATGGTGAGCCCAAGCAGCAGCCCAAACTGCAGCATGTCCTGGAAACATACTTCCCCTTATTCTATGCCTTCCCCTGCCCCTCATCCAAGGGCTCCCCTACTTGCAGGGCTGCTCTGGGTAGGCTGAAAAGGGACTGGAGAGGAGCCAGAGGAAATGGGGTCACTGTCTAATATTTGGGTACTTTATTAAATGAAGTGTGTGCATTTTGGGTGCGGTGTCTGCAGCCTGGGGCGGTTGCAGCGTTCCCCATTGCAGCCGGCTTGGCAGGAGCTCCTGGGAGGGTTTGCTTTTGTTTCCCCCCTGAGGTTTTGCTATCATTAGTGATTTGGAAATGCAGAGTGGTGGTGTTCCATCTGGGACTCGGTGCACGGTAGCACAGAGAGCACACACACATGTTTACTATTCAGTCTGCTATTTAAATTACTATGTACAGAAACAGTGAAGTAGGAGGCTTAGCTGTACATTATGAAGAGTGTGGTTTATTTTGAAAAGCTTGCATCCTTCTCTTGATGTGTTGCAGACTGTTGTAAAACATTTTTTTTTCCATACTTCTGAATGACTTTTTCCCCTTGTACTGAGATCACACAACGCGCCTGGGTTCGTGCAGGTGTCCCGTGCCATCCTCCATGCCTGGGTGCAAAGGCTCAAGTGTGCAGAGATGTTGCCAGGGTACTTGGTGGGAAGCAGATTGGTGTGAATGGGAGTCAGAGCCTTGTGCATGATGTGGGGTGTTAGGGTGGTTGTGGCAGACAGGCAGGGGCTGGGCAGGGTGTCAAGGGGGTGATGGATGTCCTGGTCCCTGCCTAACCAACCTGCCATGGCCAGGTAGCTGTGGGAGGCCTGGTGTGCTGGTTAGGCAGGAAGGGCCATGCCACTGTCAGGAGCAGCCTCACTGGGCAGGCAGGCATTGGACCTGGCAGCCTCCATGCCCTGCAAGGGCTTGGGAAGTGCCTGTTCTGTTCCTTGGAAAGCATCAGCCTAGTGCCATCACCCCTGGTTAACAGTTGTGACTGCAGAGCGGGTGTTCCCCAGGGAAGAGCCATCTCCATCAGCTGAGGGGTGACTGTGTCCGAGTCACAGCCTCAGCCTGCACAGGGCACTTGCTACTAATGGAAAGAGCCCTCCTTGTCTTGGGGATGGGAGCACACATGGGCTGTGCTTTCTTGCATACGTGGAAATGTTGCTCAGAGGGGCCCCAAGGCTGTGCTATATGCTGGTGGGTGCCCTCGGTGTCCACACAGGACAGGGGCTCGCATCACTCTCTGGTCTGCTCGCCCTCTGCCAGGTCCATACCCACTTCCAAGTGCTTCTGGTGTTAATTGAGCTAAAAATGAAGTTTTCTCAAAGCAGGTGAGCTGTGCTGGGTTTATGGTATTGCTGTAAGCTGGTTTATGAGATGTTCATCTTGGTAAAACATAAACACTCTGCTAGTGTTTTGGGTCTGGGGAAAATCTGAGGACTTGTGCAGTATTGCAGAAAGCTCTTTCTAAAATCTAAGATCATTTAAATTTTCAAGGTGGCAATAGTACATTCATTGTTGGGGTTTTTTTGTTGGTTTGGATTAGCAGTGCTCAGCTTTCAAAGTCAGGAAGGAAAGTGTTTTGCAGGGGATTTATTAATTTAAATATTTTTAATATCAACAGTTGAAAATTCAAGTGTAAAAGGCCATGCAAAAATAGCAGTAAAGGAATCCAAAGCTATAAAAGCTTATGGTGAGAATTTAGATGCAGAAGCAGCTGTTATTTCCTGGGGAGTTCAGGTATATAAACTCTTCCATGGCTGTGTATCCCCACAATAGTGGTGTGAAGAATTAGCACTCACTGCAGTATGCAAACTGAACCCGCCAAGCACTGAGGCAGCTATTCATCTATACCCAGGAGCTAAATATGACAATGTTAGCATTTTTCATTTCCCTGACGTTACCATTAATAAAGCAATGATCCAAAAGAAGCTTTGCTGAGTCTGTTCTTTATGCTTCCATCACTCACGACTAGATAATTTCACACAGGATCGTTTTTAAATTAAATGACGATAAAAGCGCTCTGCTGTCCTGTGTTCACTAGTTCATAGAAGTCTATCAAGTCATTAATGTGTCATGACAAACTGCTAGTTGGGTACAAGAGTAATTAATTATTTGCATAAATAACAGGTTGAACTTCGTGCTTTGAACCGCAATGACATGTGCGTCGCATCGTGGACATCTTGGAACCTCTTGCAGGGAGTTCATGGGAGGGGCGGAAGCCGAGCCGGCGTGTGCGCTGTCGCATCCTCACCCGCTTCAAACGGGCAGGAGCTTGGCTTGAGTTTTGATGCTTTTTGTGTTCCTGCGTTCTTCATTAACGGCTGCTTCAAGAAAGCATCTGATCACTGGAGATTTCAATGAACAATTATACAGATTTTCATAATCACCATTAATCACCACATATTTTTCAAGATAATTACAGCAATTATTATTTAGATTCCTCTTTTATGTCCGCATTGTAGAAAAGAACAAGTGCTTATTACGCCGGGTAGTGTAGAGAACTACGGTCTGAAGTTCTTTGTCATCCAGAAACTCATTATGTTAGCTGATGCTGCCTGTGAAAGTTCGTCAGCGTGTTTAAATTAGGGTAGCATTGGCAGGTCTGATTATTTAAATCTGGTAGCTTTGCTAAAAATATAGTTATTCAAGAAAGATGAATTACTAATTTGACAACTGAGATTTAGTTGGAGTCTACAGCACAGAAGGCAGCATCTATCGTGTGCTTAAAGGAGGGTGACAGTACTTTTTCAGATTAAAAAGAGAATTTCTGAGCCAGCTAACAAGTTGTATTTTTAGAGCACAGTTTTGTGGCCTGCCCTTTAAAGCCTGAGAGTAAGTCTTAGTAAATTATAATGAAGAAGTAGGCACCAGTTAAAAGTTGATTGTGCTTTTCAGTGGTCCTGCACTAATGAAGGGGGTGGCGCTTCATTCCTTTCATGTACCCTTCACTTGGAGGGGTCCAGCCTCCTCCTGGCTACTGTCAGGTCTTCATGGGGACTCCATCCTTCAGGGCTTGGTTTAGGAGTGAGCTTGTCTTCCTGCTGGTGTGCTCAGAGTGGTACAAAGCAAGATCAGCTTTGCCTGCTTGTGCGAGGAGGCTTTATGTGAAACATGCAAGGGGCAAATGTTTCACAGGACTTTAACAATATTTTGAAGTCACCACCTTTTGAAAATGTTAAACCTACATGGGTTGATGTGTGAGTTTACTTATGTGGTGTGAGTGATGTTGCCAGTGGTAGTGTTGTAAAGATAGGGCCTTGCCGCCTTTTTTGTTCTGAATCAGTACACATTGCCTTTGGAAAGAGCTGTATTTGGTCCTTAACCAGCATCAAATTCTTTATCTGTTTGTGTTACTGTCTGTTGGTCTCAAAGGTAACACAACTAAGAGTTGAATAGCTCTTGGCCAGACTAACACCAGAACTGCAGCTCCAGGCCAGAGACTGGCTGGTAAGTCTTGATGCTGCCCATGGAAAGAGTAACACCAGGCAGAACCTCAGCACAGCACTCTGCTCATCAGAGACTGCCAGGAATGCTTCAAAAGCAATGATGGGGGTAGAAACAAGGGAGGAACCAGAGGTTGCTGCTGCTGTTTATTTACAGCACAACATCAGAACAAGGGACATGGAATTAAAAGCCTCCTACAGTTCTGGTTTCCATTTAATTTTATTATGAAATCAACTGGCTGCTGTAAAAGGCAGTTGCGCACTGTCTCATGGTGCACAGCAGGAGCGATGGCACCCAGACCCTGGTGCTGGACATCCCAGC
Source organism: Pezoporus wallicus (assembly GCF_028554395.1). Lineage (NCBI taxonomy): Eukaryota > Metazoa > Chordata > Aves > Psittaciformes > Psittacidae > Pezoporus > Pezoporus wallicus. Next base: position 2,186,635 of record NW_026636761.1, on the reverse strand, counting down.
AGACTGTGGCACAACGATGGGAGCTCTTTCCTGCTTGTTGCTGGAGATGCGTGGCCCTGAAGGCTGCTCCCTGCAGTTACCTCCATCCCTTTTCTGTGAGTCTCAGTGAGCTGGTGTGCGATGGAGGAGTGCTTTTAAGGGCTCAACCTGCACTAGTGGTGAGTTTGAGCTTGCACATGTGTAGCCCTGTCATGGCTTATGTGGCATGGCCATGCTCCACATGGGAAGCATGGAAAGGTGGGTTCTGTGCAGGGAGGTGTGCTGCTGAACCAAGTGTGATGGAGCCAGAGTGCAGGGAAGGACCAGTGCTGCAGTGTGGCCTTGGGGGAGCACTCAGCCCCATCACTGTGTGGTGTGCAAGGGTGCCCCTGTGAAATCACTGCAGAAATGCATTGCTGCAGCTTGCATTTTGTTTGGGACAGCGTGGTGTGTGGTACCCCCATGAAGCATAGCACAACACAGTCTTATCCACGGGATGTAAAAGCTAACATTGAGATGGTTCATTGTTGTGCTGGAGCAAATTGCCACTGCATTTGTTGTTCCTCTTGGACTCAGATTTACATTTCTAAAAGGAAGTTGGGTGCCTCACCCTTGATGTCCTCGTGACCGTGACAAAAGCAGCAGTAGCTTTCAGTCTGTCTTTCTGTGACCTGTACTCCAGGACAGTGTGCAGCACTTCCAAGGGTGAGGTGGAGGACACAGGGGTGTGCTTCCTTGGAAGCCTTTGCTTTGCCCAGGGCCATCTTTCAGCCTGGAAGGCTGGAGCCCAACCAAGACGCAGGGTGAAGGGGCAGAGGCTGCCAGTGCTGGGAGGCAGCCGCTGTGCAGCCTGGTGCTTTATTTCCGTAAGGTTTCCTGAATTGGTGGGTATTTAAATCCTCGTGACTCCCAGTGCCTGGCTGTGAAAAGGGCTCTTGAATGAGCGTGTTGTTTTCTGATTTCTGCCTTTAATGTATTTTACCAGCAGACTGGTGACAGGCCTGATACGCGGCTCCTGTGCACGTTCCTGCGCTTTGGGAGCACAGCATTAATAACACACTTCCATGCATCATGCCATTTTTAAGCATGATCGTTATGATAAAGGGCATATACTTAATTACAGGCCTGCTTAATTACAGCTCTGTTGAAGCTCGTTTGTTTAGGAGAGTGCTAATTGCGCTGCTGAGCCTTTGGCACACCCTGCTTTCATCTGCTGCTTTGCCGTGCAGTTCTGAGCTCCGGGAGGGCTGGAGTGCGCGAGGACCGAAGGACGGGTGGACGGGCATGCTCATCGTGGCTTAGTCTTTAAATTACTTTAGCAAAGCCAGCGTGTGACTGATCAAAGCAGGTTTCTGTCGGGATAACAAATGCAGATGGGCTTCCAGGTTCAAAACTTCCTGGATTTGGTGATGCTGCTTCTCATCTGTTTCCTTTTGGTTCGCACAGCACTGTGGCTGCCGCATAGCACCTTTGATAATGAAATGACTCCAGTGGAGAACTGGGAGCTTTTTTAAAGTAAAAAATATAAAAAGCAAATGTAAGGTGCTATGTGTTCTCAAATAACCCATGGTAAATCACTAACATGGTAACTCACTGGTGCTAATGGAAGTTGCAAACAGCCGGCAGAGGAACACTGAGTTTGTGGGTGCAGATGCTTTGTGAAAGAAAACCCTATTTGAAGATTACTTGAGGGCATTTCAGGGCTTAAATTTGCTCTAGTTTGAAGTTTTTATTTCTTTCAGAGCTGCAATTTAAGGACTTAAAATCTTAAAGGTGTACCTAAAATAAAGCGGGTGTATTTGGGGCTGCACTCTGCCTTAGAGATGTGCCCTTTTCCATCTGGTGTGGAAGTTGCTGAGTTACATGTTTGGAAAGTAAGTGTCTCCCTTGTACTGACACGTCTTGTGGGAGGCTTTCTGTGAAGTTTCTGAGGTGGTGGTAGCAAGACACAGACACCGAGCCGTTGCAGCATCTAAGAGGACAGTACCACTAAGCTTGTGCTGCAGAGAGAGCGTGGCCCAGTGACACAAGGCTTTGCCGTCAGCTGTCATGTCCCTGTGTCTGGCCTCACACTCCACTGGTTTCCATTCTCCTGCTGTGATTTGCAAGTGTTTGAGCTCTGCTGCTCCCTGTTGAGTTTGTGCTGGCAGCAGCCAGGCCAAGACAGTGCTTGGCCCTTGGTGTTTGTAGTACTTAACTACTTGGGGGGTAAAAGGCACCTATACTGGGCATGTTCCTTGTCTTGCTCAGACACCGCTGAGTTCGTTCAGGTGGTTCTGTGTGGTAGTGGTAAATGAATCTCAGTCCTCTTAAAATGTTTGTGTTTGTTTTCAGTTTCATATACTGTCTGCTTTGGCAGCTGAACCGAATTGGAAGACTCAAAATTGAGACCATGAAATTGTATATGGATAGAGCAGGGAGGGTTCACTGGATTCCTGATTTGGTAGGGACTAACCCAGCTGTGTCTCGAACAGAGAGGAACCACTGGCAGGTTCGAGCGAAGAAAAGGCTGGCAATAACTTCTGCGAGCTATCAGTCATGTGTCAATGCCATGAATACTTGATCTGTCACTGGGAACGTGTGAAGTTGCATGTCAGAAGTCAGCTGGAAATGTGACTGCTCGTTTTGTCTCTTTCAGCAATGGATGGAGTGCCTTTCATGATTTCAGACAAGTTTGCCTGTGCTCCTGAAGGGGTGAGTTGCCTTCATTGTTTTTTCAGTGTCTAAAATGCATCTTTTCATGGAGAGCAGTCACAAAACATCAACACAAATCACCTGCTTCTGTGAGCTTTTCCTTTGTGGGGCCCAATACATAAATGCTTGAAATGACCCAGTGTTGCACTTAACAGTAGTTTCCCATGGGGTGGGAATGGCTTTTGCCAGATCGCTCCTAAAAACTGAATTTGTCCCAGGAGTTGAAGGTTTCATAGAACCATACAATCACAGAATGGTTGGAAGGGACCTTAAAGATCTAGTTCCAAAGGCTCATCATCCCATTGCAAGATCCCTAATCTACCCAATTCTAAAACAGTATCTTTAAAAATCAGTTTACAAGAAGCTGCTAAGGCAAACACTGAGCCATCAGCTGTATCTGAGTTTGTGCTCTCTTCTTCCTGCTGACACAACCTGCATGTGCAGCCGGACATGGTTTTCACAACCATTGCTTTCTGAAAGGGTGGTTTATGGGCCGTTATTCCCAGAAAGCTGGAGTCCCTGCTGCGAGGACAAATGCAGAGAGATTAGGTCGTGCTAATCCTCCCCTCGGATCCTTTAGACACCATTGCCACCATATGGTCAGTTTGGTCGGGGCTTCCCACAGTCAGCACTGCTCACACCTACGTGCTGAGGCCATATGAAATCCATAGGGTGTTACAGAGTGCTGGTAACAGGCGTCCTGCAGCAGGGAGATGAGTAAAGATCTACCTGTGCAAAGTGACACCAATATGAGTGTCAGCTGTCCCTGCTTAGGGAGAAAGGCGTTAGAGCTGCTATCCCTAACCCACACTTGTAGGGGACTGAGAAACAGGATTATGCATGCGTTTACAGATGGTGCCTCCGAATCTCTGGTGATAGAGTATTTGCTGACTTAGAACCAAAAAAAACCCCTAAATTTAACATTTCTGTTTCTTTTTCTCTTGCCAGATGCAGCCAGTTGATCTCTTGGGCATCACAATCAAAACCCTTGCAGAAATCGAAAAGGAGGTAGGTAGCGAGTCAGGCACTAAGCAAAAGCATCGTGAGAGCTGTGCTCACTTTGCTGTAAGAACCCTTCCCTCTTTCCTAAGTCACTGCTGGTAGATAAAGTCAATGCGGAGTCAAAAAGTAAGCTCAGTTAGGGATGTCCTCCATGATCCGGGTGAAGACACTTTAGGTGTTGAATCTAATGACAAAGTCTGCTGCCCTCTGTTTAATTCCAGATGTCTGTCTTATTTAACCTTTCTTTCTCATTTATTATCAAAGCATGCTACAAGCTGCTTGTGTTAGGTTGCTTCTTGCATCTCAGGGAAGCAAAGGAACTTGACTAAGCAATGTCAGGTAAACCAAGTCATCACTTTTCAGTTCAGTTTGATGCTGCTGGTAACGTGTTACCAGGAAAACCAGGCTGGGCTTTCAGTGAGCCCAAGTCTTCCAGGAGCTTGGGGAGGAGACAGCCATCAAATCAAGGGTGGTCTCATGTTCCCAAGTGAGCATTTTGGCACATGTATAACTTGGAATGCACTGTGCTGGGGAGCCACCTGTTCTGCAAGGGCTGCTTCTCAGCTGAAGTTGCAGACCAGGAGGAAACTTGTCTCAGCAGCACGTGCTTCTTCAGGCATCATCAGTCACAAACATCATCTCTTGTGCTGACCAGCTGGGTTAAGCAAAGTAAGAAGATGGCAAAGCAAGACTTACAGACTCCTCATGGCTTCTCCACTTTGTGATTACCGTTGTGAGTCCAGTTTCCTAAATCCATCCTTTTCTGCCTGGAAGTTTTGTCTGAGTACCAGAAGGTGGTTGGTTGCCAGGGGCTTCCCAGGCACCTGGCAGGCCAAGGGAGTAGTGACCATGCTCTGAAGGCACTGCCCAACAAGGCCCATCGCTGCCCAAAGCACCCGGTGCCTCAGGCGCTGTAGTCCTGCCATGTTGCGCATGTGCCATGCTTCTGTTCGGGGCTGCCTACATCTGTGACGAGGGCCCTGCATGCTGGGAGCTAGAGGTGCTCAGGGCTGGCAGCCCCTATGCATGCCGGATGTCTTCCCAACACTTGGCAAAAGCTGGCTGCAGGGCAGTGGGTCCCTTTTGCCTAAGGGGAAGCAAAGTGGAACCGGATTTCCTTCCGCAGCCCTCTGGGTGTTGCCTGGTGCAACTGGGGTTTCGGTAGCTTGGTATGCTGCCTAGAGGGGTGGGCTGTGCAGCCCTGTCCCCTGCCCCATGCAGACCTGCAGGGACACCGGCACCAGAGTCATTTGGGTGGCCTTGGGAGGAGAGGTCGATACCTGCCTGCTCTCCCCACACCCTCTTGTTCCGTCAAGGCTGCGTGTGTTTCAGAGTAATGAAAAGTATAATTATGCAGCCCATATTCCTTGATGAAGCATCTTGTCTGCACATAGATAGCTGCGCATATAAATATTGTGAATTTCCGCATGGCTTTATTTCCCTTGCAAGCAATAGCACCATTACAGCAAATCTTCTGGATTTCCAAAGCAGCAAGAACATTCTCCCTGGAGCTAGATGCCTTGAAAAAAAAAAAGTATTCCCAAAGAATTCCAAGAGTTATTGTTCTCTGTCGCCACATTTGCAGATTCATGCACCCATCCTCCAAGCTGCGAGGCGAGCTGAATGAAAAGACTTCCAGAAAAACTGTTGAGAACAGGCTCAAATCCTGTACTGCACATGCAGGCTGTTCCTGAAGTCAGGATCTTGTGTGCCGGGATTGCACTGCTTTGCCCTGAGGAGCGAGTGAAGTGGTGGTGTGCAAGGTGGTGAAGCCCAGTGGGTGATGTCAGGTTTAAGCTGCAGGCATCGTTTGCTTACGGCTGTTTTGGTGGATGTAGGATGGAGCGGAGCAGAGCTCTGGCAGTGCTGCTGCTGGCTCTTCTGCTTTTCCTGGCATGGGGAATGTCACCCGGCAGGCGAGGCAGCCTCTGTATGGTGCAGAGCAGTGCAGGCAGCAGTGAAGGCGCTGGGACTGCTCATGGCTCTGTTGGCAGCAGATGCTGCTGTCCCATGTGGCTGTGGGTACCGTTGGCAGCCATCGGGCTGCCGTGGGCCTCCTGTGCTCGTGGTGTGTGCCCCATCTTCATCTTAGCCTGGCATTGAGCAAAAGTGTGGAGAGAGGCTAGCGAGCAGAGTGAGCATCTAATATTAATCATTCCTTTTAAACTGACAAGGGAGGCAGTTCGTTTAACCACTTAATCGCTACAAGTTTTCATGGGCTGCTCCTTGCAAATATGTTCAAAGAAGAAGTTGTAAATCTAAGGGAGCTTAAAATTTTAATTTTATACAGAAATATTTTTCCTTGTTCTCATGTTTGTAGTCAGTTCTCCAGAGTGTAGTCACATGAAATGTTCTTTAAATGAACATATTTGCTAACTGGCATGATTTCAGTTTTTAAAACATTGGTTCCAGCAATTAGGCATTTTTTTCAGTTCCCAAATGACTAGAGAAATTCGTCTTGATTATAATTGCTCTTAGCCACGCATATCTAATTTGTGTCTTTTTAAGTGTTAATTAGTAAACAGTTTGAGCTGACATCTTTATGTGTTTGTGTGTTGAAAAATGAGGCTTATTGCGTGTTTAGCTCGGGGCTGGTGCTGCTCGCTGCGACATCCTGACATTGAGGTGCACTTAATGAAGACGCGTTTGCCCGTTGAACGGCGGCCGGAAGGGGGATGACTCGGGGCCAAGGATGCACCGGGATGTGCTCCCCCGGCCGCCGCTCCGGGCCCCTGTGCCTCCGGTGCCTCCGGGTCCCGGTGCCTCCGGGTCCCGCCGCGGTCCCCGCGCGCCCTCTGCCGGCCCCGCGCCTCCCTGCAGGCCCCGCTGGTGCCCCCTTGGAGCGGCCGCTTTGGTGACTTCGGGCTCCGTGTTCCCGGTGGTGATGGAGGAGGGAGCGCCGGTGGCCTCGCTCGCCCCGCAACGGGCTCGGAGACCCAGGATGGATTCAGCATTGAAGCTGGGAAGGCCAATGCCGCGTCTGCTGGGAGCCAGCGGAGGTGCTGGTCCAGCTCAGCATGAGGCCCTCGCACAGTGCCTGGGGCTCTTAGCATCACATCCCTGGAACAGCCAGCCCGGCCATCCCTGTGGCTTCACTCCATGCACAGGGCTGGGGTCAGGCACTGGCAAAGTCACTGAGTTTTTGGGGCTGTACCACTGGAAGCATGTCCCATGCCCTAGGCTGGCTGGTGAGGAGCTGTGACAAATGGGCCTGGTCCAAGGGAGCATCTTGGTGACACCCCAGAAGCCACAAACAGGACATGGAGACACAGGGGAGGACTGTCCATAGGCAGAGCAGTGTGTGTGCAGGTCTGGGTGCCCAAGCTGCCCCAGGGCATCATTCCCAGCAGCCAACATGGGACAGCCACTGCAGCATCATCCTCTCCTGGGGATGCTATGGCATGGTGAGGGACCACAGCAGCATCCAGGGTGACCAAGGGCTGTCGGGGTACGGCCCAGCAGGTGCCACGAGATGGCACTGCTACGGCGTGTGCTGCAGCAACCAGGCCTGCACGGCTGCGTCCATCCACTGCAGGGACATCTGTGGAGAGCAGGGACATGTATACAGGAGTTTTCACCCACCTCGCCAAACCAGCGATGTTAATTGTGGTACCAGCTTGTGTGAGCAAGGACGGCAAAAGGGAGCCTTTCTGACTAGCTGCTTTATGTGCAGGATGCATGTGGTCATGTCTGTATTAATGCTGGTGTTTAGGGTGTTGCGTAGGCTGGGTTTTAGGGGAGGGAATGGATCCAGTTACCACCGTGGAGTCAGGTAATGCTGGCATGCTCACCCGGCATGGCCCTACCTGGGGAGATCACAGCTCTGGGTGCTGCCGGGCCCAGTTCTTGCCTCGTTCTTCTGCTTGTTGTGCTGTCCTGGCATGGGCTGGGGAGCGTGGCCGCACACGCTGCCCCAGGCTGCGCTCCACGGTTCCCTCTCTTGCTTTGCCCACAGTACGACTACAGCTTCCGGACGGAGCAGAGCGCGGCGGCCCGGCTGCCACCCAGCCCCACGCGGTGCCCGCCGGTCCCGCAGTCCTGAGCGGGACGGCCGGCGCTGGAGCGGGATGTGCGTGCATACTACTGAGCAGGATGTGGCACCGGGGCCATCCCAGACCTCCGCTCGCCCGGGCATCGCCGCCCTCCCTGCGCTGCACCACCTCCTCCTGCACACACTGCTCCACGCCTTGGGACTGCACAACTCTTTGGCAGCTGCCCTCACCCTCCCTCGCTGCTGCGGGCTCCTCTCCATGTGAGTATGTGACTTGGAACCTGAGGCATCCCCTCTTCATACCCATTGCTGCAGGACAGTGTTAAAAACCAGAGCTGTATCAAAGTGCTGCGAACAGCGAGCCGTGAGCTCGTGAACCATCAAGAAATGCTCAGCAGCGAGCCCTAAAAGTAAGGAAGAACAAACTGTATGGCTGGTTAATCCATGAGCCCCTGAGCATCGTGCCCAAGCTGACGTGGAGCTGATGGGCTCTCAACGCCTTGCAGCAGGCAGCACTGAGCCACAGCAGAGGCCCTGTCTGCCTCCAGCAAGGTCTGGGCACACAGAGCTCCACCATGGCCGGGATCAACCCAGGATGCGATCACTCGGCTCTGTTACAGCTGGCAGAGCTGGGGTCGCTTGCTCAGACTTGCCTTGGGCTCTGTCCCCTGGCAAGACAAAGGGGTGCAGAGAGCAGAAGCTGCACTGCTGTTCCTGAGGGGAAGCACCTCTGCTTTGCACAGGGTGTCCCTGTATCTGTCCAGACCAAGAGTGACGAACATCCTGTCTTTCTTTCTGGGCTGGATGCTGGCAGCTCCAGCTGACCCCCAGCCATGCTTCCTGCAGAGCTGGAGCTCTGCTGACAACTTGGATGCTGTCACCTGCCTGTCACTTTGGACAGCTTTCTAATACTTGCCCCGCTAGCTGCTAAAACAAAAGAGATGTGCCTGTTCCCTCGTGTGCTCACAGGGAAGCACTGAACTCTGACGCAGTGCAGGATGAGAGTGGGATGCATTAAACCCTGACCTCAGCCTCCTTGTGATCGCTGACCTTAGCTCGCTCCTGAGTCAAATGCATGTCTTGGAGAAGTCTGTTGCTGTAATAAGTTATTTAGAAGTGCCCATCTGACTCCATGCTGCTTTCTCAAGTCTCTGCTGTAGAACAAAGCTACATCATGGCAGCAAAATGGCATTTTTTAAGCAAGTGTTCAAACATACTGATTTTTTATATTGTAAAATACTGATTACCTAACCCTATTGAAATGCAATTGCCATAGTAACAAATAACAGTGTTGTCGCTCTCAGTCTGGGTCGTACGTATGCCCTGACCTGCTTTGCACTGCTTTTGATTGATCTTGCTTTTTCTAGCTGGCCAGAATGGTGACTAACACTAATGGTGACTAGGTTTTGTACTGTCAGCTTGTATGTTTTATTTGTACATATGTAAAATATTTCTTGTCCAAAGATTCATTTCTGGGTTTAAGGCACCATGCTGTATTGCTGGAATAATGAGCACAAAATCCATACCACTCTGGACAGACTCATTTCAAGTCTTTGCTTCAACTTCTTCCAGTCAGGTAAATTGTTTTCTGAAACTGCCTCTGTAAGGCAAGGCTTTGCCATTGGGAAGCAGAGGCTCATGTGGTTGCAGGTGTCTTCTTGTATTTGAGCAAAAGACTCAAAGCTATCCCATTTGCACCAGCTCCGGAGCGTTGGTGACCCCCTGGAAGTGCTCTTTTACTTGGAGGTTGCAGCACCACTTTTAGTCCTTATTTATCCTGCAGGAAAGAAAAGCCAGACCTCACTGCCAAGCTTCACAAAGGCTAGATTGATGATGCCGACATCGACAAATGAACATACCATGGCAGCCTGGTCATTCGGCTCAGGTTCACTTGAAGTTCAAATCCACTCCATGCTGTAGTACTGTGCCCATCTCATCCATCTTTTGTCTTCCTATTTTTCTGCTTGTAATTTGTTCTGTAGTTTTCTGTGGCACCCGTTTAGGGCTTCTCCTGTGGCTTAGTGGGCATTGCAGGTAGGTAGAAGCCCTCTGCAGCAATGCATTCCTTGTGGCTTTGGGCTGAAGGAGCTGCAGAGACATTTCCTGTTCCTGGTGGTGCAGGAGCAAGGACTGCAGGTAGGTGCAGGGCAGCCAGTGCAGAGTCTGCAGAGCTCCAGGGGCAGTTCCTGGCACTGGGAGGTGGGAAGAGGGCTGCCAGGAGCTTTTCCTCAAGCCACATCTTCCCACACCAAGGGCAGGGCTGACCATGGAGCAGCTGGAGCACTCCAGGAGGAGCAGGTTTGGATAGCTGCGATCAGTGGGGACATCTCAGAATAATGGGTCCATAGCCTCAAGTCCTTACTGTGAGATTCAGCTTACAGAGCAGCAGTAGATTAAATTGGTGCTTTAATAATGTTTATAGCAAATTATGTGTGCTCAGCCTTCCTGGAGATGGTGAGCTCAGCTTTCTCTTCAGTACCTACAAGAAACACTGGATGGCTCAAAACACTGATGGGATGTGCAGCTGGGACAAGCATCTAAGAAATCTTCAGGATATATTTGTATAGTTGGTTCTCACTCTTCTTACACTGGCCTAGCTGAGCTGCTTCAGAGGTGCATCTGCAAAGATACTTGAGAGGTCAGTTTGATCTTCACAGTGTGTTTCTGCACTGTGGCACTGCAAGAATACCCTGTACTGTAAGCAGGAATAGTACAAAAGCAGTTTCTGTGGTACAAATGCAGTAGAGGTGTTTAGAGCAAAGAGCTACAGCTTCTGAGTCGGCTGGCTACTGAAGGCTGGGTATTTCCAAAGGGAGAGGGCTTAGAGCCTGTGTTTGGAAGCCCAGCAAGACATGCAGTGCAGGGTGGCTGCTGTGTGTGTCATCTGCTCAGTCCAGTCATTATAGGAAGCTTTTTTTATTGCACCTCTGAATTCCCGAGATCTTGGGCATCAGGTCAGTGTTTCCACAGGCAGGTTTTATTTGCTGTTCCGTGAAGTTTTATACTCACAGCAACTCACTGCAAGGCTGGTCCTTGTATCCTCACAAGTCCTCCCTGTTGGCATGTGCCATAGCCAGTACCAGCATCCCTCTGCATCTCCCTCCCTCCCTGTCCAAAAGGTGCTGTGGTAGCATCAGCCCAGGCAGTAACTACTCAGAGAGCCTGATGTTGGTGTCTGGCTGTGGAGAAACCTTCTGGAGCATAAGGGAAGGGATGAGTCAGTGGAAAGCAGCAGAAGTGGATTTGCAGAGCTTTACCAGATGTGCTTGGCTACCTTGCCTCTATTTCTAGAACAGAACTACCCTCTAGGTGTCTTAATCTTGGGGCTGATGGAGAAATTAGTTTGCTGAATTATCGTATATCTGCAACAGAGACAGCAAAGCAGCAGTGAGGGGTTTGCTTACTGTAAAATACACCTTCTGATGTGAATTAGTGGTGACACGCTGCCTCCTGGATTTCTCACGGCAAAGAGCAGGTCACGTATTGAGATGACTCGTGGGCCATCCAGGCCAGGCTGTGCTGTCTGATGTGTTAACAATGGAAAGGCAAGAAATTAGTCCAGAAAATAATGTAGAGTGTGAACTTTGTGATACAATTCAAGTGTGAACAGTCGTAGCAGGTGCCTTCCCTGGGGGAGCATCTCCATAGCTGTAGTTCCATAGGAATAAACTTTGTCAAGCTTTTTTCCTGTGACTGTCACTGAGTTTGCCCGCGGTGTGTTTGTAGAAGAGGATCCCCCGTGAGCCTCCTGTGTAGTGAGAGGTTGTTGTCGGTCTGTAGCATTGGGCTTGTTTGGTTTCACACCCACCCCTGTCCCCCCCCAGTTCCCTGAGCAATGCAGATGAGCCCACACCCCACAGAGCCCAGAGAAGAGCCTGACATGTGCCATGTGGACACTGGTGGCAAGGGCATGCGTCCGCAGGTCTGGGCACCTTCAGTGCAGCCCTAAAGATCAACCTGGGGGAGGAACAATGGGATGTGGCACCTTTGGAGTCGGTCCCACATTGGCCTTCGCCTCCCCATTGCCCTCAGGCAACATGGGCTCTGCCCCCAGCCACTCTCCCAAAGCATCCCTAGGAGCATGGCCGGGGTGGCCATGGGTGCATCCCATGGGTGCTTGCAGAGCAGCTCCCTGGAAGCCCATCCCGCTCTTCCCGATGGAGTCTCGCTGTATTCACATAATTACCTCAGCCTTCGAGCCTTGCCGAACAGGCAGGGATTGCCGGCAGCAGAGCGGCCTCGGTGTTGGTTATCCCGAGCCATCCCACTCCGACAGCAGCAGGGAGGGTGCTCCCCTGCGCATGGAAAAGCTCAGTAAGGTGCTGCTCAATTCGTTCCGTACAGGGAAACCAAACCGTTTGGATATTCTGATTGTTTATTGTGAAATCGTCTCCTAACAGCAACAGGTTTAAATGTCATCCTGCAAATGGAACAGAGAAACCTTTTATGCAGTTGCAAAGTGTTTTTCTAAGATGCTATGCATTTTGTTGGGTTATTGGAAGTGAATTTACTGTGCATTAATCTTATGAATGTTACTACGTTTTATATTTATTTTAGATGACCCTCCTGTATTTTACAAAGGGAAGTTTCATTGTGTGATAACTTAGTCTGTATTCTTAATATAATTTGTTAAATAAAACTCGTTTTAATCAGTTTATTCTCTGTACTTTGTGTCTTAAATTTGGAGTTTGAGAAGTTTAAAACCCTCCTTGCACAGTTTTGGTGGGATGTGAGGGCCAAGACCAGGGATGCCTTTTCCTCTGCTCTCAAGCTGCCCAGGAAGGCCAAGGATGCTGCAAAAGATGGGACCTGATTCCAGGCACAGGAAGAATAAAGAAATGGGAGCAGAAACATCACTAGAGTTGGACGAGTGGCTGTGAAGCTTCAACTTCCTGGTGAACAGCAGTGATTGCCTGTGGCCCTGGCTGGTCTCTTGGCTGACCAAAGCAGCTACAGTCTGTCCATGGATCTGAGGGGTCAGCTTGAGAGGTGACAGCATCATCACCCTGTAGGTAATGTGTGGGTTTTGTCCTTGGAAATGAGATGTAAAAAGCTGTGGAATGTCTGTCCACAATGTCTCTCTCAGAAGGTGTGCTGCAAAGTCAAAACACAGAACTCAAAATAGCTTAACTTCAGCGTTTTCTGGAGCCAGGGACCACACGTGGCTTCCTCACAGGCCATGTCCCAAATGCATGTCTCAGTAAGTATGCCACTATAGTAAATGACAGCAGCATCAGTGAAACACCTTGTTTATCCTCTATGAAGTTTAACAACTTCAGTCACTCATAATTGCATCAGCTGCAAAATTTGCATTGCATGTAATTAGGAGGAAGTCAAGTCAAAGTCATGGAGTTGGCCTCAGCTTGGAAAAGCTGTTGCAGGTTTGACTTGTCAGCATCAGCTTTCTGTGTTGTTTTTAACATGTGCACACTGGTTGCATGGCTGCTCCTTCCCCCGCCCTTCTGTACCAGCATACTGCCCCATGCCAGGGATGCTGGTGCCACTGCAGTTCAGGGTGGCTCTTGCTGAGAGCAGCACTGGACCACTGCAGCCACATGCAGTAGATCACAGCAGCATGCAGTGGGTGACAGCAGCATGCACCTTGCATGGTGTTTCACACCTCCCCACCTCAGGCAGGGCTTTCCCCACCCCAGCAGCACTGTGGCTTGGAGCTGATGGGACAGAGGCTGTGCATGGATGGGGAGGGAGAGTTGCTGCAGGCTGAGTGGCTCTGCCTAGCTCAGGACTCCATGGTCTTATGTCTTAGAAATATTATAAAGTGGGATTCTGCAGAAATAAAGAGGGTTTTTATAATTAACTCTGAAATACAGCCGTGTTTTAAGAGAGGCAGTTAAGGGTGGAAGCGTGAGCTGCAAGGGAGGTGTTGTGCTTTTATGACCGATGTGTCCTGCGTGGCCTTGCTTTGCTGGCACTCTGCCGACCACTGAGTGGTCTAAGGGCACTGCAGGGATGCTGCTGGGGCAGGCTTCAGCTCGAGCGATGGGAGCTGGTGCCTGCTGTTCATGAGGTGCCAGGGGGTGAAGTTCCTTTGGCCAGTGGGGAGATGCCTCATTATGGGCAGGACAGGGCAAAACCTGGTGCAGGGACTGTGCTGGTCACAGAGCCCTTCCCGTGGGGTCCTGCTGCAGTGGCTGCCAGGCTGGTGTCCTTGCAGACAGGTACCCACATGGCCAGTGGCAGTAAGCCGTGGGAGGGGAAGCAGACTTCTCAGCTAGAGGGAAGCCAATAGCACAGCATTAAAACTGAAAATTGTTTTTCTTTGTGCTAACTTATTCTTCTGGACTTGACCCAAGCTGGTGGTGCACAATGCGACCTCTGGCATCTTCTCTCACCCCAGCCAATATTTCTGTCTCACTTATTTTGAGTGGTCTTTGAATTAAAGGAGATTAATACCCAAGTTCCCGACATTCTCTTCAGGCACATGTTTTTATAACCTCCTTTTCAAAGTGAGTACCACTTGTTCCACCAAAACCTAAGGAACTGCATCTTGGAGCTGCTGTGGGAGCCGTCACCAGCACCTGATTGAATATCCCGGCCAGGGAGGAAACGGCGCAGGGGGGACATAAACCAGAGTGGGCCTGTCCTGCACACCAGCTCGCAGGCATGTGAGCTGCCTCGGAGCCATCGCCAAGAGAGTGATGCCTGCGGACATCAAAGCCACTTCTGCCTATTTAGCTGCTGCCACGGGACATGGGCTCGGATCTGTGGCATGGGAAATGGCATGGGGCTGCGCATCCGCTGCCTGGGAATACAGCCGAGCTTCCAGGCATGCCTGCCAGGGAAGAGCCTCATCCCCAGCCCTTGTTTTGCTTTTCATATTTCCTAATTCAGCTGCTCAGACTTCTGGGGTAATTATTGAACTTTTAAAATATATTAATTCTTCACCAAATCTCTGTGCTGTTTCTGCAGTTTTTCTCCCAAAACAGCCATAACCTAAAGAGCTGCTTTTAGTGGTGGTGAGCTGGAAGGGGATCTCCATCGTGAGGAGCAACAGCAATGCTCAAAGCCTGGAGAAGCAAAGGCATCCTCCCCCCTTTTCCCTGCCTACCCCTATCAGCCCCTCCAGATACTGTGTGGTGCTTTGGCTGGAGGTGTGTTGCTCACGGACCGAAGCTGGAGCATCGACCTACTGTTCAAAAACACAGATTGGTGGAGATGATAAAAACAGACAGAAAGAAAACCCAGAGCCTCACCTGCCACATTCCTCGGTGCCATCAGAGGCCGAACCAGTGCCTGAACAGCATTTCCTTTGTTAGGATAACATAAATCCATCCACTGAACCATCCTTCGCCCCTCACCTGGATATCTCTGCTATTTCACTTCCTCCTCCTGCATTTGTTCCTTGTTGGACAAACAAAGGGGTTTTCTGGTGCCAAGCAGCCGTTTGTCCCCAGCGAGGTGTCTGGTTGGCCATTCCTGCCCCAGGGAAATCCTCCTTTTGTCAAAGGGGGAAGCAGCAGGCGCAAGGGCTGGCAGGAGCCAGCCGCGGTCCCTGCGGCGTTAGAGGGTTGTGTTGGGCTTTGTGTGCCTGTGGCTTGGTGGTGGTGTTTGTTTTCTTTTCCCCCTCTCCCTCCTACAGCTTTAAAAATTAACTTGCCTGGGGAGTTTCTCAAACTCTTTTCCTTTCTCTGGAATGATGGATAAGCCATGTAACTGATTGTCATGGCCCTGGAGAGGATAAACATCTTCTGCAGTTTAAAATGAAGCCTCCCCGCTTCTTGGTTAATAAGTGTTGAAAGAAGCATAAATAGAGCTAACACAGGATTTCCATGACTAACAAGATGACCACATCAGTGAATGTTGTTTGGGGTTAAAAATGACTCAGCTTTTGCTTCCCTAGGGTAAGATGTTTTATCCCAGTGCAGGAAAGGCTGCCAGTGGTACTTTGAAGGCCTGGCAAACGGCGTAGCCGGGATTGCGAACTGGGAAGTGTTTGAATGCAGAGTTAAACAAAAAGGGAGTCCTAAACTCCGCTCCATGTGTGCAGATTTCTTGAAGATAAAGGAGCCCACAGCTTTATCCCGCTTGTGCTGACTCTTTTCTTTTCAAAAGCCGTTTCAGATGTTTTCACTTTTCTGCTTGCTTTGTTGAAAGATGTAAAAATTGAAGACAACCACAAAGTAAACATCTCAAAACTTTCTGTGCTGGAAATTAGTGACATTTCAAAATCCATCAAGCTCTGTTTCTGCACTCTCCCCAAATGGAGATGTTTGGGGGTTGGTTTTTCTTCACTGACAAACTTTCCAGGCCGGTTTTTGTTTATCGATCACCTTTCCTTTCTTTTTCAAAGCAAATAGATTTATTATTCGGTAGAAACACGAGATAAGTAGATGTCTTGTCAAAATAAAACAGGTTTTCTTTATTAGAGTGAAATAGTAATGAACTCATCTGCTTCCAATATTTATAAAGAGTAGGGAGGGCCATTAATTCTACTGCTTGTGAATAAAACCATCTGTGATTTCTTTCCATTTGATGTGTTTTGGTTTTAATATACATTTTTCACAAATAAGTGCGGGGATTTTTTGTGAAAATGTCACATTCAGAATCTCATAAAGCAGGAACGCAAAGAGGGGGAAACGAAATGTTTTGTTAGCTAAGTAATTTCTCACCTTGCACAGAGAATAAAATTCATGCCAACTTTAACACATTAGGCGACAGAATTACATGTTCAGCTCTAATGCAATCCATGACATGTAACAAGGCAAATAGAGTATGTTTGGAAGTTTGTTTTCCTTTGGGAATCACACAGTACATTTAACCTAATCTGTCCTGACACTTGAATTATAACATTATGAGCTTCTTCAGGGAAGCAAAACGGTAGATGCCTCTTTTTAAAGCAAAGCAGAAGTTAATACAATGGGCGATGTGTCAAGGAGAAAAAGCCTGATCAAACCCAGTGCAATTCCCTGGAGGAAACGGGGTTCTAGGCTGGGGTTTTTCCCCCCAGAAATGCTGGAAGTCTCGTGACAAACTTCTGCTGAGGATGAAATCTGACCTCTAGAATTCCACTCGATTCAACCAAAACCCAAGCGGGACCACTTTGTAGTTTGACTTGTGAGTGTTGGATCTGAAATTAAACTGAGTATTCATCCAGCTGCTCTGCCAGATACTGTTTTACAGCCTTCCCACCAATTCCTACGATGGAGACCATCCTGTATCGTAGCTTTCTATGCCTGTACATGCAAAGGAGCTCTCTGCCACTCGCCAATATGTGATGCTGGTAAAAGAAGTCCAAACCAAACTCCAGGTAATCCTCTTTTATGGGAATGGGCCTTTAAACGCTGTATGCTCAGCTGACAGGTTAGCTACAGTAATATGTTTTAAGGCCCCAATTTAACACCCATTGTTCAACAGGACCAAAGCAAATCCTCAGGGGTTCCTCCAAAACGGACACGGGGGAGTGAAGAAACCTGGAATCAGATAACACGTGTTTCGTACACAGTCCGGAATTCCTGGTGCTACGGGGCAGGGAAGGTACTACACAGGAAGGGATAATCGATGCTGGGCAGTTTCCTACACAATTGGTTTTGGCCAGTGCAGTGTGAAGCCCTGGGAATTACATGGATCATTCACAGAGTGATCATAAACTGACCCGTGAAGAAAACGCTGCTGTGAAACCCCACGGGTTACCTCTGTCCTTGAGGAACTGGTACCTTTCTTTTCCTCTAAATCTGTAGTTTAGAGGATATTAAAAAAAAAAAAGAGTTAAATTTTAAGTAAATTTTACTGTTGGTTCTCACTGAAAAAAAATCAGCAAACTGGTTCATCCAGCATTTGGGAAATGGAGGAGGGAGAGAAGAGGTGGAGAGGGCTTTGCCCCAGAGCCCAGTGCCCTCTGCAGAGCCCCTGCTGAGTGCCACAGCCCTGCCTGGTTCAGGGTTCATGCTCCCTGGCATTGCCTGGTCCTGGCTGCAGCAAGGACAAGACGAGGCTGTGCTCTTCTCTTAGACAGCTTCACACCTATATCAAACAGGTGAGTCTGCCTGAGGTTTGCTTATGGTTTATAGCTTTAGAATTTAAACTAATCTGGTGTGGAACAGTAAGGATACTAATTATCTAGAAAAGGGTTTTTTTGGACCAAACTGACCAAATTTTGCCAAGCAAAAAACCAAAATCTTCTTTTCAACTTTAAAACGTTTTACTGGTTTCCAAGAGCAGGGATGTGTGTTTGATTAGGCCAGGTTTGGGTGGGTTTGTGGCAGGTTTAATGTTCCTGACCTAGGGGTGCCCAGGCCATGGGATGGTGCTGGACGTGCAGAGCTGCTGGAGCATCAGCTGAAGAGGCTGAGGAGGGACACACTTCCTTGTTAATGGGCCCATAATCCTCCATGGGTCTCCTCTCCTTAGAGAGCACTGGAAGTGCAGGGTTTAAATGGTAACAAGGAAAATCCATATGGATATTAGGAAAACTTCCTAAAGGGGAAACAGGTGAGGCCTGCCTGGGAGGGCCGTGTGGTCCCAGGTCTAAGTCTTTGTTAATCACTCATGGGAGTAGTCGGGGTACAACTGAGGCTCTGTGGGGTGGGGAGTGCAGCGATGCCCTGCCTCTGGGAGCACACTAGTGGGCTGTTCCCACGGTCATGGCAAAGGGTTGGGATTTGGGATGTGTGGGATTGCGGGAAGCTGGGGGATGGTGCCTACAGAGTCACTGAAGTGTCAAGAAAACAGGGAGCCCGAGAAGGTCATTTCAGGTCATTTCCCTGCCAGGGAAATGCTTCCAGCAGGAGTGTCTGAACGTAGTGGAAGAAGCCCAATATTGCTGTTCCTGTACCGTGTCCGGTAGGAGCACCTGAGGCCTTGGTCAGGATGCGTGGTGCAGGCACTGGAGGATGTAGCATGAGTGCTATGGCAAGATGCACTGGGTAGGGACCTAATGACAGCACACCAAGACTCACTGCCAAATTGGGCTCATTTCTTCACTATAAGGGTGCTGAGGCACTGGCACAGAGAGGCTGTGGCTGCCCCATCCCTGGCAGTGCTCAAGGCCAGGCTGGACACAGGGGATTGGAGCAAGCTGCTCTAGTGGAAGGTGGCTCTGCCCATGGCAGGGGTTGGAACTGGATGAGCTTTAAGGTCCTTTCCAACCCAAACCAGGCTGGGATTCTAGAACAATGCTTTTCTTACCTCCCCAGGTCACAAACAGCCCGAGCTGCACAGAACCCACTGCCCTGTAACCCCACCTCCCTCTGACTGCGTTGGGAGCAGAAGGGCTGAGCCACATGGATTGCAATGAACAAGAGAAGCAGCGACTGGGCTCCAGTGCATGCACCTCTCTATTTCATAGTGACTAACGAGTCCATCCCTGACTGGGGCAAAACCATCGCTGGGGCCACGCTGCTGGCAAAACCCAAGGACAAGCTTTGGGGATACGTGAGGGTCAGTTTGTTTCACTGGGGGTAATGGAGGTGGTTCCCTGCGACTGATTTTTAACTGAATTACACAGAGATTTCCTGCTCTTCCCACCTATACATAAGACTTTTCCCACAGTCTCCCGGCACTGACCTGTCGCAGGCGGCAGAAGCCAGACGATGGACTCAAAGCCCTTAATACAAACTCTTTTTGCCTGTTCTAACTCTAAATTCCTCTTTCTGCCCAAATGCCTCCTTCTATGAAACTTTTAGGAACTTAATTATCCTTGAGACTTCTACCTCTCTGCGAAATCTGGTTCAAATCAGTAAAGAAAAGAGTTCAAAGTTATTGGGCAGGACAGGCAGACAGACAAGCACACAGGGATCACAGGAACCTTGTTTTCATAGGAAACTAGATTAAAAAAAATCCCACAGCAGTTACCAGCCCTTTTGGTGGTTCCCCCCTCCCGGCTCTCACACAGGGTGATGCTCGGGGCTGGGGGGCCCGTGGAGCAGGCGCTGCAATCCCGGTTTATGCTCTTGGTACAAAGGGAGGGAGACAAAACCTGCCTCCCCTGGCCAGGGCTTGCTTGGGCGGTGACTGTGTGGCTATGTCTGGTTTTCCCAGCTGGATGCAGATTCATGACATCCCCGCTCTCTTTGGCATGCAAACCTGCACCTAATTTCTTCTGAAAGGGCCCTGAGGAAGTCAGCAGATGTTATTATTAAAGCATTGAGTATCAGCAGCTCCTGAGGTATTGTCAGTCCGTTAATGAGCTGATCAAACTGGGGAGAGCAAGGGCTTCCCAACTTCTTATTAAGGAAAATAAGACCTCCAAGGTTAAAAGACTTCTTTTAAACTGCACCAGGTTTATAGGTTGCAAAATGTTCTTTAATCAGTTTATTCTTAGAAGGCCCCAACTGTCCAGGCACAGGAGTGGGCATTATCTTAAATGCTCCCTGTAAAGAAACATAACAGCTCTATCTTGGTGTGTTTGCTGACATTTTTGCTTGCTAAGTTGTCTTCTTAACCCACCAAATATGTGCAGTTTCTGTGAGTCTTTTGCTTATCGCTGCCGGCAGCTCTGCCCCAAGCCTCCTGCTGATTTGTGAGTTATTATCTTTTGCTGTTTAAAAATGAAACCAATTTTCCCATCATTAGGTTTGTATTCTCAGTTTGGCAAACCTTAAATTTCCCAAGGCTGCAGGGGATGCAAGATGGTCAATTGAGCAAGAAAGAACCCTGAATCCAAAGTCTCCCTGCACCTCTCCTGTGCACTGCTGGGCCTATTTCTGTACCTGGGGATGCACTAAATACTGCTCTCCTAAAAGCAATATCTAATGGAGAACCCAATTTGTTGGGGTTTTTTATGTAATCCCATATTATCTGGAAGCTTCCTTGGGGTTTTTCAGCTGCAGGGATGTTCAGAATGTGGACAACAGTGCCAAGGAGATTAGAGTAACTTAGTGACAGCTAGAAGTTTAAGAGAACCAGTTAGTATTTCTATAGCTCAGCAGAGGAGCATGACATGCCTCAACCAGTGCCTTATCACTGATATCTAACCCTGGCAGTGTTCAAGACCAGGTTGGACGAAGCTTGGGTGAGATGGTTTAGTGTGAGGTGTCCCTGCCCATGGCAGGGGGGTTGGAACTGGATGATCTTAAGGTCCTTCCCAACCCTAACTATTCTATGATTCTATGTCACAGGAGGCAGGTCCAAGACCTGACTAGGGTAAACTGAGACAAACCCTTGTCTGGGGGATCTTCATTATATCCAAAATGCAGTTGGTTAAACAGCTACAGGGGAATGCTCAGAATAAGAGAATACAGAGAAGGCTCCTTTTAATCCTCTCCATCTGCTCCTTGATGCAAAGTATGAAAGCAAACAAGGTGGCCATTCCCTACCGAAGTGTTCAGCAGCCCTGCTCTGCCCTGCCAAGGGGAGCTCACCCTGTCCATGCCCACAGGAGAGGCTCTGTAGTCCGGATGCTCATCAACAGTTCCTTCTCGCTGTGGGTCACTGAGCTTCACATCCACGTTGTGATTTATTTTAGCACGGACATATTTACACCATCTGATAAGCAGTGAGTGCTATAAATATGCCTGTGCACTCGCTTTTGCTATGCACCAGTGAGGAAGGGGCATGTTGTGATAAATTGACCCTGAAATATAGTGTATGTACATGATTTTAAGGAGGGGAAAGGACTGGGTCAGTTTGGTGTCTTTCGGTTGTGGTTCAATTAGTTATTTTTAAAGATGTCTGCTGAACTGTGGCTTCCAGGGAACATTTCTGACATCACCTATGTGTTTAATCCTAATGTGTGTCACTTGGCGAAACTTTATGGGCACTAATAAACAAGCAGGCCCTGAACTGTGTCTCTGTGTCAAGACAGCACTATTCTTTTCCTGCTTTCCCAGCCCTCTGCACCTTCCCTGCTGAAGGGACAGTCTTTGTTGGCAGCCTGTACTCTCCAGGCCATGGCACAGGCAGAGCCACCCATGTGCAGCAACGATGGGCATCGCAGCGGGCAGCATCACGGCAGCAGCACCGGTCCTGCTCATCCAAACTCAGGCTGCCCTCAGTGGGGACTCAGACCAAGAGGTGCAGGCGAACGGCCCTGGAGCCCCTGTGCTGGTGGCATCCCAGCATCCCAGCCCCGTTTCGTCCTGCTGCACACAGGGTGAGGAGCCCTCGGGCACCGCATCCCGGCACGGCCAGACCCATTCCTCTGCCCTGGAAGAGGAGAAGCCAGGTCAGTGCTCACCCTGCGGACCCTCTGCTTCCTCAGCAGGGAGAGCAGTGCCCTACGGGCAGCAAGGACCAGAGCCCAGCAGCACTGCTCTGTCCCCTGCTCCCAGACCTGCGAGTAACCCAGAGCCAGCCTTCCGAGCCGAGAGCACCGCACACGTGTTTGCGGTCAGCAAGTGCCCTTTCTCCATCCTGGGTCAGTTCTGATGGCCTCGGATGATAACGTGTAACGGAGGAACGATAAACATGGGAAAACAACGGCAGGAACCCCGAGCCGGGTCTGTTTGTGGAGGAGGACGAAGGGCGCTGGCACGCTGCACCCAGGGGTCCCACTGAACCTGAGTGACCGTGCACGGAGCAAATGAAGCAGGTGTGAGCCCGCGGCTCCGGCTGACACTAATTGGACGCACCTGAAGGGGAGCCCAGCTCCTCGGGGAGCCATTACGAGTTATCTCTGAGGCGGGGAGCCAATTAGCCGCCATTTTTGGTGTTAAAGTGGCTGCGTGAGGGCCGCTCCTGCCTGCGTCTTCTCCCAAACGGTGAGTACCTGCTCTGTTTTCTCATCTTTCAGAGGAAGTTTGTGATTATGTTGGAATTGTTTGGGAAGAGGCGAAGGTTGGGCTGGTTTGGGTTGGATTGTGGTGTTAAATCTCCAGGAAGACTGCTCTTTGTTAAAGGACGAGTGTTGGCTTCTGGAGAAGTGGTTGAAGCCCTTTCCAGTGCCCAGAGTGTTTCTAAGCTTGAGTTTCTTGTCTATTTAAGCATTTAAAGCTTGTTTTGTCCTTTCGGTTTCACAAAACTTGAACTGGAGATGGTGGAGGCTGTGGGAGGAGAAGCTGGGTCAGCCCTGGTTGCACTGGCCTGGGCTGTAGGAACACTTACAGCACCCATGGCTGGTAACTGGGTACCCAGCAAGGTTTGTAACCAGGTGTTCAAAGGAGAAGGTTTGCTTCCCAAGGCGTTTTGGATGGTTGGCTGTGTGTACTCGGGGCAGAGCGAGAAAGCTCAGTGGGTGAATTGGGTGAAGTGAGCTTTACTGCTTGAGGTGAAAATGGCCGCCTTTTCCCTGCTACACAATTGGTTGGATCATGCTCGAATTGTGTCTGAATAGTGATGTTTCTGGGTGTCCCTGGCCGCATCATTGAACTCTTCAGATATGTATTTTCACTTTATTTCCTTACAATGTCTTCCAACTCCAGTGATGCTCCTGCTGTGCCTCGGCTGGGTGGAAGAGCCATGCCTGGCTGGTGAACTGTATGCTTATGGAAGGCACATGCTGGTCATTTCTGTCTTGTGCTGTGCAAAGCAAGCTGAGGAAGGTGGTTCTTCACACAGCGTGTTGCCATACTGTGAACTGTGTTACCACGGGTTGTGATGGGAGCTGGGAGGGAAGAAGCTGTTGGAGGGCTGCTAGATGCAGAACCCACCTGTGTCTTGGGGAAGTCCATGGGATGTAGTGCTCTGCTTTGGCCGGTATCAGAGAGTCTTGGTGGGACAACTCTTGCTTTGACCTCTTGTGGTTGCTTTTCATGGCTTCTATTAGCAGGTCACAGATCCTAGGTGGAAACTTTTTATCATTAAAGATTTGGAGAAGTAGGAATACTGTCATTGATGTGGGCAGGGAAATGTCCTCCTCTGCAGCTGGCTGGAAATCAGACCTGGAAATGTGTCGAGGCTGTCTTCCTACCTTGGTGTTGCCTGTGCAGGGGATGTGGTGGCTTTGGGAGTGAGAGCATCCTTAGGGCAGAAGGGAAGAGTGGGCAATGGTTATGGAGCTGGACCTCTTGGCTGGGGCACCAGGATAGGCGCTACCATGCGTGCCCTTCCAAATGGTGCAGTGGTGAGGGCTGCAGACATGAACTCATTTACAAGCTTTTCCACCCAAAATACATCTGAAAGGATTAAAACAGTGAATCTGCGCTCTTTTGGTAAAACCAGCCTATATTGATGGTGGTGTGTATGTTGGTTAGGTCACCAAAACCTTAGAAAACATGAAAGCACTTCATGTAACCAGAAAGGACACCAGACAGAGGCCTACTTCTGTGTTCACAGAGCTCTTCTGGATGAAGGAATTTCATGATTTTTAAAATAAATAAATGTATCAAGATACAGATTATTATTTTTTTTTCTTATCATAACACCAAAAGGAAACTGGTGCAACTTTTGGCAAATTAGAAACAGGCTTGAGTATTAGACTTTACATTGATGGTACTCAGGTATTAATCCATTAAAGTAATCAAAAGAGCTTAAATAAGAATCTGAAGGCTGCAATATATATGTCAATGAACAAGCTGTAAAACTTCCTGAAAAGGTGATTTCAAAGCCATATTGCCCAAGCTTGGCAAATTGCATATTTAATTATTTTGTCAGTCCCTCTTTCTACTCTAATCTTTTGGTGAAATACCTTTAGACATATGAAATCAGTTAAGATAATTAGGGTATGATGGAATTAGGTGTTACTTGATTTTTAAGAAAGATACCATCCTCTGCCTTGGTATAAAATGTGTGCAGACCCCAAAAGCTAGACTGTATTGTAATGTTTTCTTTTCTATAAAGATCAAAGGTCTCCAGCCCCTTTCAAGATGTTTGCAGAATTTGTTTCCTAATTATCCCACATTTACTTATTTGTGTGCTGGGACATCAGAGTTAACTCTTTGATTGTAAAGATGAGATGGGACCTTCATCCAGATGACTGCAGGCCAGCAAAAGCCTTGCATCTCTAAATTGGTTTTTAGATTACCTGGCTTCTCTAATTCCGATGTTCTGGTGCGGTTTAAGGCATGGCAGATGAGGTGTTGTGTTTGCTTTCTTTTAATACCCCAGTCCTCTACAGCAAAGATTTGTTTTTCCTCAGTAAGAGTTTACACCTTCATTAATATCCTTTACAAGTTTACATGCTCTTCATAAGCAATAGTAAACTATTTAGTCTTTGATTTGTCTGGGAGTTGGAACTGTTTTCACCAAACCTTTATGATCTTTCCATGATGTGGTGCCTGAGTTTCTTCAGGAGAAATTTCTATAAAAGTTTTGAAATTAGAATTTTTTGGCTCACTTCATTGACTTTATTTTCCCCCCATCTCGAGAGATATAAAAGACTGACAGGACACACCAGAAATGTGAAAACAGGCTGTAAGGTTTACAGTTTCAGTTGTGAAGTTACAAAAATAAAGTTGATTAGAATAGCATGAAATCTATAAAATAAAAAGTAAAATGTTTATAGGGGAAGTCTAATATGAAACATTTTTAAACAATGTGTTTTATTTACTTTTTATACATTTCCTTTCTCATATTCTTTTGAACTTTTTTGAATCTTCTCATATGTTGCCTAATTACATTTGCCTCTATGACTCCCGTCTCTATTTTTTTCCTCGGTACTGAGGGGGGCTGCCTTTTCCTTGGTTGGTTTGTCATTTTCCCTTTGGAAAACAAAGATGCTGCGTCAAGCTTTTCCTAGGGAATATTTGCAATGGCAATCAGTGGGATTCGGCAATGGCAGCTCTCAGGGCAGCTCCATGAGATATAGAGCTGAGATTTGGGGAGAAGGAAGCACATCCATCTGCTTACAGCCCCGATGGGCAAAGCCTGGGACCTGGCAGTATCTATAAATCCTCTCTCTTTGAAGATGCTCATTCCTACTATTTGACCCCTTTAAAAAGCAGCTCTTCAGAGCCACAGGAAGCGCGTGTTGCTGCTGTCGGCCCCGTCACACACGGTGCACCACTCTGCCCTTCTCGTCGTGCTGGGGCTGGCTCCGTCGCTTTGCTCCGTGACAGCCATGCTCTGTTCTAGTGCCAGTGGTTTAGAATGAAATCCCCGGGGGCGGCGTGGGGGAAAAGGAGGAGAGTTTGAGCCAGCAACCAGCAGGAATAGGGGGCTTTCTCCCTAGGAATCACAGTAAATGCCGCGTAGTGCTCCTGGGGTGCCGGCTGCCTGCTCGTCTCACTGTGGCTTGATGCGGGAGAGGGGCTGCACGGCACAGCCTGGAGATGCCTCCAGGGGCTGCTCAAGTGGAGAGAAATACTCTTAGGATCATTCTGGGGGCAAAGAATTGCCCAAATGCTGCCTACTGACGATACAGGCTTTCTTTTCCTTTCATCATTAGGTCCTACTGGCCTATCTCTGCTTCAGCGCACCCCACTCAGCACAGGACACTGCTCAAGCTGAGCAGGGCTCGGTCCTGGGAGTCATTTCTCACCCATCCCAGCTGGGGAGAGCAGGATCCCCCCAGCACCCCCTGCTCCACCACTCACCCCTTCCCAGGACAGAGTGGGACTGCCAGCACAGTGATGATGTACATCTGAGCTGCCCCTTTTCCAGCTCCATCACCAGCACTGGTGGATTTTCCTGGCCAAAAGCCCCAGATAGCCACCTCTTGGCTCTCCCCACTTGGCCTGGCTGAGCCTGAGACAGGAGAGCATGCCCCAACGCATCGAGGTACAGAGTGACTAGCCCTCAAGCCCCTTTGCACAGCCGCATCCCCAGCATCACCCGCTGTAGGAGACCCCCAAAGCCTCTCAGCATCCCAACAGCATCCCCCCATTTGCTCACCCACCACCCCCTGCACACCAGGACCTCCTGCCTCTGCAGCCCGGTGCAATATGTTCTAATGAGCCCTCGTAGATGCTGTGTGTATAATTCATCAGCTTTCTTGGGCATGTGGGGTTCCGCAGGGGTCAGAGCAAAGGACCTGGCTCTAGCAGAGCCCTCTGTGTGTGCACAGCCCCTGCCAGCTTAATGGGGCTGCGGATGAGTGACTTATGTGTTTAAATGCTTTCCTGATTTCTGCAGTGCTATTTATTTCTTTGCCATCTTAGCTCAGGTGTGAGGTTACTTATTGTTTCTTTGTTTTTCCTCTGCCTTTTAAATTCCAGGAGATTTTCTTCAGAATTCACCATTTCAGTATTTGCTTTTAAATAATTTTTACTTCATTTTTCCCCCTTATTATTTATTCACTTTAAATTTGTCTCTTTTAATCACTTCAATAGGAATAGTTTTCTTATAACTCAGCAATGAGTAAGTTTACCTTCCCCTCAAGAAGTCAGAATTCATTTTAGTATATTCATTTGTTGTTATTCTTGACTTCAATAACATCACAGCTGAGTTTTTACATTCTGTACCCAGTTCAGGAAGGTGTTGGTGAAAAGTAGGTATGTTTTTTAATTAAACACACACCTAAAATACTCGTCAGATTCTTGCAGGCTTTTGCTGAGCTTAAATGCTTCAGTCATTAATAAATGTTTTGGGTGATGCTTTGGACTGTGGAGTGCATGTCCTTCTGTCTGGGCTAGTCAAAATATTTAAGTTCTTAATCTTGCATATGTTTTCCAAAATGTCCAAATTTGAAATGAAAAAAAAGCATCTTGGGTGTTTTAGTAATAACCCTGTTACAGGTCGAAAGGCTCTCTCCTATGCACTTGGGTGAAAAATTGAACTAAACTTGGATTTTAAGTGTCTCAGGAGCCCTTGGAAAAGTTTGCCCTATGTTTCACCAAGGGGTGCATCGAGTGCTTGTACCAGTGCCCTTTGCAAGTGGCTTCTGGTACCCTGTAGCCTTGGCAGTTTCAGACTGAGGCATTTGATCCCATCTCATCTCAACGATTTCTAATCTGAGCTATTTGAGATCCCCAGAACCATTTATTTGGTTTCTAGTGCAATTTTGCCTGACCTCCCGTCACTGAGGAATTGTATTTAGAAAGGATAAAAATAGAGGGGGGGAGAGAAAGGAAATAAGCAGAGATTTTTACTGAAGAACAGGGTGAGCTCTGGACTTTGTAACTAAACTCAGAAATTCCTCAAAGGTACAAAATCTGTTGTATTGCCTCAAATGGTGATTAAAAAAAAACACAAACCCCCTGATTTTCTGTGGCTCTTGTCCATACCAATCGCATCCCTCTAGGTTAGGAGGGGGAGCAATCTCCATGCTCACAGGTATTGCGAGTGTTCCAATGGAGCACTGAGAATTGGCAAAGTGATTGTTTGAGCCAGAAAGAGCTTCAGTATAGGTACATGCTGCTGCTAGATGTCTTGAAACACAGTTTTCATTCTGGTTAATTACTGTGACAGGTAAAATAGACCTTTTCAATAAGCATCCATGGAAAATAATTGGTGCATCTTTGTTCAAATAGGCTTTGAAAAACAATGTCTCAAAATTAAACACTTTAGTCAAAGCTATCCTCGTTGAAATACCTGAGGTATGTTACTACCTGTAAGAATTACATTAAACTTTCTTTATACTTAATTCTGAACAGTTTAATAAAACATATTAATTCCATTAAGAGCCTTACACAGACAACTTCCTACAAACAAAAAGGAAAATCTGCCATGCATTATTTCCCCTGCCCTTTAGAGTGTGTTTGATTGTAATTTATGCTGCAATTTTAACCGAAGCAGCAATAAATATCTTGAATATATATTAAATTCACTTAGCATTGATTTGTTAAGCTGGCTAAACACAACTGTAAAAATCCAAGCATTTACCTTGCAGTGATTAGAGGCAGCAGAAGGTGAGTCTTGGTGATGTGCAGTCAGAAGAAGCCCGTGGAGGATTAGGGTGTGTTAAGTCTCTCCTCAGACAGGTGCACAAACACTTCCCCCTTTTAGGTGCTACCTGCTCTTTACTGGACGTTTATTACAAGTCAATGCAATTTCACAAAGCACCTGCATGCAATAAAAACCTATTACATGTGTGAGGCCTTAAGGAAATTAACGGTTCCTCCCTAGGGATGCATATTTTGTTAAGATGTTTATTACAGATGAAGTGGTCCTGGGGTAAAACATTAACAAGTTGTAGAGTGATAAAAGGAATTTTATCATTTCTCAGTGACATAAATAGGAAGAAACCTTTAACTAAATCTATAAAATTCCTGTTTCCTAATGAATTTGTTTTAACTATTTATTAACTGGTTGAACTTGTTCAGGCCGTGACTTGTTTTTCTTCTTCCTCACCTCCCTCGTCTTCTCCCTTGCCCCCCAAAAAACCCAAGCAGAAGCAGTCAAGGGTATTGTCTGTGAACTGGTGTGAGCTCTGGTACCCACAAAAAAAAAGCTTTGCCTCCATATCAGTTTAGAAAGAATCATTACTTTTCCTTTGGAGTTTAAGGCAGAGCCATGAAACTCGGCTCTCTTGTGTAATACTGATTTTAGAATAAAATACACCCTTAAAATCTGTATTATTATAATAATGCCAACTCACACCACTTAAATTTCGCGTTATATTTCAGGGTTCAGTCCAACAATTTCTTTTTGGCTACCATTACAAATACAAATTTTCCTTTTTTAACACTGTATTAACAGAGTTTGCTGTGCACCATTAGAGATGAAAGCATAGAATACTGGCTTTGGACTAAGAATGCTCAATCTAATTGAATTATATGAATGTAGTTAAATGTCTACTTCAGAAAGGCTATATTCACTTTCAAGATTAGTTACTCCAAGAGTTAATGGGCTATTTAAACAACATAGTCCAAGAGCCAAACACAGGTGGGCTGTGTTAATAACTTTATTTAAACCGTTTTTTCCCCTTTTGAGAGGCACAAGCCATCCATTAATGCATTCATTAGAGTTTATGGCATAGTTCTGCTTTTCTCCTAATGACACTATCCAGACTCAAACTTGCTCAGCTAATTTAGCCCAGCTGCCCTTTGCCTCTCAGCAACAGGTCTCTTGTTCTGTGCTCATACATGCTGAAGTGTCACAATGATTAGTTTTTGGTCATTGCTGCTCTTTGCAACTTTGTTTTGTGTATTCTCTGCATGAGAGTTTACTTTTCCTTCAGATTTTTTTGCTGGGAAGTTTGCATGGAGCAGCGGATGGAAAGGGCATGGCAGCACTGAGGCATCACCATGCTCACCGCAGCCCTTGCATTCCAATGTGATTGAACATAGTGGTTTATTACTTTGCTCTGACCAAACAAGCTCACAGGTTTTAATATCCAGCTCTGCTGAAGGTATTTGTGGCAGTTTCTCACAACTGCAGCATCTAAGCTTTGCCTTGACTTTCCAGTTTGAAACCCCGTCCAAAAAATGCCTTTTACTGATGTCATTGCAGTTGTAAAATATATAACTGAGGACAGAAGTGCCTGTTTCTTCCAGTAGCTACAATGGAGGTAACCTGTATGTGTTTAGTAATGAATTCCCCAGGTACTAATGAACATCACAATGAATAAGAATGACCAATGCGTCACTCGGATATTAACAGCCAGGCTGGATTAGACTCTGCACCATCAGCTGCTGACATGTGTGGGGTCTATTTTGGAATATTTTATTCATTGAATTTGTAAAAATTACTAATAATTAAACCCCAAATCAGTTTGGGTTTGCAAGTCTGATATTCCTTGGAGTTCTGCTTTAGCTGTTGGCTTCCAGTGTGAAATACCGTCCCTGCCTTTTACAAACAGAGAGGGGTGTCCTGACCATCTTAAGGTACTGGACCAGCCCTGTCTCACTTAGGGGATCACAGCACCACTGAGCCCAAACAGCCATAGGGATGAAAATTCATAGGTGCTTACTAGCAGATATATTTGCCAGGAATATGGTCTTAGAACATTTCTGTACCTGTACCTAGAGATAAATAACATAACTTTAGTGGGAGTACTGTATGCTGCAGACAGAACATGTGTTTCCACTTTCTCCTATACCAGCTGTATTAATTATTTCTACTGATTCCCACTGCAGCATCTCTACAATTGCAAACCACAGTGGCAAAGAATTTCCCTTTATTAATCTGTAAAGCAGCATGCATGCTTCTAGCATGGTATAAGTAATAATAATTGCATATGTTGCCTATTAGATTGCTTTATGCAGTACCTGTTCCTGAGTGATGCTGCTAGGTGGGTTCTGCCAAGTCTCTGCTGCAGGTTCAGTTTGGCACCTGCAGCTGGGGCTGCATGGGCTGGAGGTAACATCTGGCTCGATGGACATCTTGTTACCCTGCTGTCAGAGAGGTGCTAGGCTTTCTTAGTGTTCATCTGACCGGGGTATCCCTGAGAGAAGGACACTAACACTTGTGCTTTAGTGGATGAGAAGAGGAGGAGACTTGGTTTGTGTCTAACTTTGTCCATGATAACTGAAGCTAAAGGCCTGTGTGGAAGATCAGAGACCAGAGAAATGTGTGATGGGTCCCCTCAACTCCTATGTCCAGTGCTCACTAATCTCTGGGTGGGAAATGAGCCATGAAAGAATATCATGACCCTCGATAGCTGTATGCCGGTGTTCCCATGTGTGTCACTCCAGGCAGCCCCATGGCCAGGGATCAGGTTCTTGGCAGCTGTGCTAAATGCAGGGTACTTTGTTGTTCTAATTTCTCTGTCCGTCCCAAGAGAGGAATCTCAAAATTCCATCTCAAATCTCAGTTTTGAGAGGAATCTCAAATTGTCCATCTCAAAAATACTTTCATTTGTGGTGTGAGGTGATCTGGGACCCTTCAGTGAGCCAGGGTGCTAAGGCTGATATGTAGTCCAGCAGGACACGATTCTCAGGGGCAGCTGCTTACCAAGAAGAGCTGTTTGTGTGCAGGCTCTGTAGCCCAGCAGCCTTTAGGAGCCAGACATTTCAGCCCCCAGCACAGGGCATCCATCCTGCCTACCCCCAGTGGGCTGGGACCCCCATGCTGCTCGGTGTATCCATCAGTGGATCTCCTGCATCCAGGCAGGTCTCTAGCACTGACCACAGCCAGGCCAATGTGGGACCTGCGGGAGCCTAAAGCCCTCCTATAAATTGTGAGCTGATTCCTAACATGATACAGGGTGATTCTCAATGTGATAACACACATCTTGTGGTTCATCAGAAGGCCTCTTCCGAGGCTCTGAGAGCAGTGAAGGGACGAGGACAGGCAAGATTTGAACGTGCATAAATCTCCCTGTGTACCTGTAAAGCTGCCAGGGAAGGGAACTGCAACTTAAACACGAATGAACGGAACATTTTCCATACAACTTTGGTTTGGGTGGTCTTAGTTTTGTCTTTGATTTACTATGATTTTTTTACTTGTGATGTGGGAGAATAGTTTTGTGCTCCTAACTCGCCACAGCCCCTTCTCATCCCAACGTGTGCGGGGGGGAACGATGTGGGTAGAACTTCAGTTCGTCTTCCCATGGGAGCTAAGGGCAGGGCGGGGGATTCCCTCTGCTCTTCCCGCATCCTCCTGTGCTGGCGGGCGTGCGGAGGGGATGTCCGTAGGGACCCGGTTCCGCCCGGCACAGGAGCGGTGACAGCTGCGGCGCGGTGCATGTCGCGGACCGGCCGCTAGGTGGCAGAGGCGGGACGGCTGCGTCGGGGCCGGGGTGGAGGTGCTCCGGGAGAGGAGGAGCCGCGAAGTGCGGTGATGGGCGAGGAGAATGCGGTGAGGGACACGGGACACCCGCTCCCATTGCACAGCCCCGGCCCAGGGGGGTCCTCGGGAGGAGCACCGGCTGTTGCGATAGCCCCCAGTAACGAATGCAGCGCGCCACGGCGATCTGGTACCCGCGCGTTCCTCTGCAGTCTGCTCGGCAGGGCTCTGGAGGCGTTCTCTGACCGCCTGTCGGGTGAACTGCACAAGCGCCCCGCGGAGCCGCGCTGATGCTGCTCTGATGGAAGAAGCCACCTGAAAGCAGTCGTGGCACACGTCCGGGTTTGTCTCCCAGTTATGAGTGCCGGGATCCCCGTTTCTATCAATGAACCAGAGGCTGGGGAGTTTTGCTCCTTTCCCAAACGTGCAAGGACAGGTGATGCTGTTGGCTGGAGGATGCAGGTGAGAGGTACCAAGTTACCAAGCCTCAGTGATCGAGCCCTTAATGACAGTCCAAGCAGCTGCTTCTTCAGCAGCCTTTACAATAGCAGTGTAAGTACTCTTCAAAATCAGAAATTACTTTAGCACCAGGGACAGTTGTTCAGCTGGAGTCATCACTTCATCCTGCAGCTGCATCCTTTGTGACCTATAAGTTGGGGTGGCCTTTCCAAGCTCCCCATATTCCATTGCATGGGACTCTGAGCATCTCTTCCTATTAGCCACATCTGTCTTTAACTGTGGTCCTTTGTAACACTTGGAGAATGAACTCTGGCAGGTCAAAGACATAAAGATATAAGAGAAATAAAAACATATTGTGGGTTTCTTCAGCTGTGAGAGTGTGGTCTAGAGCAGAGGCACTTGACACTGAAGGGCCTGTTCCTCACTAAATCCTGTTTGTAAATGTTTATTATCCCCTGATCAAAGAGTGTGTGAGGTCAAAACGCTATTTACTATTGCCGTTATACTATTTTAATATTTAATGTGTTTACTGACACTGCTGAAGGCACATGTGGGGTTCTGGGTGGTTGGAGGGGAGTGGTACCAAGTAGACGTCACCTCTGCTACTGCTACCTGCCCAGTGCTCAGGCTGACTTGTGGGGAAGGAGGGCAGTGAACACAGTGTGAGTCTTGGTAGGCTCACAGATGGATTTATGACTCTTAAAAAATGTTTATGAATGAAATTCAGCACTGGTCTTTGCTAGACGTTCTGCAGACAGTCATGTCCATGTTAATCAGTACTGCTGAGGTCAGATGTGCTGTCTGGTATGCTTGCTTGGCAGCAGGCCCCTGCTCACCCTTGCTTGCATGGCTGCCTTTTGGCTTCCTGAAGGGAGCAGGCAGGCTCTGCAGTGCAGGACACCAGCATTCAGGGGCTCCAGGAAGCTAATGGGGTTTCCAACAGTGAGAAACAAGCAGGCAGGCAAGGTCACCTTAGGAAGCTCTCATCTCCTCACCTGCTGCTGGAAGTCACCCATTTCCTCACTGCAGCCAAGGGCACAGAGCTGGGCTCTCGGAGCAGTGGATCTGTTTGAGCTTTAGCCCAGCAAAGGCAGAGACGTGTCCACTGCTCCTACAGCCCATGGTGCGAGGCTACACCAGAGCTCATGCGGGTAGGGCATTGGCAGGAGTGGAATTCTCTTCAGTGTGGGTGTTTGTCTCATCAGCAGATATAAAGCCATCCTGAAGTATACCACAGGAGCCCTTCAGCAGCACTGTTTGAGGACAAAGCATTGGATAACAACTACAGATAATTATTTATTATTATTTTAGCCTCTCTGCAAACACTGCATGTTGCAGGCTGAGTTATCATTACGAGGGATTAGCAGTAGTCCTTTTCCTGTTTTCATGGTTGCTTCATTTGATGACTTTTGGCAGACTTTTATGTAGGCACTTGAGTTCCCTCTGATTTTCTGCAATACTCTAATGATTAATTAACACTCAGCAGCTCCGAATGTGAAATCTCACTGTAGAAAGGTGAGTTGGGTCCAACAGGCGCCTACAATATATCTGCATGAAATGGAGCAGGATGTTGAATCTGTAACATCTTGTGACCCTAATGCTTTCATCTGCAGGAGCAGCGAAAGAGTTAATGCATTAGTTAAAAAGACTTTTAGCATGGGCCTGAACTGAGGCTGACAATCCATTATTCATAACTCCTCAGAAACCTGTAGCCTAATTCTTTTCTCTTTCTTTTGTGATTTACTGAATATGACAACAACTGTAAGCACTTTGCAGTTGGGTTTTTATTGCGTACTCCAAAGTGAAGAATTATGGTTCAGGATTCGCCGTGAGCAAATGTGTTCTGGTGTTTGTACATCCTTTTCATCTGCTGTGCCCCTGCCTGTAGCTCAGAGCAGGGAACCTACTGAAGCAGTTTTCTCATTGTGCTTGTGAGAGGTGAAGCAGGAGGTGCTGCCCTCTCCCTGAGCAAACCAGCTCTGGGTGCAGATGAAAGCTCTAGGCACATTCCAGCTTGCTGGATAGGACCCACAGGACCCTCAGCAGTGGGGGGACCAAGGGGAAGCCCTGTAGTGGGCGCAGCACAGGTTTCCTCTGTTGTACCCATTTTGCCCTGGCCCTGGACCCTAAACACCATATCAGCCCCAAGCAGTGATTCAGCCTTGAGTGTGGTCACCACTTGAGTAGCTTGGGGTGAATGCCTGTGCCTCAGTGAGAACAAGACCATTGGGAGGAGTAAATGTGAGACTGGTTGGAGACCCAAAAGCTCCCTCTCCTGCAGCAGCAGGCACTGGGTGTGCTGCTGGGGTCTGACAGAACAGCAGCCCATCTCCTCTGTGAGAAACTCCTTGAGAAAGTTGCTGCAGCTACAATTCAGAAACACCTCCCTCCAAGGCCTTGAGGCACATGGAGGATTACTGTACAGACAAACATGTAGTTAAGGGGTGGTCTATCATCCCAAAAGCATTTGGGTGCCTTTGCTGCAGGTCTTCTTGGCTCTGGAAGGACAACTGCAACAAGAGATAATTTTTCATTATGGACAAGAGAATTATGAGGTACAAACGAGTGTGCACAAGAAGATTAATAAATTACTTGAGATTAGCTCCAGCGAGGGGCAGATCTGCTGTGTGCAGCCTTAGCCTGGCAGGACAGACGGGATCCTGTGCAGTGTTTGTCACAGATCAGAAACACCAGCCCTTTGACAGATGCCACGTAGATCTTCATTTCCAAATTCACCCATCTGAGAAACATCTGTGCGCTTAGGCTGGCAAATCTCAAGGAATGCTCTGCCAAGCAGCCCGCTTCCGCTTTTATAGCTCCGTAATCCTCGCCTGGGACTCCTCCTCTGAAAAGAACAGAAGTGTGTGCAGCTCTGCAGGGAAACGGCGTAGGTCCAGGAGAAGTCTGTGAGGAAAAGATTCATGGCATGATCAAAAAGCACCCAGGCCTTTTACAGACAGGGCTCAATAGGTGCTTTAAACAGTTATAAATAACAGCGAGGAGGAGGGGAGCAGATTAAAGAGCTGAGGTCTGCGCTGTGCTAGACTCAGCACAGGCATGATGTTTGCTCGCGGCTCTTGCACAGCAGGATGCCCCCGGTGTCTTGGTAGGGGTTATGCACACGCAGAAGCATCACCCAGTGCTGTAGCTGTCCCTGTTTGTCATGCCAAATCACAGGAGGTTTCAGGGCTTGTCTTAGGCATCTCCTGTTCAGAAACCATGGGATTTTCCCAGGAAATCCATCACAAAGTGAGTTTTCAGTGGTTTTCTGATCCCAGCTATGAAACAACCGCTTTGTAAGCAGAGCTGTTGGTAAGCTGTTGGTGAGCCTGGTCTCAAGAGTAAACACGTGCCTGAAGCACTGAAACCATGGGGACCTCCATCTTCCATGTGTTAAATCCTAGCTAGCCCAGTTTGGGATATCACGAGGCAGAACATCCCACTGCAAAGACCTTTGGAGCTCTGAGGGTCTGCTGGTGCCGGTAGCCCACTACACCATCGTTTGCAATGATGATTTGCAAACTATCCGTTTGCAGATTGCTGTTTTATTCTTTTGGGGAGAAATGTCCCTCTCTTGATGATAAGTAGAAAGGTAAGGGATGGCAGAAGATGGGAGCAAAGAAATAGGGTGGGAATTGCAGCTTTGGTCTATTCAGGATACCCTTAAAGGAAGTCACTCCTCCACACTCATCAAGCTGTGAGAAAAGCAAAGTTCCAGTGGAGAAACACTATGGAAAGGAAGAGGAGTGCTGTAGCCAGACAGAGGGAGCTGAGCTGTCTCCTGACTGCTCTGGTAATGGCATTCTCCATGCAGGAGGGATTTGGAGGTCTCGGCAGCTGTTTTGTTAACACTAGAAGCACATGTCTGTGGAGGTACTGTGGCTCTTACTGATGCAAGGGGTTTGGGGAGCATGGTGACCTGCCTGCTACAATGCTAGCAGGTAGGACCAAGGCAGAGCTGCCTAACAGGAAGGGAGCAGCTGGATGCACAGGGAACAGGGCTCCTTGTCCCAGTGCAGGGGTGATTCCCTGTGCATCTGTCCTCATGTGTAATGAAATGTACTTACAGGGAGAACTGAACAAGAAAAGCATTGAGTTTTCCTCAAGCTTCCATCAGTGTTTTTTGTTAGAAAGGTAATTATGCAGCTCTGCAGGAGGCATAAATAGACACAAAGGTGTCAGCAGAATGCCTAGCAGCAGCTTAAGATGTGTGTAAGCAAAAACTGTGTTTGCATGAAGGGCATAAGTGAGAGATGGTGGCTTTGCTGTGCTTGCTATGGGAGTCACTTATTTAACCACAGGCACATTTTCCAAGCTGCCTCTAATTTTGGGACCCCAGAAGTCTTGGTCCCTAATTTCCAATGGTGCCAGGAGCACCAAGACAGTTGTTGGAAACAGCAAACATTCCCAGTCCGAAGAACAAGGGCAGCCCTTGACATCCACCTC
The DNA here is from genome assembly GCF_028554395.1 of Pezoporus wallicus. NCBI lineage: Eukaryota > Metazoa > Chordata > Aves > Psittaciformes > Psittacidae > Pezoporus > Pezoporus wallicus. The sequence continues at coordinate 2,149,683 of NW_026636761.1, read as the reverse complement.
TGTCGGAGCAGACACTGCCCTCCTGCCTGCCCAGTCCCTCTGGCAGCATGCTGATACAGCCCTGGGAGTAGTAGGGATGGTGCCCATGGGGAAGAGCTGTGAGTAAAAGGCACAGATATCACTTGCTATGAGCTCCGGAGCAGGTCTGTGATCATTCCCCGTGTCCCTCCTTTTCTCCCTCCCCTTCGCAGCCTGTGGGTGAATTCCCTCAATTCCATCTCTTCCTGTGTCTCTGCGTGTGTGCCTCCACCCCTTTCAGAGTCACCAGCTCCAGTGCTAGTTATAAAACAAGGCCTGTTTCCCCAGGGGGGGTTGAATTTGGAGCAATTCTGGGAAGTCTCTGGGTTTTCCATACATAATCTGCAGCAGTCACTAGGGGCGTTCTTTATGCTTTTGTTTTTTGTTCTGAGAGAAACCTTTGGAGAAGTATTAATAGCCTGAGGGCTGCCCCAATTTTTTGCATTTGTGCAGGCAAAAGAATATTGATGGGGAGGGGCAGAGATATTCACAGCACCCCCAGGGCTAAAGATCTTTCATAGGAAATTGTTGTTTTCAGGCAGATGAAAGCAGATCCCTTTCATTTTCCGTAAGTGCACGCAAAGGGAAGAAAGAAAACCACTGTTCAGGTGTGCTAATACTATCCTCTTGGATTCAGGCTCTGTCTTGGTGGAGCTTGCTTTCAACTGGTCTGGAAATGAGATGTTAGAATAGCAGAAGTGATGTGGGTTTAACGTATCTCCCAAAAATGGGTTCCAGCAGGTTGATGGCATGGCCATGCTTCCGGCTGTCCCCGTAGAGACAAGTGAGAACACACTGGCCTCACCTAATCCCCTGCCCACATCTGTGCATCTACTGTATGTTCTTTTATTCTCCTAAGGAAGGTAGTGTGTTTTCTTAACATTTGAGGGCATGATTTATAAACAACCATTAATGTGCCTTTTAACCTCTTTTTTTTCATTGTTTAAATTTCAGATTTTTTGGATGCAAACTCCTTAAATCAGTTCAATATGTTCGGAAGGGCTTTGCTAGAATTCAGGTTGAATTGCTTCCAAATGGAAACACTTACAACACAAAAAAACCCCACGTCAGTGATTTTAATTGACTCTCCACTGTGCATGTACTCTTAAATAATTGAAGTGTTTCCAATCCTTATAGATGCCTTGATTTGGCAGTAATTTGGGTATAGGCATTTAAAAAAGGCAGAATATAGTAGTATTATAGTTAGGGCTTCACAAGGGATTCACTCAGGATTTAATTGGGATTCCTATAAAGCTATGCAGAACTTTGGCACTGAAACTGGAAACCAGGTGAGCTCTTGGTGAACCTGTGTGAGTTTTGGTATGACCTGAGTGGCTTTGAGGCTTTGGATGGAAACCAGGCAAAATTAACTGATTTCACCCGATCCTTCGTTTCAATTTTAGGTTTATTTTTAGCTTGATACACAAAACCAAGTCTGAGTGCTCTGGATTTCACTGTTTGGGGGCCTTTTTGAATGAGGCAGATTGAAAACCATTCATTTGAGGCTGTTCCTCCTTGGATGAACTTTGCTGGCTTAAGCTGCCCTGGGGCTGGCTTCTGCCTTAAGTCACAACAGGCTGGCGATGTACTTAGTCACTGTCATGTGCCAGCTCAGTGCAAGTTTGAGCTCTGGTTGCGAGCAAGAAACAGTCATCAAGAGAACAGAAAATTCACATATAAACACCATAAAACTGCAAGATTTACTCTCATCAAGTTTTACTGTAGTGAATTCCTCTTAATCCATCTGATATAAAATTTCGTAGGTGTGATTTTTGCAGTTGCAATACTACTGGAATAAGAGAGACAAGGTTTCTTGTACATAAGATGCTTTCTTGTGCAATGAAGGTACCAGTCTAGTGCTATTGGCAGGATAGCTGCTGTTCTCCTTGTCTGGGATTTGTGTGCTGGCTCCCTGCTTCTAAATCGCCTTTTGCCCTCTTTCCATCCCATGACACAGGCATGGGATTGTCATCCAGTGCTAAGGACTTGAAGGACCACAGTGGGGTGTGGAGAGGGTGGCAGGGTTCAGACCACTCAGTTCATAGGCACCCAGACAGGAGAGGATGCTTGAAAGCAGAGGATGCTTTATGCTTGGAATAAAACCACCTCAGATGATTGTTCAGACACACACACACACCCCCCACACCCCCCCCCAGTCTAACCATTTGCCATAAGAAAATTTTTTTTTTAAGAGCATCCTGTTACATTCAAGTAATTCTTGTGCAGGAATATACATTTTGTGATAGGGCTTTATTACTATAAAATTTGTATTAAGGATTAATCTCTCATTTTCAAAATCATTTTTTCTGCATTTTTACTTGTGTTCTCCTTTTGGATACTTAGGAAGAGAAACTTGCAGAAAAGAAGTGGAAGAACTGTCTCATTTCATTTCCTTTTCCATGAGGAAAACTGGGAGAGGAAGTAATATTTTTTTGTTGTTTGCTTTTAAAAAACAGAAAAATAGCAGCTACTCTTGCACCTATTTTCTTTTGTTTAAGGCTATTTGACTGGCTGCATGACAATGCAAAATGTAAATGCAGCATTTTGAGCAGTGCTGGTTGTTCATTTCAGAGTAATGTTTTGTGAAAATCGGGATGTTTTCTCTCGGGAAGTGTAACATAATGGTGAATGTTTCAACAACTACAACAAAGAAAAGGAAAACAAACTATTTAACCAAAGTTTCAACAACTTCTACCTGGCATGTGGAGCTAGGAGACCAACCACACCAAATGCACTGAAATAAGACATAATTTAGTAGTAGTAGTAGTAAGAGTAACAAAGCTTTTCTACCATAACAAAAGACAGGGCAAACACTGCTTTCTGTGGTAGTTTCAAGTCTAGATGAGGCACAGGTTCACCTTAATGCAAGTGTAACTTATCCAAATCAGTGCAGAAATCAGTGAAAGCTGAAGCTAGATTTTCCAAATAATTTTCTGAGGATAAAACATAGGAAAATATATAGACTGAGGTTTTTTCCTCTTCTCTTCTGCACACTAAAGTTCCCATGTCAGATTTTAACCTGGGAAACTTCATAGACTTAGCTTCATTGTTCATGTTTGAACCCCAACTGAAATAGCTTAAAACCCTCTTTCTTATCAGACAGGATGGTTTCTAACATCCCTTGTCTCTCAGCTCACAGCATCTACCCTGCTGCTGTGGTGGTGCAGTGTGACCAGAGAACAGGTCCCTTTTCAGCCACGAATCCATGCTGGGTGGTTGCAGTGAGCAGACCCACAGCTGCACTTTCCTGATAGCTTGAGCCTTTCAGTTAAATACCATCAGGATGCAAAATGCATCTGACTTGTTTTTCTGCTTGTGTTAGCTCAGAGGAATATCTGATGTTCTTATTTTCCCCAAAGAAGGAAGCTGTAGTTCAGTAGTACAAACACTGCGAGCACGCTACAGAAATGCCAGAAACATTCAAAACACATGTATGATCCCATGTTAGTTTAGGCTCACTTTGAAACATGTCAGGATGCTGCCCAGGGCAGTATCTGTGCCTACGTGTAATCTGCTTGGGTTTTACTCCTGCACACTAAGTTTAATGAAAACCTTGTGAAATCTCTATGCCCTGAGGCCAGGCAGATGGGCTCACTGTCAGGGTGATGGCTACTTCTGCTGTGGCATGACTGGGGTGCTAGGTGAGGACTGGGAGCAGATCTCACCACTGGCTTTGTCCTTAGGGGCCACCCTTTTTCCCCCCCTGCACCGTAATGGCACCCACAGCATGGGGCAGCCCTGCGGGTGCCCTGCCTTTCCTTTTCATTCCATCTTTGCTTGTTCATCAGTGCTGGAGACAGGCACAGGCCAACCCCAGCTGCAGGTGCTGGAGTTTGCCCAACAGTGTTGCCAGTTTCATAATTGGTCATGTTCATGATGCCTCATTTACTGCTCTCATGAGAGCAGCTCGAGCTCTTTGATCAGAGTAGGAACATCTAGTGTGGTTGTGTAAATCTGATGGGGGAAAAGGGATTGAGACAGCAGGGGACACTCCCAGGGTGCAGCCTTGAGGTTGGCAAGGCAGCGGCTGAGACATAGGGGCATCCTGGGTGCTCCCAGCCTAGGGAAAGTGCTTCCTGAGTCCATGGGACAGGCAGGACCAGCACTGGTGAGGAGCAGCCAGCAGGTCACAGCATCCCTAGAGACAGATTCAGAATCTGTCCCTGTGCTAAAATCAGCTGTGTGAGACCTCATAGAAAGGAATTGGCCCTTCAGGTTACATCTGACACTAAAACAGCATTAAAACTCCAGCATACTGCCTGCTTTTTCATAGACATAGCTGAAAGTTTTCAGTATTCACAGCGGCATTGAATTACTGATGTAAAGTAGATGATATCTGGGGATCTGACACATGCTAGTACATTTAGATGTGAAAGCAAAAGTAGGAGTTATATTCAGGATGTTTAAAATCTGAAGGTGGGAAAGTTATCCCCAGAGTTGAGTAGTTAGGAAGGAAATGTTATTTTCAAGCTTCATTAGGAACAAATATAGTTCTAGGGTAGATTGCAGTTTGTTTCTGGCAACACTGACCAGTTCCATTACAATAATGAAATTGTTTTTCCTGCAATAAGAGTAGAAGTGAGAATCAGTGTTAGAAGGGGCTCACTAGAAAATTGTGTGTTATTCCTTCATTTTAAAAGGCTGCTTTTATTTTACTGTGTCTGTTCCTTTGATTTTAAAAACCTCAGATATGAAATCCAGATTCCAGGCCAAATTCTGCCTTTCTCAACTATTTAATATCACAGTTTTTTCAATAGGTTTCTAGAAGGGGTGAAATAAGCAAAGTTTGGCTTCTAAAGCATATTTACTCCTCAAAACCATACAATCCTCAATGGCGTTTTCCTTTCATCTTATTGTGATGCATCTTAGTAAGATTGAAGTCTGTGTTTAGCATCTCACAACTAGACTGTATGTTCAAGCTTCAAATCAATTCACCAATGCCATCAGAACCCCAAATAACCAGGCAGCAGAGGGATTTGGCCCACCATGGCAGACTAAACTGCCACTTTCTTGGGTACAGAATGCGTTTGTTGTTTTGGCAGCATGTAGTATCCATTTCTAAAGTATGTGTTGTCTGCATAATGACATATATACACTGCACTGCTTGAAGCAAAGGCATCCTATAGATTCTTCCATCCTTCCTTGCTAGAAAGGAGGTGACACTAGGCATGCTATACCGTATCATAATATTCATGAATGTGTCTTTTCCAGACCAAAGCCCAAACCACCATGTTCTCCTGCAGCATTAGTTCAGAAGTTTCCATGACGCCTTGGCACAAGTTGTTCAATCTTTTCATGTCCACAAACCGAACAGTCAGGAAAGCATGCAGGCAGAGAGCTCATCCCCTGGCATGCAAACTATGCACACAGGGGGGAAAGATGCAGAGGAAAAAGAAGAAAGCTGGAATTTCCAGTGACTGCAAGTCATGCAGTCCGGAGCATGTCTCACAGGATGAGTGGTCTAATGAAGCACAGAGCACGCAGCCTCGCTTTCCAGGGCTCAGACAGTAATCCTCTCCTTTAACCTAAACACTGGCTGCACATCATCATCATCTGAGGCTACATCACCAGGGTGTCCAAGGCAGAAAAATACTGGGGTTTGTTCCTTTTATTTCCTGTTGTTCATGACTTCCTCTCTGCACAGCCTCAAGGTTAGATCCTAACAAGGTTTAGGCTTGGCCTTTGCTAGGGCAGTTAGGTTGGAGCAACAGCAACAGAACTAGTTGAAAATGCTAAGCTTTCTGCAGTCCCACAAGACAAACTAGACAAATAAAGATGAAGGGAATAGCATTTGAAGCTGGAGAGCTTCCTGCAGAGCACATGTGTGGAAGTGGTTTGTGAGTCTTTAACCCTGTTGGGGGGATTCCCTGGTCCTGAGCTGTCCTGGTCAGGGTGGAAAGCAACAGAGGGGCAGCCCAAACCTTTTGCTGTCCTGGCTGCCAGTCATGCTTTCAGTGATTTGCCCATTTCTGTTCCTACCTGCTGCACTGTTTTTCCTACAACTTAATTGCTTTCCTCCTTCCTCCTGTGCCCTGAGTTTCAAAACAGAGGAACAGCCTGAATCTGGCCAGGAATTAATAGATACTGAAGCATCTCTGCTCTAACTGTTGACATGTTTCCAACCTCGAATAATTAGGAAATATCAAGCATCTTGGAAAGCAGTTGACTCCCATTAGGTTTCCAGCCTGATCTCTGAGCCAAAGGAATCAGATAAGATGTGGTGATGTTGGGGAATGCTTACACAAACCAGACTCTCCCTTCTTTCATGCTGTATACATAAGCAAGTTACAAGCACCGATCTTTCAGTAGACATCTCCATAAGTAGCCTCCAATGTATGGAATAATTAAATCATCTCCCAGTTAAATCCTTCCTGTGTTTTCCTCCTTTGTGTGAGTACCTCTCATCTTGAGCTGTCTCACTGACGTTGGTTGGATTTCTGAGTGGTTACATCCCTTGTGCGTACAGTGGCACATGCGTGTGCCTGTGTCCTTGTATCATGGCCCCGCTCTGCCTTTGTGTATGTGCTATATCCATATGCTGTTGCTGAGGTCGTTCGCTGGGTGGCCAGTGCACACCACAGATGCTCATCTGCAAGAAACCTTTTGCTTCATTCTTGTTAGACGGTAGAACCTGTTACACAGTCTTCGTACAAGCTGGATACTCTGAGCAGGATGGAGGTGGGTTATGGGCTACAGCACCCTGAGACTGGGACAGTCTCCTCTTCCTTCCTCATGTCTGTGCAGCCAAGACACAAGTGCAGAGATGGGTTTGGTCCCTCCCCATCTCAGCTGCAGCGTACCTGGAGGCAGCCCACCGCGGTTCTCACACCTTTCAGGTCATGACAAGAAATACAAGTGTTTTGAGGTTTCTCTCTTGTCACACATAAAGGACATTCGCGTCATGTAATTAATTGTCCCCACGGTGCAAATATTCAAGAGGAAATAGTTTTAAAGGTGCGTGAAGTCTGGGAAGCACGCACTGCGCTCTGATCTCTGGGGAGCAGCTTGATTTCCTGAATGCGTTTTGAACCTACCACTTCTGACAGATCTCGGTGTTTCTCCAAGCCATTTGCCCATCAGTTACAGAACCCACTTCAAGCCCCAAATAAGGTTACCAATGTTTTCTAGTATTTTTTTATTAACCACCTCCACCATCTTGTAATTTAAAGCACCTGTCCATTTAAATTTTCCTTCTGACCTACTAAATAACCCTGCATGATACATACAATGAAACTAATGGCTTTTGGATGATGTTGTTGAAAACTAGCTTATGAAAAGTGAGTTGAATGAACCACACTGCAGGAAATCCTTTTCATACCCCCTGGAAAACTGAGCTGGAACACCTTTCTGGTTCAGTGTATGGGGCTGAATTCTGAAGCAGTTATCACTCACTTTGCACTTGAGAAATGAGGACTGTCTTGTGATTTCTCAGCGTCCTCGGTGTCACTGTGCAGCCCTTCCTGTGGCATTGTGAGAAATGCCAGAGGCTTTGCACACCCAGGTGCATGGTGAAACTAAGGGCACTTGCCCACTAAAGACAGAGCCATGCAAAGAGGCTATCTGCTGCCTTCTACTTCACTTACTCCTATTCCTATAAAAATAGAAAGCTTTGGGTTTTTTTCCAAGGAGTAATGAGTGGATTTTATTCCAACTAGAGCAAAAGCAGGTCTGTGCTTTTACTCCAATTACCACTTTAGTATCTGTGAATCCTTAAAGCACAAGCTTGGCAAGTTCGTAAGAAGGGAGAAGGCAGCGAGGGGTGCCAGGTGAAATGGCAAGTTGCTGTGGTGGGCTGGGTATTCTCAAAGGAGATTTCCAGGGCTCCTGAAGCTGGGAATGCCGGCGCAGAAGAAGGTGTAATTGCAGACCCATCCAGGAGCCCGCTGTGTGGGGAGCAGAGGCAGGGGTGCATTGAGCAGGCCTGGCTCAGATCTGGTCCCTATGGCAAGCAGGGATGCTGGTGTGCAGTCATCCCTGGCCATGGGTGGTGGGGCTTTGCAGGCTCATCCTCTTGCGGTGTTGCTGTGCAGGGGACAGAAGCCCTTTCCAGGAGCAGGAGGGGATTGCTGAGAGTTATGTGTGCTAACACTGCAGCAATAGCTCCCATGGGTGTAGCATGGCCCCGAGCTGCTGCGGGACAAGTGGTGACAGCCTCACCGGTGACTGAGTTACGGGGGGCAGGATTCCAATACAACTATGGACAGAGGGGAAGGTCTTTGCTTTCAGAATGAAGCGTGCAAATAAGCTGTTACCAACCCAGAGCAACACAAACGTTTTGATGCTGTCAGAACCTTTGGGGTTCTCCTGCAGCTTCCCACAGCAGCAACCAGCTCTCAGCACATGAACCAGCAGCATGATTTTATGTGCATCCCTCGTGGGTAGCTGCAGCAGGAGATCCATCAGTTGTCATTCACACAAGGCTGCTTAGAAAGTGCTGGCTCATGTCAATGGGAGGAAAGTACCAGTGTAAGCATGACAGGGACTTGTTCACAGAATGCTTTCTCTTCATTTTCTGAATTGGGCATCACGTTTGTAACAGAGCTGTTAGAACTCAAGTAATGCCAGAAGCAGGATTTTGCAAAAGATTTTTTTAAACTAATTTCATTGTGGAAAATGTCAGTTCTCATTGGATTTTTATGATTTCCTTCAGAAATAAAGCTCTAAAATTGTTGTTGCGTTTGGATTTTAGATGCCTTTTTAATTTATAATTTAGTGTGAGAAAAACAAATGGGGTTATGCTGAAATTATTTTAATGAAAATTTTCTTCATAATTTTTTCTCAATTCAGAATTGAGAAAAAACCCAACCATGTTTTGACTGAATTTTAGCTGATTCTAAGCGATATCCAGCACCTTGGCTATAAAACACCATCCTACTCAGGAGAGTGCACTACTTTGCAAAGGGCATGGGAAAAGCTGCTGTATTAACTCCAAGTCATGATTTTGAGCCTTCTGCTCACTTCTGCCAGCCTGTGAAAGGTGACCTTGAGTCCATCACCAGCAGCCTCATGAGGAGCCATGCATGTGGCCTCTTGCCTGTTCTACTCCTGTGTGCTACCAGCTGAGTTCCCAGCCTTGCATTGCTTTGGGAGTCAGGGAATGCCAGTGTCTGATTTCTCTGGCACGGTCCCATGGACTTGCAGAGACAGCGGCTGGTAACGTATGTCCCCTGCCTGCAGATGAGCCCTGTAATAATCCTGTCCATGCAGATACCGGATAACACCTGCAAGCTCAGGGACAGTCCCTGGCAGAGTGTCAGAGCCTAGTGCCACTAGAAGGGCTGTGACAGCTGGGATGGAAAGATTACCAGTCATTGGAGATGAGGGAGGCCCTTGAGTCTGGGGTTTGGTTATTATAGTTAGAGGCTATTCTTAGTAACGGTGTAGGATAACACTATCCATAGTCAGTTACAGATTGAGCTTATGTGGTGCTCTGTGGTGGTGTCTGTGGATCATTAGTGACAACCACTTTTGAACTAAATGCAGTGTGAAATATAAATAAATGAGCCAGACGTTAAGGTGATTGTACACTGTGCACCATGCAGGAAAGCAGTGAGAAAAAGCCTGGAAGAACAATAATCATGAAAGCATAGAGACTAGCCAAAATAGACACCTCGATTCTCACACTTTGAGAGCTCACGGGGCCATAAGGACCCCCCTGATCAGTCCTGGATAATGTTTGATGGAGTTTTCCTTTTTTAAGCAAGGTCTCTGGGGGCTCCAGCCGTCAGGTGCATCTCGAGTTCCCAAGCTAGCTGAGTGTGCTACCCTGCTATGGAGCAGACCCTGACACCCTGGAGTCTGGGGAACTGAGGACAGGATTGAGCACCCATGGGTTGGCAGAGCTGCCATCCCCAGTGCCACATACACCAGCAGCTCGCACTGGCAGGAGGAATGCAGGTTTCTGTGCTGTGGTCCCAATAGACATTTGAAGTTTAGCAAAGAGCTTATGCTCAGATGATGCCCAGCACCAGAGATGCCTGGCAGACACCCGCATCCATAGCTGAAATCACAAAATCAGGGAGTTTCTGACTTTTAATGGGAAGCCACCTCTCCTGATGGCCGGTCAAGCATCGTTAGCTACATCCTAGCAAGGGTTTTCCACAGGCCTCTGAGATTTGTCATAGTGAGTAAGAGAAAGATAGTTCAAGAGTTAGGTAATGATGTGCGCTGAGAATTGGAGACTGCAGAGATAAAAGGCAACTAGTAGCAAAGCAAAAAGACTGACACCACTTAAAAGGGCAGGAGAAGTAAAATGGCTAGACACATCATAGCCTTAATAGGAAACACATGAGAGATGTTGATCAGAGAATGCTGGCAAACAGATGAGGTCTCTGAAAAAGGGAAAAAAAAAAAGAGGAAACAGAAAACAAGATGGAAAGATAAAATTTCAAAGCAAGCCCTAAATGGGTAGCAGCTCCAGCTAATAGGAAGACCTGTAGTGATTTTGCCAAGTAGTACACAGAGAAGCTGATGATCATTAACATCTTGATAAATTTATTATCAGACAATTCAGTCCTGTCGATGTCAACTCCTTCCAAGAGACAAGAGGTGGTTTTGTAACATGAGTAAAAGTAAGTGAATCCCTAAAACAACCAACCCTCATTGTTTACCTCTTCATATACTTAACATTTGAGAGTAAACAGTATGACAGGCATAAAAGCAGCCACCACCAGAGTCGGGGCTGCAGCCCTGTCACCATCCTTTGTCTTCTCACAGCATCTCCTGCATCATGCCATGGGATTGCCCACTGGCTCCTGGCACAGTCCTCGCTCTGTGCCACAGCTTCCTACCTGCTGCACAGCTTCTAGGAAAAGCACTTTTTAACATCCATCCTGTGAAAATAGGGAGAGGCAGGGAGGGGAGCCTCTCTCTATGCAGAGCCACCAAGCCCTATGGAGAGAAAAACTGAATTCCAGCAGCCCTGTCTCCTGCCACCACCTGGAGAGCGGCTCTTGCATTTCCCCCTCCTCTTTCCAAAGGATTCATAGGCTCTAAACACAAACTGAAGTTGTTCACAGGGCAGGGAGCCACTGACTTGCAACTTGCTGGCAATCAGGCACAGAAAAAGCACAGATTTCAATGAGAGCTGAGGAGCAGGCTGTTGTGCAGGAGGCACGTCTGCTACCCTGCGCTGCACACAGGACACAGGCAGCGCTCCGGGGAGGATTCGCTCATTGGCTTTATGGGGCTGGATATACCTTGATTTTCTCCAAGTTAATTATTCATGCCTCACACCATGTTTTGCAGCAAGGCTCTGCCACATTCTAAAACTAAAAATAATCTTCTTACATTTTTAATCAGGCTTTGTTATGAATGGCAGATGCTTGAAACCGAAGTGAAAATCATCATCAGTTGTATTTATTGGCTAAATTCCTGCTACACTCAAAGCTTGAGAAAAATCAAACACATTTGACAGCTGGTAGAATGAAAGGAAAGGATAAATCTTACCCTGACAACATACACCATATTTACCATAAGCTGTTAGAGAAGCATCAGCCTTCACCCAGAATACCATTACTGCTGTAAGGGGGCCCTTAAATTACTGTGCAGTTGTTGGGGGAGGAGAGGTTTGCTCTGTGGGTGCTGGGGTGTGCCCGTGGTCCTTGTGTGTGCGGTGCTGCTCCATCCAGGCACTGTTGTGTAGAAGCCTTTGGCTCCCCAGCAGAGCTGTGGCTATTTGTGAGTGCTTAGGAGCTGTTCCCAATCTTGCTTGCCCATTCCCAAACAAGGCTGGAGACCCTGGATGTGCTGGAGACATAGAGTGCTGAGTTTCTCACTAGCTTCTCATTTGCAGCAAGCTACTCTTGTTGTCTGTAGATAAATGCCTAATGAACTTGACCACTTGGCTCACTCTGGCTTCGATACCAGAGATGTGTTGCTATGCTTGCTCCAGCTCCCACATGTGCAAGGCATGATGCTTCCTGTTGCGGAGTGTGGGATGCAGTGACTAAGCTGGGGGGATGAGGGCAGCCAGGGCCGTGCCCAGGACAGCCATAGCCCAGCAGTCCTGTGGGGCCAGGGATGCTGTAGGGACAGCATCCGACCCCTGCAGCCCTTCTGTAAACAAGGGATGATCGATATCTCTTCAATCAGGGCAGTGAGATGATTTCCCAGTAATTTAAGTACAGAAAGATAAAGTTTCAGCTAACTTGTTAACCTGATTGGTGAGCACTAACTCCAGTGTCACATTTCGCCCCCAAATAATTGGGGAATTATGATTTGCATTCATTCCCTCTTCACCTGTGGGTCAGAGGTCCGCTGTATGTCCTACAGCATTTGAACAGCTGTTTTGAGGTAATAGAGTTGCTTGGGTGGGTTACATCGTGGTGAGGAAACTTAGTAGGGCAACCCCTTCCATCCCACTGAGAGAGCAGAGCATAGGCCTTGTGTTTATTTCTTATCACAACTAGTTATGTGACTCTATAAAACATTGGCTAACTTTCTGTTGATATGTGTTTTATGGGCTTGTATTGCTCAGACTGTCTGTGTAATACATTCCTAAAGAGAACACTGAATAAAAAAAATATGTCTGAAATAAAAATGCATGAGTTACAGAAAAATCCCATTTTACTACCAGAGGTTTGCAGAGTATTATTTGGGTCTGTTTTCACTTGATTTCACACTATGCAGATTTTATTAGGTTACAATTAAATGGTGGGGTAAAATTATTCTGCAAATAAGTGGTGTATCATGTTTATAACATCATGCTCTGTATCTATAGCAATTAGTATATTACAGTTGAAGCATTGTATTTAGCTTTATAATGACTGTAATCAAACAGGAGGACTCCAGCATCTTTCACAAAGTAGAATCTGTCTACAAAAGGCAATAGGAGTTATTGTAATGCCCAAAAGGGCATTAATTAGGTTTTGAGCATGTGAGAGGCAGTGTGCCCTGACAGATAAATGTGCTGTGGTGTGATGTGTGTTCAGAGGATGCTGTGGCAAAGATGAGCTTTCTTTTGTCTCTGACTTCCCGCCTGCATCATCAGTCACAGACCATTTCACCCTGGCCCATTCTCCTCCCCACGCCCCTCTTGCTTGCATCTCCACTCTGCCCCATCCCACTGACCCTTGGTGATACCCAAAGTCTGAGGCCCAGCAGCGTCCTTCTTCCCAAACTTGCTTTCCTCTGGCTTAGGTCCTTTGCAACTTTGTCTTATGAATTCCTCCATCAAATTAATTTTGATCCTCAGCTCCTTCCGTCATCCTTCCATGGTGCAGAAGGAGTGACCCCATTTCTGCACTGACTTGTCAGCCTTCTCTGGCTGCCTTTGGCATTAAGGTGAAGAGTCACAGGAGTTAGATTGTCTCTCATTAAGCATCACTATGGGCTAAGGTGCCTACCGATCCTGTAATTTCTGCTTAGAGGCAGTAACTTCACGCCTGACCCTTCCCTGTCCTGCTGTTTCCCCTCCAGAGCTGTGTGGTTAGAGGTTGTAGCTGGAAAAGGTATAGGATGCTGTTTCTGGGCATCTTGGAAGAGATGCCATGAGGTTGCTACTAAACACTGTGACTGGGGACTTCCTTAGCACTATGGGTGCACAGATGAGCAGCTTGTGCTGGGAATGGGCTTTTGCCAGAGGAAGGGAGATTAGACTGGAAGAGAGAAAAACTTCAAAGCACACTTTGCCAGTTATGAAACCTATTAAAGTTGGTCTCTTGGAAGTGTACCAGAGTGGATTTGTGTGTGCCCTCCTCCTATGGAGCAGGCAGGGACATGAGCAGTGTGGGTCCGTATGGGGCTGGGTGGGCCTGGGCAGCAGTGTCTTCCTGCCAGTCTCCTTTGTTTGCAGAGTGGTGCTTTACACAGAGCCATAGTGTAGACAATGTGTAAACTGTTGGGAAAGAAGAAAATGATTTTGGGTTGAACGCTTTGTCTGAACTTTGTCCTTTTCTCAAGCAAAAGAAAATATTATTTCACCCTTTAAAGAGCCACACATAATAAGAGGCAAAATGTCAAGACCGGTGTTGATATAAACCCCCAAGGAAAACAAACAGCTATGTGGCTTCTCCAAAAGGTCTCACTTCCTCACCCCTCTCCCATAGTTTAAACAGATTTAGTAACTGAAGAGGAAGGGGGGAGGGAGGGCTTCTCCTCTTGTCGCTGCTGAAGGTCCTCTGCATGGACTCTGTTCTGCAGCTTCCTTGGTGTAAGGGTCCAGCCCTGCATGCAGCGCCTGGTGCATCTCTGGGGTGGTAAAATCTCCATCTCTCCTAAGACAAGCCAAGTGCAGAAGGCAGAGCAGGGAGCCTGGAGCTGGAAAAAAACATGGACCCATTTTACCACACAGGGCAATGCAGACTCTGCAATAGGATGAATCCTGTGCTGCTCAGGAGGATGAGTGCTTACCTGTGTGCACTGTTTATCCACGGTGTTTGAGGTCAGCCTCAGCAGGGTGAACGAGTATAGGACCTATTGGGTTTTCAAAGTTACGTAGGGTTAGTAGAGCTGCTGGCAACTGGAGCTGAAAAGTAAACATTTGCTTATATGTAAAGTAATCCTATTCCTGATTGTCTTTAGCAAGAGGTATAGTGAATCCTGGGTCAGCTCTGAAGCCGTGCTGCTTGTGTACAGAGCGAGGCACCCTTCTGCTCCAGCCATGTATCTTCATAGTTCCTGTTGATCTCATCTTTTGCCTCTCCTCAGTGTCCTGATGCTGCAAAGGGCTGGGTTTTAACTGACAATCATTCCAGGGATAGGTTCGAGCTCTTCCAAAGCTATTCAGCATTTAGCCTAAAATATGAAATTCCCAATGACAGTGCTGCTACTGGAAAGCACAGACACAGTAATTCCCACCCACAGTAGCAATAACTGTCACGTGGTGCCACACAAAGTACAGAAATTAATAATTAAAAGCCTTGAATGGGCTTTGGAAGAGCTCTGTTATTATGTGCATCAGAACCAGGATAAATCACAAGCAATTCAGAAGTATATTCCCAGGTTCACTCATAACCATCATGGTATTTGGAGTCCCTTTGGGAGCAATAAACGACAGAGAGCCCATATTATAAAAATAAACATGAACTTAAGTGGCAAGGATTCATTTAAACCAAAAGGGAAAAGACTTCACTACTTACACTATCAGTTTAACATAAGTAGAGCACGTTCTACCTTGGAGTGTATGCCCAGTGCTAGGAGGAGGGGACCACAGTGGAGGGAAATGGTTGGCAATATTTGCTTCTCCTTGAAGCTGTTTGCCCCCAAACCAACTATGTTTTTTCTAACTAAATTCTGCAAAATAGGCCCTCAAAGTGCTGTTCCAAAGTGAAAATAGAAGGCAAAATGCAGCTGTTTGTGATCCCACCACACTTTTATTCAGCCTTTTCTTAAATGAGGGACTATGACCCCCCTATATACAATATTGGGGTTTTATCATAAGTGTCATGGGATTCAGTACTGCCTTTAAAGCCTCAGCTCCAGGATGCCTTGGTCTATATGGGACTCCTTTTGCTTACTTTAAAATGTGAGATTTTAGTCCTCTGCTAAGAGCTGACTGTGTGACTCATGGTACTCTGAGGGCAGGAGGCAAACTCAGTCGTTATTTATTTATCTCAATGGTTTTAAGTCACCTGGGTGGATTTTAGGAGCCTGATTTTCAAGCTTTTGTCTGAACAAGCAGTTCATCATTTTGCCCCAAAATGCTTGTTCAAGTTTCAATGGGGACAAGCTTCTTCAGTCTGACATTCCTGTTTTTTTTCCTTTGCCAAAAACAAGCTTAGAACATCCTGCAGCAGAAACTAGCAAAATTATGGCAACCAAACAATACCACTAAACCAAATGTGAAATGGAATCACTCATCTGATCGGTTCGCACTGGGAGGAGGACACGGTTTGGCTCCATGGTTGGATTCTTGGCAAAGTGGAGATGGGATTCGGAAGAGCCAAGAGGCAGGGAGAGTGCCAGCACTTGTGAGAGCAGACCTGCACCACAGCCCGGGAAAATCACCCAGAGGCTTGAGCTAACAAGCCTTTCGCTGGCAAACCACCTCGTGACTTCAGCCCATCCCATTCAGTGGGAACTCTGCCTGGGTGAGGGCTACCAGGTTTGGCCTCACATACACTCTGCCCACAAACACCGCCTTTCCTCAGATCTTAACTGTGTCTTGCTTCTGATGTCGGCTCCTCCTTACAGGCTCCATTTCAATTAGCTCCCTAAATAAATACAATTCTGATGTGTGGTCTCATGGTGGGTTATTAAACTGGCTCCAAAATGCTTTTCACCAAGAAGCAGCTAACTTTCCACTGGGTTATCGTACCCTGTAATTCACTTCACACTTCTGATGTAAAAACCCCGCGGGGTAAACATACACAAGCACTTGTCTTTGGCTTGATGGCAGGTTTTTTCCTAATCTCTTGAAGAATTAACCTTAAAATTGTTATTGATGGAAGACAGAGCATGTCTGGTATGTGTAACACAGCTCTGCAACTGTGTGCAATCTACTGTAATATCAGTAGATGGAGCTAAGGGAGAAAAGAAAGATTTGAGTGTTTCTCCCACGGTGCAGGTTTAGCTCTTGATTTGACCCCATTAGGAAAAAAATCTCTCATTCAGTTCCTGATGCTTTGAAAGTAATCTAGGGAATAGTTATGTGTAGCTGTGCCAGCATGATACCCAGTGGAAAACAGTGACTTTTGGAAAAGTAGAGACTTGGAGGCAGTTTAGCCTGAGGGACAAAGTATACAGGGGAAGGGAAAGAGGATAGTTGTTATTTTTCTGGGAAATGAGAGATAAGAAGAATAATCTGTGAGGGTGGCAACAGGGTTTTAAGGACTGAAGTATTCATCTTCAGTGAGCCCTGGAAGGTTTCTCAGCTAGGTGTTAGTTATCCTCAGCATCTCTGAGGATGAACTCTTGATGTTGTTGCTGCCTGGGAAGCAGATTCAGAGAGTAGGTGCAGCATCAAGGCCATCGCCCGCTTTCACAGAGCTTCCCAAGCTGTCTGCTTGCAGTGATAGCAGGAGGCACATGGGAAGTGAAGTTCGTCCTCTGTCCTGGGCTTGCACAAGCTATGGGGACCCCAAAGCAAAAGGAATGTGAGCAGGATGAGGTTGGAGGAGATGGCCATCAACCATTGTACCCTCACCTCCAAGCAGCCCACAGCAGTTTAAGGGGCTGCTGCTGGACTGGAAATAGCGAAGAACAAAGGAGATAGTATTGAACCCTCTCTGCAATTCAAAGAAACTGAGACTATTTCCTTGTTTATTTTGTTATATTCAGCTCTTGCTGAATGTTGCTCTATGCAGATGCTGTTTATTTTGGAAGTTGCTGCATTCTAGTGGTCAGCAAACACATCTCTCTGACTGCAAGTTCTCTGGAATGTCAGGTGGTGAAAGGTGATAAAGAAAGGCAAGAGGTAATTTGGTACGGTTCTTTTTGTTTCTGCATTTGTTTTATTTTCAGCCTAAGGAATACATTGCATGTCAAGCTATAGAGAAAAACAGCTTAACATTATTCCAAGCTTCCTCTGCTATTACCTGTCTTCCGCTCTTCCTGAGACTGTGTTGGTTGTAACAAGGCCAGCATCATTCTGTGCTTCTTCTCTGCATGCCAGCATTGCAGAGACAGAAATTACTAAGTTGTATCTTTTCAAGCAAAAAGGTAAAAAATCTGCAGGTATTCTTTTACTCTGCAAGTATTCAGAAGATGACTAAAAAGAGGATAGAATGGTGGTTTTAAAAAGCTCTCCAAAACCCCAGCCTTTTTTACAGTCCATTACTCAAACAGATAGTGCCCGTAGTGCTCAAATGTAAGTCAGTCAATGCAACTGGCAAACAAACCGATGCTTTACAGTTGTAATTACCCAAATGCTCTCCACTTAGCTTATAAATATTAAATCCTCATAAATAATGTTGTCAGATCTATTTGATTTTGATGGTATTGTTTTTAAATGAAGCAAACACTATATTTAAATTTATTCCCCTGGCAGTGCCATTGTTCAGCTTTATTTTGATTTCTTTTGAAAGACAAAGAGAAAAGCACATCCATCCTATACAGCAGGCTACAGCCAAAACAAATGTGCATCAAATAAGTTTATTTAAACAGACATGCTCATAAAATGTTAACAAGACACCAAATAATTACAGGAAAAGGCTAAAGTCCAACTCTGTATGGAGTCCAAAGGTCTGAGTTGTATTTAAGACACAGATAAAATAAAATATGCATTGACAGCATAACACCAAGTCTTCTATCATCAGTGATGCATCCATTTTTTTTCAAGGCCAATAAACTTTAATGTGCTAGTGGAGTTGTATCCAAATCACATAAAGTGCCCTGCCATACAGCATGTAGAGTAAACTAAAATGGGGTTTCCCACTCAAAACATTATCCTATTAAGGGGGGGGAGTTGGGGGGGGTGTCTTCCTATTTCCATTTGACACACAATATAGTTGCTTACTGTATTATGGTGCTTTAAATGTTAGTGGTTTTCCTACAGCAAAAAACATATCCTTGTCTTTGTGATCTCAGTATCTTTGTTCACCTGAGTCAGTACATGGGTTATGCTGCCCACTTTGTGTCTCGCATGGGTTTTCTCAGCAAGCAGTGGATGGTCTGTCTGCTCTCTGTGTCACCTGTGAGGGTCTGAGTTACATGGGATGCAACCCCCAGCACGAGCAGGGAGAGGGGTGAGGTCTTGGAGTACGTTACTGCAGGATTTAGGCTGCTTGTGCTGCCTTCTATCCCTGTGTATTGGTAGCGCTGGTTGGTAAATTCTGCTCTTTCTTGTGCATGGGGTACCTTAACATTAGCTTGGTGGAAGCACTTGATGTCTCTGAGCCCTAAATAAATGCCTTATTCTCTCTTGATTTACTTTTCTGCTTATGGAAAGGGTTAAAACACTGTCCCTTTGGTAGAGACTCCTCCAGCTTCCCTCCCCTCTGCCATGTAGTGCCTGCCAGAGCAGCAGATAATCTTACTGGCGCAGAAAGGAGAGGGCCCTGGTGCCTCCCTGTTGTGGGTGCACAGGCACAGGGGGTGCCCAAGGCTGGAAGGGGACAGTGGCCCTAAGCACTTCAGAAGGTCTCTGGCTGGCACAGGGAGAAGCTGCCTAGTCTTAACCTGAGTTCTGGCTCCATGCTCTCCTGTCTGTCTGTACTGAATCCACATGGGATGCTCAGTGGAGAGAAGTTTGGCACATCCCAAGCAATGCTTTACCCCTGGGGTTAAGAAAGTCCTTCTGGCTGCACAGAAAAAACTTACAAACGTGACCAGAAAGTACCCTCTGCTTTAGCCACTAGGAATAAAAATAGAGGATGGTTTAAGCTCTTTTTAATGCTAAATGTTAGATTTTGAAAACACCTTGGTTTAGCGATAATGAAATCAGGTGCCCTCCATTGATTATTTTATTATCATTTAAATAAAGGAAACCAGTTTTCTTGTCTCCACCTGCTGGAGACCCACAGGTCTCGGCTGTGTCATGCTGGAGAACATTCACTTAACGTTTTAATTTTCATTCCAAATTATGGAACCGGTAGATATTATTTGCACATAGTAGTGTCTGTAAATGTTCTAGGTGCTTCGAGCTCATGGGATGGTGACCAGAATGTATACATTCGCAGATGTTCGTTTCCAAGTATTTCACTGCAGTGAAACCAAGGCTGAAATTCGTTCTCCTTCCTCTTTTTTTCTTAAATGCCGACATGATTCTATATCATTTTAGAATATATAAACAAGCTTTATATTGTTTTCCCTGGGCACTGACAGGATTGGAACTGCAGTTTCAAGGGTGAAAGGCCTGTAATTAATACAGCATGCCAATCAAATCCCATCAGTGAAACACATTTCATTAATATTTGGGGTTTTTTACTGTTAAGCCACGTTATAAACATTTTAGCAGCTCACATCTGTCTCTCATAGAACAATTGTAATTGAAATTAAAATGTGGGGGTTTTTTTTCCGAGGTAATTATATTTTAGAAGCATACATTCTTGCTGGTGGACATAGGATGTGCTCAGCTCTGTATCTCGGAGCACTCAGAACTCTCTTTAGCCACCAGTAACAACTGTGCTGTGCGTCATTCACCTGCCGAACAGAAACAAAATGTTCCCTGAAAATCCCTATTCGTCTTTACCACGTTTTGCCCTTCATGGACCCTGCTGTTTGCCCTTCCCCAGCTTTCTCCTGAGTTCCTCTGCCTCTTTGCAGGAAGCTGCCTTTGACGGGGCTGCACCAAGGATAGCGGGCAGTGATGGGCAGGGTCTCCCGGAGCTCTCCTGCTTGTCCTCGGGGGATAGAGCCGGGGGATCGGTTCCTTCAGTGAGCAGAGGCTGCTCTGGCAGCAGAGAGGATTTCACTACGAAACATTAGCGCTGTGCAGCAATTCTCCTTCTTCGGCTAATTAAGGTTTAAAATTTAGTCTTGAGGGCTTCACAACTGTATTTTCCCATTTTAAGAGCAGCATTTTAGTATCAATAGTTTAATATATCTAACTAATATTTTAATATCACATTTTCCTAATTAACTACACTGTTTCTTAGCGTCTTTGATCGCAAACTCTTTCTTTCCACACAAAGACAGGGAAAACAATCTCGAGCATAAAAAGTGTCCAAAACAAAATGTAAAATATACTGCATGCTGTCTGGTGATAGCTTGAGATCAACGAATTGGGGTTTCCTGCTTTGCCTGTGTTCTGCTGTGAAATTTCTCCGTGTGATAAAGGGAACCTAAATGTGTGTGACCCCTAATCCTATCACCACACCAACTTTCACAGCTGAGGAAAACGGGACGTGGGAGCCCCTTTAACGTGCTGTATTGGCCTCCCGAGTAATCTTATAACCTGTCATATAAAAAACATCAACGTACTCAGTCTTCCCTCGGTTTTATGAGCAATGGGTTTATTCCTTGACACCAGTAAAAATTAAGACCCGGGCGCTTGTATGCTGTCGGTGTTTAAGAATCTGTGCCCAGCCTGGGTGCCTGTCCCGGTAGAGCCCAGCTCCGCAGCCGTCGAGGTGCTGAGGCCGGGGTCCAGCACAACCGGCCAGGGGCTGCCCCCTCCACTGAGAAATTGCAGAGTCTGCAGGGAACGGGGACAGCCGGAGCTTTCTTGCCTCTCCTCCTCTTCCTCCTCTCGCTATTCCGAGCCAGGCGGTTCGGGGGTACTGAGCTGAACCTCGGCTCCGGTGTCACAGCCCTGCCGCTATGATCCCACTGCTGCAGCTAAAATCAGAAACGCAAATGTATTTATTGATTAGTTGATATGACGGCTTGCTTGGCGTTGTGTGGGTATTTGTGTGTGTGTGTGTATTCTAGGTTTTGTTTTGTTTTAAATCGGGCTTAAACAATGCCACTGGTTAAACAAGACTTTAAACTCGCTTTGTGTGGAGAAGGGACTGAGCACATAAATCAGAATTTACGCTTTGAAGCTCTCGGCTTCAAAAGCCCAGCACCTCCGGCCGGGGGTGCCACGTTACCCCCTGAACTTTTGGGGAACGGGGCTGCGTCTGAATGTGTTCCCTTTCGCAAGATCCCATCGAAAATCAGGGGTCGGGGTTGTGCATCCGCCGTTCCCGTTACCGGCTCCACAGCCGCTCCTCACCTATGCCGAGGGGTGCCCCGAATCCGTGCTACGTATCACTGCTTCGGCACACGCTTACCGGTAACCGACTGCTTTCGGGGAAACACCTTTCCTCGTGTATTGTGCAAACGCTGAACCTCGAGAATACCCGGGGAGTCTCTATGGGAAGAGCAGAACCGGGGCTGGGGCTGGGAGAGAGGGACGAGCTCCATCGCCCTCCGGCTGTTCTCCCCCGTTTTTCCCGTGCGCTCAAACATGCAACCGAGGTAAACCCAGAGAAAATGCCACGGATCGCTCATTCTGATCCAAAATGGAAACGCTAAAATAGAGGAGCAAATCTGTAGTGCGGAGAAGGGTGTCAAATTGGCTCATCTGTCATTGTCTAAATGAGGCTGAGGGCGAAAGTGTTTATTGTTCGTGATAACCTTTGAGCCCGGGATCAGAGGATTTCTTTTAGGAAAACACCTTTAGAAGGGATTCCTCCCCAACCCGATGCCACAGCTCAGTTTATGTAAACTCACGTCCCGAGATAACTAGAAATAGCAAGCTTTGTGCCTATTGATCATGGAAGAAATAATCATCGCGCTTTTCCGCTCCCGCCGGTGTCCCAGAACGGGGCATGGCCGGGGGCAGCGGAGGGGAAAGAGGCGAAGGCCGCTGGGGCCGGGCAAGCGCAGTCCCCGGGACCTCCAAGGGCGGCTCCGGTCTCGTCTTGCCAGCACCCGGCGTGTCAGATTAGAACGCAGACATGCGAGAGGGAGAGGGGACAAGGAGATGCTGCCAGAAGAGCCCGCAGCCGAGTGTGCATCTTCAGAGTGATCAGCTGGCATCAGGTGAGAACATGTCACGCCGGGGAATTACATCACGCAGCCACCCTGCAGGACAAGCTGCCGGGCATGTGTGCGAGGGGCTGGGGACAGGAGCCTGTAAGCAAGATGGGGCTGAAGTGGGGAGAGGCCGGAGGGGCTCCGGGGGGTGGAGGCCTCTCCCCGGCAGCGCCCCCCCCCCCCCCCCCCCCCGCGCTCCCAGGCTCTTCTGCCCTTGGGTATTCTCAGCGTTCGTCGAACCTTATTGCGCCTCAGCATCTTGCTTCTTTCTTGCTCATGTGGTCAGAGTCCCGAGGCGGACACTTCTAGCCCTGCAGTCCCCAAAGCCAGTGCGATAACCACTGACACAACCCAGGCAGGAGCGGTTACAACGCGGCTCATTCGCAGCTTCTGATGTGTCCCCACTTGACGCGATCGTTGTCTATTTACAAAGGCGGTTCAGGAGAACGCCGCAGAAAAGCCCAATCGGATAATGTAACACCATTACCCACCGACGGCGTTTTCTGCCAGCTGTTAATATCTTTACGTAGAAAGCTGCACCGTCTTGCAGGCAAAGCCCTCTCCTCTTCCCCTCCGAATTCTCTGGTTTCCGTTTCTCCTTTCAGAAGCACCGGCCGGAGCAGCCGCGCCGGAGGGAGCGGGAACCGGTCCATCCCGGCTACCGGGGCCGCCCTCGGGACAGGACCGGAGAGGATGCTCCAGTGGGGGCTAGGGGACAGCACCGGTCTCTCCGGGACGGCGGGGCAGAACAGGGGAGCCGGACCAGCGCCGATCTGGAGGACGCTGCCCCGGTGGAGGGTCCTGGCTGCAGCCTGCCCGCGGGTAGCGCTGTGCGGGCGCGGAAGGGGCCCGCCGGCGGACCGATCAAGGCCGGTCATCTCGCGGCCTCCGCGTAGGGCCGGCTGCTTTGCACGGCCCGGAACGCGGCCCTGCCTGGGCCACGCGACCGTACCGGGACTCTAGGTGATCGGGGAGGGGAGAAGCGGAGGGAACGCGGATGCGCGGCGCCGCGGTGGCCAATGAAGCTGGTTTCGGTGGGCCCCGGCACGGTGGGGAGGGAGAAGGGCGGCTCAGACCGGCCACGCTGTCGTCGGCACGGTGAGGGTAACGTTAGTCGTAACCGAGGGACAGCCCAGCCCCAGGAGAAAATGAGTTCTCGTTGTTGGAATTTGGAGATTTTTATTTTCCTGAAAATTGAGTCTTTTTTCGATTTCTCGATTAAATGGATAGAACTGATCCCGCGGCGCGTTTGCTAAGCAGAGGAGCTCTCCTGCGGGCCCCTTCAACGGGACCCGCTCCCCGCCGCCGTAGGAGCACCGGGAGGCTGTTGGCTAGCCTGGCGCTGCCGTCGGGACGGGCAGAGCAGGCTCCCGCCGGGGTTCTCGCCGCCGCTGCACAGCACAGTGCCGGGCTGAGCGCTCCGCCGTGCCCCTCGGGGCTGGGCCGCTACCGCCGGTCCTTCCTGCCGGTTAGCGAGGCCCGAGCTTGGACCGCGGTCAGCGCAGGCCCGGTGCTCGGGCCCGGGCCGCCCCACGCACCTGCCAATTCGCGGGAGAAAACGCGAAGGTTCGGGGTCTCTGCGT
Organism: Pezoporus wallicus; assembly: GCF_028554395.1. Lineage (NCBI taxonomy): Eukaryota > Metazoa > Chordata > Aves > Psittaciformes > Psittacidae > Pezoporus > Pezoporus wallicus. Next base: position 2,125,738 of record NW_026636761.1, on the reverse strand, counting down.
CCCTTCCAGTCCCTGCGATGCACCGCCCCGTTCACGCCCGTACGGGAGAGGCGGCTCTCTGGAGCGGGTCTCTGCGGGAGCACGTCCGCCGGCCACGGACAGCTCCGGGACCGGCCAAACGGGGCTCCCAGTGCCGGCCCGAGCCCCGGGGGCACCTGCCGGGACCGGCTCGGGGCCGCGGAATCTTGGGGCTTCGGCGGGGGTCCCGGGTGGGGAGCGCCGCCGCCCCCCTCCCGCGATCGGCCGTCGGGGCCAGTGCGGCGTTCCCGCAAGATGAAAGGCAGCGCTCGGAGGCGCGTCCCACGCCGGCAGGTCCAGTCCCCCGTCCTCCCCCCCCCCCCCCCCAGCGGGTGCACATGTCAGAGTTCACAGACCTGGCTGCTGCCTTTACAACACTGAGCTGTAAAAGAGCGGATATTAAACCCGTATAATGGATCCAGCTCCAAGGAGAGGTTAAATTTCCCAGTGAAACGAAGGTATTTGCCCTGAAATGGGAAAAGCCCCCCCAGCCCCCGGGCTGGGGAACCCGCGGAGCCGTCAGGGCCTGGTGGTAAACCCTGCCCCCAGCCCTGCACCTGGCACCGGCCGCCGCGGGGGCACATGTGCGCACCACGCCACTGCCAGCCGGGCCCGGCCTGCCCCGGACTCCCCGTCTGGGCCCGGCCCGCGCCTGGCGCTCACGGAGCCCCCGGAGAGGGAGGGGGCACGTCGGCACCGGTAGCGCTGCTCTTAGGCCCGAGCCGGACCCGGTCTCGATATCAACGCTGCTTTTCCCGGCGTTCGCCGCCTGCACGGGCCGAGCGCGACCGCAGTTCCGCAGTGCTACCGGGCGAGGGACGAGATTGCGCCGGCCACCCGGTACGCGCCGGAAAGCGGGGCCGGGGGCAAGGGCTGCGCCGGGCGAGATTGGAGCGGGCGACAGGGCGCCCGGTGAACGCCGTCAGCGCAGCCCTTCTCCGCGGGCGCGGCTCCTGCGCGTCGAGCCCGGCGCCGGGTGAGCCATGGCCCACGGCGACAGGGAGGACAGCGCAGAGCCGCGCCTGTAGCTGCAGGACGCACCGGGCGGTGGACCGGACCCTATGGGGTCCCGGTGCCGAGGCCAGATCCACAGCTCCCTCGGGCGAGGAGTCCGAGACCTCCCGTTCCCGCAGCCGCACGGTGAGGCGCTCCCGTGGCGGAGCGGGACGCGAAGCCCAAAGCCTGTCTGCCGAGCTGCCCTCAAAAATCCGCTTCAGAAAGATGAAGGCGCATGCAAATGTGTGGCGCCTCCTTGCTTGTGCCTTTAATCATGGTAAATTGACTCTAGTTCCTCCAGGCCCCCCGAAAATGCACCGCACCACAGCAGAGCTGGAACTCCCAGCGCGCCGCGCACCCGCACCCGCCGCCACCCCGGGGCGTCTGGCGCGGCCCCGGCGCCCCGTGAGATCCCGCTCTCTCAGCAATTTTCCTACCCAAAAGCTGCCGTGAAGGGAACAGCGCGCAGAGATAGCATCAGCCTGCCTATATCAAAGAGACCCTGCTTAATTAAAATACCGGCTCCGTGTTCGCCGCCTTCTACGCGGCGCGGCCTCAGACCGCTCAGTGCCGGCTCCGCTCCCCCAGGGATTGTGCGGGGGTTCCTGGCTCCCCGGGCGGGGGTCTACGCGTTTGAAGGCTGCACCGGCACCGAGTGCGGCCCCCGCTGCCCCCAACCCACCCTCGCCATCCACCGGCCGCTTTTCGGTGGGCACTTTGGCGGCCCGGGTCCGGTCACCGGCTCCGTGAGGCTGCCGGGCGATCGGGACCCTCGCTTACCCAAGGCGCAGCCGGTCTGGCCGACAGGCTTATCCCCGAGGGGACTCTGCGTGGTTCACGGCGAGCGTTTGTTTGTGCTACTGAGCAAGAGCCCGATAATTTATTGTTATTGTTATTAGTAACTACACTTTGCAGCTCGCTTACATTTGTCCTTCCGAAGGAGGGAGAGCAGCTGAATCAGTCACAGCCGAGCACAGCCGCCGGCCTCTTTTCCCGGCGGTGACGGCTCTGGGGCCCGGGGCCGTCGGTGGGGAGCCCCCGGGGGCTCGGTCGAAGACCGCGGGCTGCAGAGCCGTTAGCAGCGCCCGGTGTGGGGGAAACTCGGAGGTCTCCATCCCGTGCACCGGCCACGAGCTCAGGCTCTGTTCACCGTGCGGTCGGCCTGGTGTCCCTGCGTTCTCCGAGCGCTGCCCGCTACGGCGGGCTCCCAGTCAGCGGTGTTTCGCAGTAGGCAGTTGGCAGGCGGGGAAGGTGCAGAGTGCAGCTGTGAGTGAAGAAAATAGGACAAAGTGAGCAGGGACACCCCCACCGTTGTTGCCCTGCCGTTCTCACCCCGCAACCCGTCGTCGGGGTGCCGCGGACAGAGTCGGAGACCGGCGGCCGCACAACAGCGAGCGGGCGGTCCACCTCGTTGTGGGGCGGCCAGCGCTGCCGGCTTGTGGCCGGTGTAGCTACCGGGGTGCACGGCCCCGCGGGCTCTGCTCGCCCCGGTTGACCCCGGCCCTGCTCCCGGCCCAGCCCCGCCGCGCCCGCGGGAGCCCCGGCCGTGCCGCCGCACGCCGGCAGGGGGCAGGCTGCGCCCGAGGCCCCGCCGCACCGGGCAGCCGGGCCGGGGTCAGCCGGGCCGGACCAGGCCGGGCCATCCATTGCCCCCCCCCCGACTGGGTGCATCCGCGGATCAGGCAGCGCACCCACGGGCTGCACGGCTGGCCCGGCCCTCGCCGGCGCGGCAAACCGCACAGCCTCCGGAGCTCCCCGCAGGAAGCAGACTCAGCTCCCAGCGCAACATCCCCGGTCCCACAGGGGCAGCGGGCGGTGAGATCGGTACCATGGGGAGCCCGAGCTGTGTCCGGCTGGGCTGCCCCCAAGCAGGGAGCCGGGAATGCCCACGGAGCCGGGGTTACACGTGCGTGACGGCAGCCGCGGTCTCCTCACCGGGGCCGGCATGCTCACACAGAGACACAGGGACTTCCTCTGTTCCTGCTGTCGAGCCTCCCGCGGCCCCGCGCTGTCCCGAGCACAGAGGCGGTTCTGTCAGGCACACATCTGCAGACCCACAAAGTAAGGGGGCTTTCCTCGAGAACCCTCAGCAGAGAACCCGCAGCTCCCCCCGGGGTTCTGGCACACGCATGGATGCAACGGGCGGGGTGAAGGGACGGGACGCCCTGTCCCGCCGGAGCGGCACCGGCCGCGGCTGAGCTTGGCCAGGAGCACTCAGTGGCACCGGCCCCCGGAGGCTCAGCTATCCAGTACTTATCCCGGTGCTCCGTTCTCCCCTGCCTCGTTTAGGAGATGTGGAGTTGTGCCTGGCTGCGTTCCTCGCTCGAGTCTCAAAATTAAACCAAAACACCTCAAAACAAAAAGATTTGCCTTGCAAATCAAGGGAGAATTAGAACGAAGCCACGGGGAGGTGGGGTTGCGTTAGTCTTGGTTTGGTTTTATTTCTGTGATGGTTTTGCGCGTGGGTGTTTTAATTGTATTTTGTTTTCGTTAAAAGCGCTATATAAACCGAATATAACACCTCATCGAATTGTTCTCGGGGAAGAGGCAGGGATAATAATTATCCGGTGCAGCGTTCGTACACACACACGGCAAGAAACAACAAATCTTTGGTGTGATATTTGCGAGTAAAAGCCTACGAACAAAGATGGAATTATTGCTGCGGGTACGATTTGGGAGGGTTCCTGCTCTGCTCTCCACGGCCCCGCCGCACAGCTCTGCTCTTCGCTTTTGGTTTTTTTTTTCCTTTTTTTTTAAATTAAGAAGTTACGAAAACTGCTGCAGAAAGAGGAGCTCTAATTTTCCTCGCAATTGTAGAAGATAATTTGAGGGAAATCCCGTGTGATGGAGAACACGGAATCCGTCACGGAAAATAGGAAGGGAACATAAAAAATTAATGTGAACGAGAAGCTTTCCTCTCCACTGATTGAACTCTGAAATCTAAGCAGGTTTTATCTTGATCTTAGAATTGAATAATCATATATTATTTTTTCAGCATTAGCTACAAAGGTTTTCAGATTTGTACTGTCCAGAACAAAAACCAAATATGCTCCATTACCAAAACCCCTTTCCAAAATATTTAAGTAAAACAAGAATTTCTTTGAGAGATGTTTCTGTACGAAAAGGCTTTATCTTAAGACCCAGGGAAAAAAAGCATTAAGTAATTCAAGTTAACACTTGTCTCGCTTATTAAGTATCAATATTTTGGGAGCGTTACAAAACAAACTCCCTTCCCTCGGCGGGGTCACGGCATATCGCGGGTCACATTAAGAAACCCCGCGCGGAATCCCGCCCGGATTTTCATTTCCTCGGGTTTAGATTTTTAACGGTATCGGCAGGAGAAAACCCCCAACAACAAAACCGAAAGGAACGGGAAGCCGGGGTAGCGCAACCGCGCTCCCCCCCATGCACGGCGGCCGGTGGGGATCGCCTTTCCCGGCCGTTGCGGTTCCGCACGGGGAGCGGGAAGCAGAGCGCAGTGCGTTACGGTGCGGTTCCTTCTGCGCGCTGTCCGCGGACTCCCGCACCGCACGCACTAACACGCGATACCGCAGGCACGCAGCTTAGCGGTACCGCTCCCGGTAAACGCCGGTCCGGGAATGCCACGATCTCACCCGGGCTGCCGTCTCCGCGGGAGGTTTCCGCAGCTCTCGGGCCTCTGCGGGCAGGAGCGGGGCCCCCGGACGCTTCTCCGGGTCCACTCGTGGGCAGCTCCGCCACGACCGCACGGGGCTGCCCGGCAACAATTCCCTCATCCCTGCAACCCATCCCGCGTTCCCTCCGGGACCGGTCGCGCAGCCACCGCCCGCGCGACAGACCCACGTCCCCGCCAGGCCCGGCCGCCCTGATGGACGGTCCCGTCACCACCTGCCCACGGCCCGGCGGGGAACGCGCGCTGCTACCTACCCCGACAGGGCAGGAGCCAGGAGCCGCCGTCGGGCCGGTAGCGGGGCGGGAAGCGGAGCGGCCGGGTCCCCGCTCCGCCGCGATCCTCGGCGGCCGCGCTCGCTCTGCCACCCGGCCCGCTCCGGTGCCGGTCCCAGCCCCGTTTGCCGCTCGCTGCGCCGGGGTGCGCGGAGCCCGCCAGCCCCGCGCCCCGGGCGCCGCTGCGCTTCGGGGGCCGCGGGGGCCCGGCGGGGCCAGGGCACTATTTGACGTCGAGGAGACGAATCACCGCGGCGCAGCGATACGGCGCGCACCAATGGAGTTCAAATGTCAGCAAGTTTGAGGAGGGGTGAGGCACCGGGGGGTGTGTTCCTCCGCCGCGGCCCCTGCTCTAAACGGCGCGGCTCCTCGGGACGCCGCATGGCACATGGGCTGCGGAGCGCCGGGGAAGCCCCGCCGCCCCGCCCGGCCCCGCCGCTCCGCCCGGCCCAGCCCCGGGAGGGCCCTCCGCGGAGGGCGTGGGGCTCCGGCGCTGCCGGCGAGCAGGTGACACCGCGGGCTGCCCTGCGCCGTGTGCGCGGCATGTGCGCGCCCGCTTAGCGCGGGCTGCCCCCATGGGCAGCGGCGCCGGCTCCTTCCTCTGCCCCCCGTCTCTGGAAGTGCAGGCAGGAAACGCTCCTCATGTCTCCCAGATAAAAATAAAAGCGACTCCCTCTTCCCGGCCGCAGAGTGCCCCCGCGATCGGCCAGACGCGGGGCTGAGCCGGCCCCGCCGCCCGGCAGCGCTTCTCGCCGCCGCCCGGAGCGCCTCTCCCCGCCGTCGCCCGCCCCATGGATATCGCAACAGGTCCCGAGTCCTTGGAAAGGTGCTTTACGCGGGGCCAGTCGGACTGCTCAAAGATGCTGGACGGTATTAAAATGGAAGACCACCCTCTGCGCTCGGGTCCGGCCACGTTAGGAGTGCTGCTGGGTGAGTTGCCGTTCGCTTCTCGTCTGCGCCTAAAGCGGCCCCGGAGCTTCGCGGGGCCCGGGGCCGGCTGCGGCGGGGCCCTGCCGGACTGATGCGGCCGCCTCGCCTCGGGCTGCAGCCGGGCACATAATCGTCTCACCGGCGTTTGTGGGGTGCGGATTCGGCAGCGGCCGTCAGGCTCAGTGTCGCTGAGCTCCCGGGGCTGGGGCCGGGCTTCCGCTGCCCGCTGGCTGTCCCGGGGCCGGGAAGCGGGACCGGGGGAGTGGGGCCGGCGTCGGGACAGGGGATGGGGGCCGGGACAGGCGCTTCATGCCGCTGTCTGCCGTTCGCAGGGTCGGACTGCCAGCACCAGGCCGTCTGCGAGGGCTGCCAGCGGCCCATCTCGGACCGGTTTCTGATGCGGGTGAACGAGTCCTCCTGGCACGAGGAGTGCCTGCAGTGCGCGGCGTGTCAGCAAGCCCTCACCACCAGCTGCTACTTCCGGGACCGAAAGCTCTACTGCAAGCAGGACTACCAACAGTAAGAGCGCGGCGGGGCTCAGCGGGGCCCGGCGCGGTGCCGCCGCCGGCGGGGAGCACTGGCAGCCCGGCACGGCACGGCACGGCGTCGCGCCGCGGGCTCGGAGCGTGTTTCAGAGCGGGCCGCCGTCCCGAGCCTTGCGGAGCGGGGAATCACCGGCCCGGGCCCGAGGCTGCGGGTGGCGGCCCCGGCAAGCGGGGACCCAGGCAGCGGGCGGGACCGGAGAGACTTTGAGCCATTTCGCCCGTCCTAAGCAGGGAGCTGCCGCCTGTCCCCCGGCTCCGCCGCTGTCCGGCACCCTGCGGCGCCGTCGGAGCGGTCCAGCAGCGGGGCGGCCCGTTTCGGCCCGGCTCAGCTCCACTCGGACAGCTCAGGCAGCGCCGCTCTCGGGACAGCCCCGCAGGGCCCTCCTTCCCGGGACGAACCCCGTCCCACCGCCGCCCGCAGCTCCGGGACATCCGTGGAGCGGAGCGGTCCGTGCCGGCTGCCCGGCGGCGGGGCCGTCTGTCCGCTGCCCCGGGCTATCCCGGCAGAGCCGCCGAGCCGAGCCGCCGCCGGGCGCGGAGGGTGCGCGGGCGGCCGCGGGGCCCAGCCGCGGGGACTGGCGCCGGTCGAGGCTCCGCGGCCGGGCTCGGCAGGAGGAGCCCGGCGCTGGCCCCGGCCCGCCCGGCCCGGGCGCTTTCTGTGATTTAGGCTTTATCCCCAAATGTCAGGCTTTGTCGGGCGGCTGCCCCCCGCCGCGCCGCGTCCCTGCGCGGAGACAGAGCCCTGCCCGCGCCGCGCTTGTCCTCCCCTGCAGAAGCCCACTTCATGCTTGTCACCGAAATTGAGGATCCTTTTTGTGCCGGGAGGGGGGCGAACATGGGCACTTCAATCACTGGGACATAATATGGCTCTGCTAGAAGTCTGGCAACAAACAAAGAACAACAACTATTGGTTTGCATCAACTTTTGTCAGGCATTCAGCAGGCTTCCAGAAAGGCCTGAAGTGGCTTAGTGGCAACAATGTGCATTTCATAGCTACAGCATGAAAATCCATCTCCATGGAAACTGGTAGTAAATGCTAACATGACATGCTGGGTATAAATATTGTTAGGGTTATAACTCTTGTATAAACGGCCCAGATAAATGTCCCCCTGTTTAGGAATTACAACAAAATGTGTTATTTCATGCTGCAGCCCTCACCAGAGACTCTTCCATGGGCCCGGGTTCTTCACATGAGAAAAGCTCAAAGCTCGCTGCTGCAGCCACCCTCACTGGGCCAGGGCCTGGTGCTGGCCGGGTTTTCTCATACCCCTGTGCAGAGAGCAGATCCACAGACTTTATCTTTTACTTCTATACAAAATAAACCACCCCGTGAGAGCTGTAGTTGTAAATCAATGAAACCTCTGCCTCTGTAGGTAGTACTACTTAGGTATTTTGGTTAATTCGTGAAGAGTTTATAATAGTCTTTAGGCTACCTAAAAAAAGCATCATTTGGCTGTGTAGATATTTACATTAATTACACACCCGTGTACCCTCTGAATCCCATCTTTAGTTTCTGCGAAATAGAGGATTGTGCTTCGTGACTTTAAAAAGCAAGATTACAGGCTGCTCCTTTGTAAATGCAAAAACACTTTCCTGACTGAAAATAGAAATGTCACCGCTTCAGAACTTTCCGTGTTATCAAAGGTGTCCAATTGTATAGGGGGGAAATGGGGTAACCAGGCTGACGAGCAATAAAAAGATATCAACATGTTGGCCTTTGTTGAATCCCAGCACCTCGCGTGACATGACATGGTCACCTGCTGTGTGTGCCCCTCCGGACTGACAGCAGCAGCGGCTCGTGGAAAGGGGAGGGCAGCCACCGTAAATCCAAATTTGTTTTCCATGAAATTTTATTAGTCCAAAAAAGCAAGCACGTGAAACTGCGCTGATGCTGTTTGTGTGCTTCCCCTGCCTGCTGCCTTTTAGACCTGGAGAAATACCCTTTTCTGATAGCTGAAGGATAAAAATAGCTACTCGTACATGGCAAGCGGTTCTGGGCTGTGCGGTGCAGGCAATCGGTTTGATCAGTAAGGGAGTGGAGGGAGGAGTGAAGCCATGAGCAAGTTGTGCAAGTCGTCTCCAATGTGCGGGAGCAACCATCGTCCTGGGCTGTAGCATTCCGGGGTGGAAAATGCCTCTGCACTAAGAAAGCTTGATTTGGAGTAGTGAGATGAAATGGTATCAGTGCAGAGGAAGACCGGTATCAGCAAAATCTGATGCTTTTTGTTATCCTGAGTCCTATTTACTGACCTTGGGGGGGGAAGGGGGGGGAGAAAAAGGGGGAAAAAAAGAAAAAAGGGAGAATAAAGATTACTTAAATATCTTAGTTACTGAAATTTGCTTTAAATAGGTTTTTCTGTAAATAGTAATGTAATTTAAAGGTCAGATTTCTCCAGAACTCCCAGGACTATAATCAAATGCTGTGTGTGTATCTTTGGAAAACTGGTGTCTCGTCTTTCTAATGAAAGCAAGCTTCTGATGGGTCAGATATCAGACCTTAAACCTTTCACTGGGTCAGGAATGATTCCTGCCCATCCTTGGATGAGGGCATTTCACATTAGGGGGAAGGGGGAAAACATTTTTCTTTTTTTTTCTTTTTTTTTTTTTTTTTATGAAAATGTTGCCTGTTTGAAGCTGCCCCTATGCTTGGAATGTTAGAACAAATCCCGGGGGAGATGGATTAGTGGCCCAGGCACAGTTTGAGGTAGTCAGAGGTGCCTGATAGGTGTAATTTATCACAAAATATCATCGGTACATCAGTGGGACTGGTGGGACAAGCTGTGCATGCGTTTTACACTGGGTTTATACAAAAGATTCAACAATTTTTTTGCATGAGCACATCCTGATCTTCTGATTTAATTCAATCAGCGCACTTCTTTTGCTAAAATGTAAGATTTTGAGGGTCACAGGTATGTTTGATTGCAAGCTTTTTGTGTGGGGGGGGAAACCAGAGCAGTCCAGTGGCACCAGGGAGGCTGGCTCTGCAAACCCGAGTCAAACAGAATATCTCTGATTTTAATGAGAGCTTTGCCAAATGGCAGGGGGAGTGTTGCACACTTGGAACCTTACCCTTACACTTTTTTCCTTTAAAAGAAGTTTTCTTTCTGACAAACGGAAGCCTTCAGAAGGAATATTTATCAAAAACAAGGGGTTTGCAGTAGTTACGTTCTGGTTCTTTGCTTAAATGAATTTATTTATTGTGCCACTCGTAACAGTGCTTCCTGCTATAAAACATTAGTAATTATAAATATTACATTTCTTTCCCATTTGTATATTTTCATTTGTTTTGTGATTGTGCTTTCCTGGTTTGTTTTTATCTCACTATCCAGCACTATGTAACAATATACCCTAGTTATTGCTGACATTAAACAAAAAGATATGCTATGAAAAATAACCGTTTCAGGTTACATATTTCATATGTAAGAAATGCATATAATTTCTAGAAAGATCCATATTCCTATTCTAGCTTTGGAAAGAAAGGCTGTAGAAGAGGTCAGTTATTCAAGAGGTAGGAGAGCAAACAATCACAGTTGCTATTTCAGAATGTTACGTTAATGCATTCTAAGTTTTGCTTAGAGAAATAGTTTTTTGTTAGATTCTTCCAGATATGTCAGGCGTTGTTTTAGCATCATTATTGGGTGCTGTTAAAAAAGCCTTGCTGTATATTTCTGGTACGTCTTTATACTGTTCTTCATCTGTAAGTCCTTTCTTGTCAGTGACTGGGCTTATTTTTTATGTGCAGTCAGCACGGAGCAGCATGTACCTCGCAGGAAGGAAAGAAAACGCTGCGAAGCCCCGTTGCTGTAGGGGAATGTTCCCCCTCTCCACACTTCGAAAGTTCTTTCATAGGAGTATAATACCGAGGCTGATGTTTCCCAGTTCAGTTGCGTTTTACGTTGCAGTAAGACAAAAGCTTCCTATTAGTAAATGTCTCTTATTTTCATGACTGTTATTTTTCATCCAGAGAGAGCGCGCGCATGTCCGTGGGGAGTGCGGGCTGAGGAATGTAGGCAGGATCAGCGGTGCAGGAGGTGACTTGAGCTCCCAGATTCTGCTACATGCAGAATGGACAATAACCATTTGCTAACAGGAAGGTTTTATTTGTCTTCAGTTGTACTTGCTTTTCATTTTTTAAACCAAGGAGAACCAGGCGTGTTGTTACACTCACTGGTGCAATTGCTCCTCATGGGAACTCAGCAGAATTGTGCAGGGCGCTGGTGGCCCCCCCCGGTGTCATTTGCGTCTCGTGTCAGGCTGGTGCTTGTCTTTGTGTTATTAGGAAATGGCATAAAAACAGAGTGAAACTTAGAGGTGAGGAGTAACCTAAGCACATGCCCAGGACATGGAGTAATGATTAAAGTTATGTCATGCGCTAAAAATGCTTTTAAAAGTCGCTGAAACACTGGCATTTTTGCTGACAATCCAAGCAGCCCTGCACTCTCAGCCACATCAGCCTGGTTCAAAACCCTCAGTACTGTCAGGTTTCCGTAAGCACCTCGACACAGTTCCAAAAGCGGGAATGCTGAGGAAACGTAGCTGTTATTTCTGACGTCAGCAGAGTCGCTGTAGTTGGGCTGAGCCCCCACAGGTCCCCCCGTGCTGGCAGGAATTTATCCCGTAGCACACAGGGCAGATACCGGCACTGGAGCCCAGAGGTGGCTCCAGGTTAGCCTTAGGATATACTTAAAATAGGGGATCTGGAATGGAGCATGGTTTAAGAATTTGGGGAGACATTTTGGTTTTCTGCTGCAATCATGGTAACCTTATTGGACAAAATAATTGCAATGGTGGTAGGTAATTTGCACTAATCCGTGGTAGAAAATGATAGGGGGATCTTTTTGTAATACAGGCAGTATGCAATTAGATTAATAAGAGGATAATTTATAATGCTTAACTACCAACCTGGGAAAAAATAGCTAACAAATACAAAATTCACTGCAAAAATATCTTCACTGCTGTATATAAGAAACAGGAACATTGTGTATTCTGTTCAGAAATCACGTCTGTTATTTTTTGAACTTTCGAACTAGTTCAAAGGCATACATCATACATTTTCAACCATCAATAATATATCATGATTAAATAGCTGGATTGTAATGCCTCTCTCCTTAGACTAATTATGTCATTAGTGTATTTCAGTTGTAAATATGTACCCCTTTTGCTCGCCTCCATTGTGGAGCAACCTATAAAGCATGGTACGTCGTAGTGAGCTCTTGCATATTTAGTAACGAGTAGAGGCTGGTTGATACAGTCAGTTGTGAAGGAATATCCAGGAGTATGCTTTTCATAATGTAGCTGTGATTTTTATTTTTCATTCCAGTCAAAATTCGAATTTGCACTAAATCTGGTACTTCTTGTTGTAACAGGAATTGATTTCATTCTATTTAGTACCTCCTTCTCCTGGAATGGAGTAGGATATAGTAAATTGCTAGAGGATTGCTTGAGCTCAGTGTGCAGGTCAGCAGGAGGTTTCAGTGCACCACAAAGTGAACGGGGGCCTCCTTGGGTGTAAGGAAACAGGCGCCGGGAGCCACCGTGCTGGCTGCTCTGTACTGGGGCACATGTGCGTGCACCTCCGACCGACACACAGACCCAGAGAGGCCCACGGACGTCTGCCGGTGTGCTCATGGGGTGATCTGGGGGCGGAAAGAGTTAGTAAAATACTTCATTCTTACCATTGCTAGGCTAGGAGTAGGCAAGTACATTTACTGTTTGGTTTGCAAAGTACTCCTTGTGTTGTTCAGTTCTTGTGGTAGAAAATGGTGGGTAAATATAACAGCAATATTTCATGAGAATATTAGAAGGGGGGGTTCTACTGCTTAGGCTGGTTTAAACCGCATCATGAGTTGCATAAAATGCAGATTCCCCAAAAAGGCTGCAAATTTTCAACCCCAGCAAGATGGAGAAAGACCATTACAGTGTCCTCTCTAAAGGGTGCACTAGGTCAAGCAATGTACTTGCAGAAAAAACAAGGATAAATGCTTCTCTTTGCCTACGTCTTTTTTTCCCCGCATGATATGTCATGTTATTGCTCAATGAGGTAAGAAAGCAAGCAAGTAAATAAATAAAACTGTGAAGTGAATGGTACAGTAATCTCCAGTAAAGGTAAACAAGCTTGGTATTGCTCTTGGACGAGTTAGTGCGGTAGAAAGGGGTTTTTGGCATGATTTGAGGATGATTGCGTTACTCAGGAGGCAGAGATTGACTCATAATGAAATGACAGTTTCTTGTTCGTTGCAAAATATAAAAACTCCAGATTTGTTCGGAAACAAAGAATAAGGTTATTCGTAACAATGTGACGTGATCCTCGACAGCCGAGTCTCCAGCAGCCAAATAATGACATTAGAGGAGTTGCTTTGGATTCAGATGGGTGCAATTAAGAGCAGAAATTTCCTTCAAGTGAACTGGAATGGACGTGTGAAGTGGGCAGGGAATGTCTATCGAATACACACCTTGCAGTTGTGGTGTGCTATACCTAAAGCTATGAATTTAGACTGATTTTTGTTTGATGAAGGAAGTATTAGAATTTTTGTTTTAGAAAGCAGAGGTGTTTTCTGTGTCAAGATAGTTTTAAAAATGAAACGGGGAGAGAAGGCTATTTTGCAGCAGTGGGAGTTTGAACAGCACTGGTGATGTTTAGGGAACCAGACACCACTTTTCTCCATTAGTAACAAGTAAAAAAAATACGTGTACAACTGCATATCTAATTTAAAATGAATGATAAAAGTAAGGCTGGGCTTCTGAGTTTGAGAGTAGAGGCCATAAGAGAGAAAGAGATGACAATACTTGTGAGGTAAAATGAGCTGACTTTTTGTTTTAAATATAATGCTCTTTGGTGTTTATAACATGCGTTCTAATACAGATCTAAATCTTGCATGCTTTGTTCAGGCAAATTATTCACTGTTTCTAGATGCCTCTTTAAATCCAACATAAAATTGAGGCAGATATTTGCCTTTTTTTGTCTTTATTTATTTTTTTAAAATGCTAAACTTACATTTGCTTTACGTTCCTGGACTTGCTTTCTCCAGACCAATATTCCTCAAGTGAAACACTGTCTTACTCTTGTTTTACTTCTTGGTATGTCGGCAATTGCTTTGAACAGACCTTTGCAAACTCGTCCACGTGCTGTGTCTAATGCAGTCGCCGAGACCAGAGCCAGCCCCTGGTGTCCACGGGCTCTGTGGATGGTGAGGGCAGGTTATTGCTGTGAGGGGGGCATGAGGAGGGGATGGGGACTCCTGTCCCCTGTTCCGGAACAGGCAGTTCACACTCAAACCAGCCATTTTGCAAAACAGATTACTGATAACAAATATTTTCTCCTTTTATATGACCTGCACATTCACAGAATACCTGTGTTGCCATTGCCCCTTATTGGATGCTAAATATACCTTGTAAGTAGAAAGCACCATGTGTGACATATGATGCGATTTTAATGAAGATTATGTAGAAACAAACCCCTTAAAATTTAAGTGTCTTGTATGCAACATTGTGCATTCTGACTGTCTTGAGAAGGTAAAACATTCAGACCAGTATTACCAGAGGAACCCAGAGTCTGTTACACCAACTATTGTGTCCGAGGTGGGAATCTCAGCCCAGCCAAACCTACCTATGTGCTTCCCATTGCGATGCTCACACAGAACTGGGGTATTTTACTTGCCTTTCAAAAACTGTTTGCCTGTGGGCAACTGAACAAGTAGACATTTGTGAGATTGTATTACAGTAAAGGAATCATTAATGTGATTAATTCCAGTGTACTATTTTGCTGGTTTTGCAGTTTTACAGTGATCTTCTTTATAGATACAGCAGAACTGCGAGGGCACAAATTGATAAGTCCCTTAATACCAACATAAACAAGGAATAACGTATTTCTTGAGAATTTTATAAGGGTTTCTAACCTGATGCTCCTGTAACGAGGCAATACATTTACGGAGAACACTTGTCGTGGAGGTCATTTGCTTTGCTTCCAAAACATAATATGTTTTTTTAATATGCACGGAATTTTCCTTTGCAAATGTTGACATGAACTTGTGAACATGCAATCCCTATTGACTTCAATGAGAGCCGTCCTCGCTCATCAAAGGACAGAATTTGGCTCTTGATTTTACTGCAATCAGTGTATTATTTATAATGTACAAGAGTGCACGTGCACCCTCCCAGTAAGAGCTAATGGAATTTATGTGCACATGCTGAGGACCAAATCCTCCTGGTAGCTGTTAGGAAGTTTACTTTCATGTGTTTGTAACCTGAATCACCATTCACTGATTACAAAACAAAACCAGAAAAAACAATAATAGTCTGCATCAATAATATTTTCCTTAGCAGTTGTTACTTTTACCATAGGTTATTATTATGATAGGAAGCAAGCAAATTTGAATTTGCAGAAGAAATCCTGAATGTTGTTTTAAAGCATTTCTAATTACAGCCGGTGCTTACTCCTTCTTCTCTCAGACCAGTCGAGCACTGGTGCATTCCTTGTGTGTTAGTGAGCAAGCACGTTTGGTGCATTGTGTGGATGAGGACAGTATGAGCAGGGACAGTGTTTGCTTTCCAGAAGTGGGCACAGAGATGGGCACCGTTGCCTGTCACAGCTGGAGTTAGGGTCACCAGGAGCTCCATGGGACCCGACCTTTGGGCTGCAGCACAATACCTGCCAAGGCTCATTAGTGAGAAAGGTTACAGTTCTCATTAACATCCATTCTGAAGAACAGTTGTTCTCAACCTGCATGATCCTATCCTTTATACAATCAGCTTGCCTACAGCTAGCAGTTTCCTATCACCTGATAGAGCTATTCCTGCAGCTTCTCAATGGAAGCAGCTTCCCTGGTTTCTGATTTTATTCTCTCATGTCACAGCTTTAATCCAGTTTCATGGGGAGGGGATATGGGAGTGCTTGCTGAGGCTACTTTTGGTAACGTGTGTGAAATGAGGCAAGTATTTCATTCTGTATGGTACAAAGAGGTTTATTAGCAAATCACAGTAAAGCAGAAAATCGTGAAACTAAGACAAAAAATGCAAACCAAAACACCGAAATGACCGCAGAAATGGTGAGCTACCTTCAGCTAGGGCAAAGCTTTGGTGTGATAAAGTCCAGCTGTACATGACAGTCTGCCAGCCCCAGCACTATTCATGAATATTTGGGATCTTCTGCAGGCGTTTCTTTGTAGTTGATGATCTGTGCTAAACCACCTCTAGTGCAGCAGTGCCTCCGCTATTTACTTTAGTGGTGCTGTGCCCTCGGTTCCGTGGCAGATCTTGGCTGGGAGCAGGCCTACCTGCCTAGCTCATGAGCTTCATCATGAGCTTTTCAGGTGGTGAGGAGCCACAGGAGAGGTACGAGGTGCTGCAGGGAGCTCTGGGAAGGTGGTGAGCGGAGGGGATGAGGCACACAGCCCCGTTTCCACCTCGGTTACCTCTTCCAGCAGCTGGGGATCCAGGTTATCTGGTCTGTCCTCCTTACCAGTTGAATGACGTGTTCAGGATATTGGAGCTCTGCTGGCGCTGCACATGAGCTCACATGGATCAAAAGCCATGGGTTGGCCCTTCCTGGCTGTGGGGTTCCCTGTGTGTGTGGGATGGGGTCAGGCAGTTCCCATTCAGGTAATTCCTGGGCATGGGGAGGCTGGCGTTTCTGGCTTTTCAGGAGAGAAGGAGCTGATCCTCCCTCCCCGCCCCCTGCTATTAATAATGGTGGTTTTCAGACTGCATACCCACCACACAAAGGTTTGTATGTACATGCAGGCTTGAGTCAGTACCTATCTCTTATACTTTTAGAGAGCTCTCTCCACATTACCAGTGCATGCAGCGGGCTGGGGGTGCTCGTGGAGGTTTGGCAGCGCATTCCTCCTGCAGCAGTCACTAGTGCCGGAACACTCCCTGTGCAGAGGGGCTGACGCTGCCAGTTCATGGGCCCCAGCGGGGGCCTGAGCCAGCAAATCCCCACTCGCAGGGCTCCCATGAGTAATGCCATTGAAGCCAATTGCCCTGGCATGCAGCAGCTTGCAGTGTCATGCAAGGTCAATTTACTTACCTGACAGCAAGTGTCTAGAGGGAGCTCGGTGGAGCCGCTCACTGAGGGTTTCGGAGATGGAGCTCTTCATAGGCCAAACCCACCCTAAATAGAAGCTGCAGTGTAATGCTGTGAGTTGTCTTCACAGTTGGATCTTGGCATGGGCTTCATCTGATGACAAGAAAAGTTTCACATGTGGAGCATGACCCTATGGGTCAGCTCTCACTCACACCAGAGTTGATAAAGAAAGTGTGGTGGGGCCCCATATGAACGTTAGTACCAGCAGTGAGGCTTTAGAAACCCTTTTCCTTTATTAAGCTTTCTGACAAAGATGAGCATGTGGTCCTTGCTGCTCCGGTGGCTCTGTGGTCCTCTGTTTGTGACTGCCCTGGGGAAGTGCTAATACGGTATTTCAAGTGCTTCCCAGTCACCTTCTGGTCATTAATAACTAGAGTCCAGAGTGAGGAAGGAAGAGGGAAGAGAACGAAACCTACCTCTCTGCAGAGGTCTACACAAAGCCTGTCTGCTGTAAGTCCCAATGAACAAATTTTGCATATTGTGGGCCTCTCTCTTGAAATCTTATGAGAAAATGTTTTCCCAAAGTGATTCTATTGATGCTAATATTCTTATATGTCAGTCTGGTTTATATTACATGCAGACACATACTCGGCATCTCAACTTGGTAACAGTGACAGAGCTGACTGAGGCTCACTGAAATTGAGGTGACTAAAGCTGTACAGAGGAAGTACCCTGAGTTATCCTGCCAACAGACCTTGCATTTGCACTTGGGCAGGGAGAAGCGCAGTGGCTCAAGGTGCAGACCCTGCTAAGGCGGGCAGCAGGGAACCTGGTACCCTCCTGCACTGCTGGAGCTTGGTGGTGGCTGTGGGTGGATGTCCCCAGCACAGGCTGCCAAGAGAGGACTGGAGTGATCTGCTTTGATGTCCTGTGCAGTCTGTCTGGGTGACATGAAGTGGATCTGAGCCCTGCCACTGCCATTGCGCCCCTTTCCAGCCCTCCCTTTGCCAAAAGGAGGAAAGGAGCTGGAGGCTCACATTGTGCTGCCTGGCGTCGGGCGGATCCTGCCCTGCATCCGCAGGCTCCGGCTTGGCGAGGGTCTGCCCTGCGGTCGGAGGCACACAGCCGACAAGCACGGGCGCTGGTGCCGTCACCCACCGGTGCTGGGAAGCCTTGCTGCTGTGCCGGTGCCTCTGCCCGCCCGGGGCTGGGGCAGGCAGTACTGCAGCCTCAGCCACCTGAATTTTCATAACCTGTTTGTCTCTGAGGTCTAGGGAGGAAGAATTCCTGTGTTCTGGGCATTGTTTTGTGCCAGGGGCAGTGCTGCTCTTGTAAGGATTCCCTTTCTTGTCAGCCAAACGTGCTGAAGCTTTGCGATATCTGGGTGCTTTCTCACTTCTATTTATTTACACACACATGTGAGAAATGATTTACTTCATTACTTCACTTACCAACACTTTCCCAAGCCACAAGGAAGCTGTCCACACATATTCCAGGGAGAGTCGTGAATGGGTGACAGTAACAGTGTTGTAGCCGCGTGCTTTTGGTGTTCATTGTGACATTTGTATGAGTGCTGATGCTCACAACAGATACTACAGTGTCCTGCGCCTTTTGGTTTGTGTGTGGGTTGTGTAAAGCCAACACTGGGGTTTTTACAGATGAGACACAGTGATGGAAGTACCTGTAGTATGAAAGACAGGTTATTGTTAAGAGCAGTTTACGAAACGCTGCAGAAGTACAACTGGAGTAAAACTATTCGAGGGAATAAATGGCATGTGAAATGCTGCAGTGATACTATCTCTACTTGGTATCGTTGGTTTGAACCTGCCAGGCTTGGTGGTTGGAGCTGCAACAAAACAAGTGATTCAGCTGATGGGAGCAGAAAGCGTTACAGCCGACAGCTACTTTGTTAATGGAGGAACCAGCAGAATCCCACTGCTGGGGGGATCCCCCACGGCAGCTGCTGTGCCGGGGCTGCTCAGGGCTGTGGATGCCCTGGCAGGAGCTGCATGGAGGAGGCAGTTTGTGCTTCAGCAGCAGCTTTCCACCATGTCCTGTACTGGGGGCTGTGGGGACACACGTGGCCTTCACGGCACCCCTGAGCTCCAGGGTACCCCGTGTCTCTGGGGTACACAGCTCCTGCTAGCGTGGTCCTCAAAGTCGTGCTGCCTCGGCCTCGCTGCCCATGCCCGGGCCAGTTCCCCAGCATGGTTTTGTGGGTGTGGAATAAATTAGCCTCGATGGCGCCTGCATTAATTTTATGTGGGAGAATCCCCAGAGATTCCAGGGCAATTACAGGGAAAGCAGCTTTGCCCAGCATGGCGTCCTCCCCATCCACCCGCTGCTTCCATGGAGGAGACGGAAGGGCTCCATGAGGCAGCACCAGCACTCCAGCTGTGCCCACTGCCTGCATCATCCCTCGTGGCAGAGGCCGGAGCAGGATGGTCCATGGTCCGTAATGGGCCCAGGGTGGTGGGACTGAGCGCCAGGCAGTAGTAGAGCCCACTGTGGTGACCCATGTCTTACAGAAAGGTTGGAAAACAAGCCCAAGGCAAGCAAGCTGTCTTCATTTCATACATGTCCTATGAATATTGGTTGTCTAGCATAATTGAAGCCTGTTCCATTTGTGGCTTTTTTTTCTTACTTAAAAGTTCAGCTCATATTTTGGCAGGGGTTTGTCTGAGCGCGTAGCGGATACATTCAATGACAAGAGCTATAACATTCAATTTGTTGGATGCCACAATTAAACCTCAGCTTTTTCACCCAGCCATCTGAAAGCCAATTGCAAGTTGTCACTCAAACAAGAATACATATAAACAAGGGCAGTACATAGCCCCGGATCCTAACAATGTGATTTTCATCGCCTTACCAGTCTTTGGGGAGTCTTCAGCTTCCATCTGGAAGTACCTTCACCCCTTTCCAGCTACGGATCTTGAAATAGCTAGAACAGAGAGAAAACCAAAATTACATGGAGTTTATTGCCATTTCAGAAGGAAAAAAGTGTTTGAAAAAGTTTATTCAGGAAGCCAGGGGAAGTTAAGTGGGAGACATTTGCCATTTCATCAGTCTGTTGGTGATAGCCATTCATGTCATAAATGGCTTGTGTCATTTGATGCCAAAAATAACACAATTTTCCTCCCCAAAGGCCTATAGGGTTTTTTTGCAATAAATGTTTATTTGTTAATAATATACTTTAAACAGCCCAGTCTTGACCTCAAGTCTCCAAAAGAATCCATCTTCTCTCTGAAAAATCCTACAAAGTTTGTGTAATTTTTTCTGGGAAGGTGTAATTGATGGCGCAGTGAAGGGTAGTGTGTTTGCTTTAACTACTGCAGCTGCGTGGATTAACTGTTTATAAGGGCCTACTGTGCTTTGAATGGCTACTTTCTTAGATTTCAAGCTTTAGTTGACAGCACTTCCTAATGGTTCCTTGGATTTGCTTAAGTTTTATCAGTAAAAATAAATTTCTCCTCTTAGCTCACCCATTGTTCTTTCCTCTTTGCTGCTCTGGAAGCATTTAAACATTCGTTTGTAGGAGTTTGGTTTCATTGATTAGCCCATGCCCTGCACCATTTCAAATGGGGATGACCAGGACAACTACCTGCTGGACCTGAGGAGGGGCTGGTCTCCTTCCACATCTTGGGTTGATTTCAGAACAAAACATGAGAGGAATCTGGGTGCATAGCAATTAACTTGTATGCAATTGGTTTTGATAGGCTTTATCAATTTAGTAATTGGAGTCTCTAGAGTCTAACACAGAACTGGCAGGTAGGAAATATGTGGGATTAAGTATTTGAAAGCGCAGTAAAGGATTTTGTCAATATGCATAATACAGAAACTGTTGGTTTGAGAGAAACTTGTAACTCGGGTAATTAATTTATAAGACGTTGTGCTGTTTTGAAATTGCCTTCCCAAAAGCTGGAGTTAGATTTCCACTGGCAAAGCGTTTGTGGAATGCCAGTGACATGTGATCAGCAGCCCAGTAATGTAACAATTGTCTTTTCACTAAATCACCAACTACCACTGATTTAACCAAAGTTAAATCACATTTTTCAGCTGCTTTTGTTCTGCCATCAACCACTCTGATCCTTCTCTCTTATGATGTTTCATGTGTACTTTTACTAAGAAAGCAAAGTATTAAGACATTTGTCAGAGTTTTTTTGTTAGTCCTTAAATGAAAATGTGGTTTTCTTGAAGAACTCTGGAGGACTTATTTTTTTTAAGATCAACTGAGTTACGGGAGAGAATTACACATTTAATTTCTCAAAGCATTTCAGCTGGAAGTGCTAGTTTGTTCTCAGTTAGACAGGCACATGTATAAAATCAGGAACAGTATGTGTGAAATGAATGGAATTCATTTTTTCTTTAAACATTTCACTTTTGTAGAGCTACATTATTGGGATAATATTCACACTCAGGTGCTTTGTGTAAAATTCACTTTAGTGGGACTCCGTGGCACTAAATGGCTCTTGATGTTATAAGAATATATTCATAGTTTATTAACTGTGACAATTATATGATGCTTTAAAAATATATATCTTTTGAGAAGCATAGCATCTCGCTTGAGCTGTATTCCTGCATTAATAAGGTGGTTAATTTTACTCAGTCTCTTCAGTAGCTATTTACAAGGTAAAGTTCAGTGCAAACTAGTTGAAGAACCAGGGACCGTAGGGTGACTAAACTGCATGGTGAATGCTCACTGACTTCCCAGGGGCATTTTCTGGGGCAGTCTGGGTCACAGTAACCTGAGCAACTCTCTCCTCTTCTGCAGCAGCAAAGGGTTGGCTAATCTTTGTGTCCGTTTTGATTTTTACAGGACAGACTCCTTGACCTTCCAGTTCAGCCTTTGCTGGATTAGTCCTGTTAAACCAAGATCATGTCCAAGCTCTCTTTCCCAAACTGAAAATATTTGTAAAGTAGCTTTAAAACTTTGCATGGCTTCCTGCTACTCTGCTGCTTCTGGCACTGCTGGGGAGTTCAGGTCAGACCAAATAGTTCCACTGCTGCTCAGCGGTGGCTGATGGCTCCAAGTCCCTGGCTGTGGGCAGAGAACAGGGACTGCTCAGCAGTGATGGCAGCAAGGGCAGCTCATCCTCTTTCCTTTCCTTGCCAGAGTGCCAGACTGCAGACATGCACATAGACTGTCTCCCAGCTGCGAGCACAATGGTCAGGGTATCACATCCGTCTCTTCTGCACCAGGGTTCAGGGTCTTCTGATCGGGCAGAGCATCCTGCCCTTCCCTTATTCCCAGAAAAGAGAAGACACACAGCTCGTGTGTGCCCTCTCCAGCCTTCCTCTTGGGCACAACAGAGCTTCTGTACTGCCAGGGCTCCTCTGGTCACCCTGGCCTGTGACACAGGATGGATCCTGACCTGATCCCAGGTGAGCTCCTGGCAGGCACACGGGGGATGCAGACACTGACGCTCCCGACTTGCCCCTCCAGGCTCTAGTGAAGTTTCTCCTGATTCATTCCCAGCAGTGTGCGGTGATTCATGCTATCAGCATCAGCTGCCTGTTTGTGAAACCAAAAAGAACCTGAAATTGGCTGGAAGTGAAACACTCACCTTACTAAGGCTAACATGGATTTGCTCCCGTGAGAGGATATTAAAAGTCTCCTTTTGTTTGTTGCACGGAGGCTAAGCTTTACCATTTTTGAGTCTTTTTGTCAGCTTACTTTGGTATTAAAGCAACTGACATAACATTTAACTTTATCCTTGTGCGTGAGCACTCATGCTAATTAATTCAGTAGCACTTCTGACCTTCTGTTTAAAAGATCACAAGTGATGCTGTTTCTGCACAGACACTGCCATCCTTCAGGATCCTTAGCTGTTCATTTATTATGAGCATGGCTGTAGTGTAGATGGCTTGCATCTTTGGGCCGTTATGTTCTTGTAACAGCTAACATTAACAAAGTTAAATGAACAAGGGAAAGAGGAGAAAAGCAAAGCAGCAATTAAATGTAACTTTTCATCATGAAAAGGATTTCACTGGTTTATCTTCTAACAAGATTATGTCACCGACACAAGTATCTAGGAACCCTTGATTGACAGCCTCCTGTACTTTTATCAGGCAGTGTGACACTAAACCTCAGGGCCTTTTGTCCGATAGAGTGAGCTCACGGAAACTTGCCATCCTAATCCCCTTATTCATGTCAAGCACAGAAAAGAAGTCCTGATCAGATGGCACCTTACAACAGTGTCACCTCCACCCCCTCGTCGCTGGACGGACACGGGACATCTCCTGCTTTGTTCGCTGTCAGAGCAGGGCTGCTGCCTGCTGTACTGCACAGCCCCAGTTCCTGGGAGCTGGGGATGCTGCATGGCTTTCACGTGTCCTGTCTTGTTCTGCCCTGTGTCTGCTGTCCTGCTTCCGTCCAGGGGAAGCCGTGTATGTGCTGCAGAAAAGTCCCAGGGAGATGGTAGGAGGATTCGCAGGGTAACTTCTTTTGTTGGGATTTTCTTTTTATGTCTCTAAAGAAAGTTTGGCCTTGAAAGGAAATATTTCCTTTTGCGTCCTGTGTGTACGACCATGTAGTGAAATGTCTCACTAAGCTTCTTTAAACCTTTCATCCAGAAAAAAGAGTAAGTGGAACTAAAACCCTGCCTTTTCAGAAGCAACACAAAGTGCAAAATACTGTTGTTGCTCAGTGGTAATTGTTATTGAGTGTAATATTTCCCGAAGCTCAGAACAGAGTTTCCTGTGCTCCTCAAACCCTGGGTACCTTCAGAATTCACTCCTAGAAGTCAGCAATTCATCCCAATCACTGGTATTATAAGTTTCATAGCTCCGGCCCTTTCTTAGTTGTAGGAATTCCTTTGTGTGTATCCCTGCGGTAACCCATTTCAACTAGCGGTTCCCTGTGGTGCTTTATTTACTTGTCCAACTGTTTGGAAGTCTGTTAGTCTAAAGATCAGATGCTCTGAAACAAATCTTATTACTTTAACCAGCTCTGCAAATTCTTCCTTCTCTATTTTTATTGACTTCTCTTCAGCTAGAACTAATACACATGCAGCAGGTGGGCAAGTATGTCTCCCAAAGTTTAGCCTCTCAGATTTAACATGAGAAACTATAAATCTTTTTGTTTTCCTTGGAAAATGTGGGAAACCACAGGTATTTGAAGAGTTGCCTCCTCAGTGGATTTGGGAGGTTTGTACTGGTTGCTGTAATTTTTGAAACAGAAGTCTGGGAAATTTTAACAGAATGCTGCATTCTGGGGGATAGATTAATTGGTTTTTTTTTCCTTGTGTTAAGTGTTTTTTTCAAGCTGTAATCAAAAGCAAGGGAATGGGAAAGTCTTAAGGTTTTATTTCCTTTCGTCCAGCCTGGCACCACTAGTAGGGAGATACCGCCTGAAACTTCCTTCAGCTAATCTACTCCAAGCTGGTTCCGTCGGCACTACTCACCAGTCCTTGTTTTAGAAGGCGTGTCCAGCTCCTCTGTATTTTTCATCTCTATGCACACTTCTGAAGTAATTTTAGATGTTAAAAGTCAGCGTTAATTAAACCTTTCCAGAAATTATCTTTCAGGAATTCCCCTTTCTCCCTCCGTCCCCCCCGCCCCGTCTCCTGGCGACCTCATGCTCCCCACTTTGAGCACACATCTCCTCTCCAGAGATGCTTGCATCTCTCATGGCGCTTTCCTCCAGCAGATATCAAAGTCCTTTGCAAAGCGACCTGCCCAGGGTTCCTGCAGGCTGGGGCCTGTCCTGGGCGCGCTCATCCCTGGGACACACTGTTTCTTCCCATGTCTTCTGAGGACTGGGCTGCACCGGCAGTCGGGATGGGAAAGTTCTCATGTCTGGGCTGTGTGGAGCAGTTTGCCGCTGCTTCGTCTGGATTTGTTTTTCCACCTTAAGCAGTTACTGGCTGCAGCCATACCCTACAAATAAGGGAACAGATCCACTGCCTGATTTTAAAACAAAACAGGATCGTACAAGGTAGAGGCTTTTCCTTTAGCAGAACATATTTGCTTTAAACACACAGCTCTGCTTATATCTCAGCATCAGTTACCAGGTACCACTTTGGCAGCAGTCTCTGCATCAAGGACAGGGCTGGAGGTGGTGTGCTGAAAACCATGTTAAATACCCAGCTAATCAGTGAGGCTGGCAAACGAGTCCATAAAACGTCTGTAAACTTTTAAGGTCAGTTAACTAAGAGGTGATTGCAGCAGACAGCGTAATGTCAGGGCGTGCTCAGGGACAAGGCTCAGTAAAACTAAACGAGCGTCAAAACATCCAGAGAAAGCCTCACTGAAAATGCAAGAACAGGAGTATTCTAACACGTTGGAAATGTTGAATGCAAACCAAAGGAGTGTGGAATGAGGCTGTGTGTGTTTCAGAAGAGGTGACTTCAGAAAGCAAGCTGGAATCCCATTCATTTCATGGGTTTAAGCTTTGGGGATCTTCACTAATATGGCTGGTGGTATAAGGCAGCAACTCTTGTCAGCATGTTGCCTGCACAGGGTATCCTGCAGGAACTAACAATGTTCTGCATCTTCCAGAGAGAACCAAACCCTCACTGTGTGCCCTGAAGCTTTACACAGCAGCTCCTGTGGACATGTCCTGCCTTTCTCTGAGCAAGACAATCAGTAGACGGGAGAAATAACCATCCACCCACTGGGAGTCCAGGGCGGTGGTTCCATGTTAGCAGCACTTGATACTAAAGCGTTCTCATTGAAAGAAAAATAACGTTTGTTTGGACCAAAAAGGAAAAAAAAAGGAAAGAAAAAAACCTTTGGGGATTGAATTTCAGAGCTTCCCTGCCTTCCTCTCAGCCCCCTCTGAGGGCTGAAATGATTTGTGTGCGAGGGCCCGTGACCCAGGGAGGCATCGAACAGCAAAGAAGGGAAACATTTGGAGTTCAGAGGGACAGTGGGTCTTGATGACCAGTGTAAGACAGTGCAGATGTTTCAGATCAGGAGGTCTCTGATGATGAGAAAATGCCCCCAGCAGCCTGGGTTCTTCTCTACAGACCTTTTTTTCTTTTCCTTGCTGTAGTGATGCCGTGTCTCTCAGGATTAAGTTTTTAGGGTTTATCATGGGGAAATCTCTGTGCTTATTCTATTAGGTACCTCTGGCAAGTAGGGTGGGGTTTTAATTTCTCTTGGGAGAGTCTGTTTCCAGTGCTGTCCCATAGGTGTCAGGGGCACTGATTGTGGTGGTGATGGGGCTGTGCTGTGTGTGCTGCCAGTCGTGGCAGCAGCCTGTGGAGCGGGGTTGTCTGCAGAGGAGCAGAGCCAGAGGAGCAATAGTTTTCGGACAAGAGTCCAACAATAACTGCATGTCCCATTGCCTTGTCTGATATAAACAGAGATTTCCTGGAAGGAGGACAGATTCTGGGACAAGGGAAGAAAAATACTGGCAGAGGGGAGAAGGAGGAGAAATCATTCAGGATCCTAATTCAGCAGTAGGTCTGTCGGGTGCCTGTGACACTGCTTGCACCAGCTCACACTGCCTGGTCCCTGCTTGTCGATCTCCATGTCCCTGCACTCAGAGCAGTGAAGATGTGGGGCAGCAATGAACTCTGTGGGTGGGAGCTCTGAGACCCAGCCCTTGCCATGTGGATGTGAGCTTGTCCTGCAGCCAGGGCAAAGCATCTCTCAGCATCACGGCTGCTGGGCTAGAGTGTCATAGGAATTTTAGACCTCAGCTCTGCTGTGAGAGAGTACACCGGTGTTATATACATAATGTATACTTGAACAACAGGAGAACAGCATAGGCTGAGCCCAAGCTGGGGAAACAACCCCCAGTTGTATCTGGTTTAAAGCTTAGTGCATGAGAAGCAGAAGACAGCAGTCCTGCCATGGGTGGGTTCATGATGGGGTCTGTGCTAGACAAAGCCCTGTCCATAGAAAAGCCGCAGTGCTGGGCTCTGGTCCCTGGGGCCATGTGTGGCATAAGGATGTCTCCTGGCATGGGGCTGTGGCCTCTGCTCCAGGTGGGAATTGCAGTGGGAAGATGCCCTGTGGACTGTGTTGCGGCATCAAGGCTGGTGCATCCTGCAAACACCTCTTGCCCTCTCCAGGCAGTCCCCACTGTGGAAGCAGCAGTGGCCACTGTTTCCTAGGGGGGCGGGTGGACTCCCCAAAGCCATGGAGAAAACCCGTGTTCTGTGCTCCCTTCGTAGCAATGGAGCTGGGCATGGACTTGCTTCCCCGGGTCTGCTGCAGCCACGGCTGCGCTGGCACATCCCGGATTACACGTCGGCAGGGAGGAGAGAGGAGACAGATTTTGAAATATTGTTTGCTTAAAAAAAAAAGAGAGAATAATATTGTCTGTTGGCTTGAGGGAGTGCAGAGGCCATGCGAGGCCTTCCCGGTGTCTGCCTCGCTGGGAGGAGGCTACCTCCCTATGCTGCTGCAAGACTGGGTGAGGAAGGGGATGGAGCTATCGCCCTTGGTGCGAGCCTTGAGCCCCTCATCCTGCCCAACCCCTCACTGTGGCTCTGGGCACGGCTGCGGAGCATCAGGGGGAGGCGGGTTTGCATCTTGGCACCTCTGCAAGGGGGACTCTGGCTGGAGCCATTCCCGTGGATGCTGCCAAGCTGGAGCCTGGCAGAAGAGCGAGAATTCCCTAACTGTGACAAACGCCTGCTTGAAAAAATGTGTCTTTATTTACCAGTGGTGCGTTCATTGAGGCTGTGTTTTGGAAAAGCTGTCTCGTCCCCCGCGATTTGAACCACCTCTTCTCAGAAAAAGGCTCAAAAATGTTTTGCTTTAAAAAGGCTTAGGAACCCTGTATTTCTGGTGCCCCAGTTTGCAGCTTTGACTCCTTCTGATGTGAACTGCCATGGGGATGTTCCTTCCTGGCTGTATGTGCTACCGAGAGCCTCATAAGTGAAGCTTTTCCCTGCCTCTTGTGTCTGGTGGTAAGTTACTGTTTTCTTCTTGGGTATGGCTAAAAAAACAAAAACCAGAACATGGTCCCCAGAGAACCTCTGTCACGAGGGGTTATAGTTAAGAAACTGCTTCCCTGATCTGTTGTGATTTTGAACAAAGTGAGTTTGTGATGTGGGTGAAGGTGACTCGCTGTGATTTCTCTTTGCCTTTTGGCATTCAGAGTCAGGCTTATAATGGAAACCGAGCACAGCCTTTATGATCATTATGGTTGAAAGAGCATTTATTAAGGGCACAACTGAAGTTTTGTAAGCATATGCTGGAACATACACTTAAAATGTTAAAGAGAGGTTTTCAATAACAATTGTGTTTAGAAACAAATGATCTTGGTTTTCCATTTCTGGGCTGTTCTGCGTGGAGCCAAGTGATCGCTGTTCCAGGGATGGAGTCTTTCTGCAGCACTGCGTTTGGGGTTTCAGGCACAAGAGAAGCAAACTGCCTAAATGGTGCTGAGCTAGCAACAATGCTTCTGAGTCCAAAACAGCTTCACAAAGTACCATCTCTGGTAATCAGCTGATTTTTTTAGGTCATATGTAAATTAAGAACACATCTGCTTTCCATATGTCCCACATACACAGCTTACATATGTTTCTGGATGTATTATCTTAATCATATTTATTGGCCAAAGCAAAAAAATTGAAGTTTAAAATATTTTTGGATTCATAATATTATAAAACCAGCAACTATAAAGCAAATGAGTCATGTACTACACTCCAGTTATAGTGTACAATTACAACATGTATTTAAGGGCTATATTTCTTAGCTGGAGCAAAATCCATAGGCAACAATGCTATCTCTCCTGTATTTTTGTCTAACAGAGATCTAAAGAAAAATTAATTACACTTCTTTGACTGATTGTTATTCTGCTGAAGTATGGTTCTAATCCTTATTAACATTCTCTAAAGTCATGCATGAAATATGACTTTTGCACCACACTCTGTGGCATATGTTTTCTCTTTCCAGCGTATTTTTCAAACTATCTTCAACCCTCACTGCTGTTCATTATTTTAAGATAGGTTTAAAGTTTGCCACAGTCTCAAAACTGATCCAGTACAGAGCGTTGCAAGGGAAAAAAATGACACATCATTCTGCTCATGAACACAAATTGCTTCTGATTATTTAGCTTTGAATGTTCTCCTCATACTGTTTTTATTAAAAGCCCCAGTATATTTACTCTTGATAGTGTCTTCAATTAAGTTAAAAAGAGTCCCTTTTCTATAGCAGTATGTAAAGAAAATAGTTGTTACAACCGCAAAATTACCGAAAAAACCTGGTTCTAGTAAAGTACTACTTCAGTTCAACAACCACAGCACGAAGTTTGCTGTTTTCTTGTAAACTTTCCAACCATTAGATAAACAGTGTCTGTATCTTCACACAGAAAGAAGCACCCTCTCTTTGTTTAAGGACAGTTGCTCTCCTGCAGCTCTCTGCAAAATATGTGCTCCATTAGTCCATTTATCAAAGCGGCAAAGTTGCCCATTCAGATTTAGAGTGCCTCTCTCTGACCAGTGGTGGGTAGGTCTTTGCTCCAGGAGCGATTCTGGTAACAAATTGCTGAACGAGTCGGGCAGAGCGCTCTGCTTCTATTCATTTGCCTCCTGAGCGCAGTGAATTTAAGCTGTGACAAGGGGAAGGAAAGTTGTTACAAGTGGGATCCTGTGACTTCAGCACACATTGCATGCAGCCAGGAATGTTTTCCTTTTCCTTTTATAAAATAGCAATTTAGGAGGACGCTCTAAGTTTAGCACTTTCTGGAGCTTCTGCTCTCTTGGCTTCACAAGAACTGATTTTTCTTTTGAAAACATTG
Organism: Pezoporus wallicus; assembly: GCF_028554395.1. Classification (NCBI taxonomy): domain Eukaryota; kingdom Metazoa; phylum Chordata; class Aves; order Psittaciformes; family Psittacidae; genus Pezoporus; species Pezoporus wallicus. The sequence continues at coordinate 2,096,601 of NW_026636761.1, read as the reverse complement.
TCTTTTGGCGCTGTGATGTCACAGCCCAATATTGTACAAAGGCGTAACTGGACTAAACATGTCAGGAACATGTCAGTAACTTTCCATAAATTATTCAGTCTCTTTGGGAAAACCCCTAATTATGTGTTAACTCATTTTCGACTTCAGAGAAGTTTTGTCTTGAACTTCGGAGCCCAATTGCTGGGGAGCTTTTATTTCTCTTTCTAAAAATGATTTCTTTTCCTGGAGGTTGGTGTCTTTCTGCTTCGAATTCTTTGTGTGTGAGCTCTGACAGAGAACTGCAAGGATTTGGCAGAAATGGGATGGCAGAAATCAAAAGAACGGATTCAGCTTTAAACTCCTTTAGAAAAAGTCCTGGGAGCGCACAGGACGAGGATGTCTCTGCAGAGCCACACTCCTTCCTCCTAAAAGCAACTGCCGTGCATCCCCGAGTGAATCCTTTACATGCTCCAGGCTATAAAGCTGTTTGTGCTTTGAAGGCGATGGGGTACGGAGGGAAGGACTGTTTGAAACATGTCACTTTGAACTGTGTTGGAGGGTCCCAGGGAGCTGGCCACCTCCGTCCGCCCCGGTTCCCTCGGAGGTCTGGTTCCAGTCTGCAAGCCCTGGAGCCAACCCCACAGTCTGGTCAGGTGGCCCCACTGTGAGATGTCAGGCTGATAAGTGAAAGTAGAGACTTTCGAGTGAAGATCAAGAGTTTACTGCTTGAACTCCATCCCTTGCTATGTGTAGCAGCTCAATATGGTAACAAAAGGGTTTTCCTGCCTGCAGAGACAGATGCTGCCTTTTCAAAATGTTGCTTTACATTTGAAGCCTCAGCATATGCTGTAATAAAGGCCATCCATCCTGAAACTTCAATGGCTTGCATCATGAGGAAATTCGGAGAGGAAGGAGCTTTAGGTGGATCTGCAGCATCTTTTATGAACTAATACCCCATGAAAAAAAATGGAGCTATCAAGCAGGGGTCAGTCAGGCTCAGGATCAGCGCTGTCTTGTGTTGTAGCTGTGCACTCCTGCTACAGTGGACAGGGGAATGGGCCTGAGGTGCTGTTAAAACACCAGAACTGGGGTGCTGTGAAGGAAAAGGAGACAACAAAAATCTTGATCCTACATTTCCCATCTAAAGGTGCAGCATTTCCGTTAGCTGATATGCAGAAATGGGCAGTGCCACATTTAGCCAGCTGCTGTACGAAGAAGTGGGAAATAGTTGAATCTTCCTCTTGGAGTGAATCTCTGTGCATCTTCTCTATTACTGAGGCTCGGCAGGCAGATGTGAGCATACTTTTCTGGCCCTTCTGCATCCCCTTTTCTGCAGTTTTCTCTCTTTTTCCTCAGTCTCCATTCTTCCAGACAAGTCAAAGACTTGCAGCTTAAGAAAGCAAGTGACCAGAGGCAGGGATGTTACCCTGGTTCCCCCCCGACTGATGTTAGGGCAGCACTTGCCATGTCGTGTGAGCAGGGAAGGGTGAGAAACACGGAATCATAGAATCACAGAGTGGTTTGGGTTGGAAGGGATGTTAAAGCTCGTCCAGTTCCAACCCTCAGGCACGGACACCTTCCACTAGACCAGGTTGCTCAAAGACCCATCACACACATCCTTTAGCTTTTTATTTTAAAGCTGTTGTTTTCAATATGCTTTTCCATACCCTTTCTGAAACACATTGCTCTGGCAATTAAGCTCTGTTTGTACATGTGTTTGTGAAAAACAAAACAAATAGAGTCTTGCTTAATCGTCAAAATGAATCTCACAATGTGCATTTAGTAAGGCCATGATGGTGGGGAACAGAAGCTGTCCAAGGCAATGTGTGGATGCGGCGTGCTATGACTTACGGTGGATAATAAACAGAGTGCAAATGCTGGGGTAGAATATGGAAAATGGGCAAAAAAAAAGAGTCATTCTGATAAGGAAGAGAGGTTACAAAGAGGGGTGTTTACACTGCTTACCTATTTTTAATGAATAGAGAACCCTCTGACCTGCAGAAGGGGTGTAATCAACAGATAGGCTGCTTGCTTTTAGGAACTTGCTCTGTGACAGCGTTGAATGGAGGAGAGGCAGTAAATTTCTGTTTGTTTTAGTACTGACAGTAGGGAGCAGTGCTAAGCTGGCTGCCAGCTGCAGTCACATGGGCTGGAACGAATTCCTGCTTAAAAACACAAGAATTTTTAAAAGAAAATATTTTGTGCCTGCATTTGAATCGTGTTGTGCTGTAGAGGCCGGATTTGTGATTTCATGGCTTTAGAGGGAGATTTTTGTCTCACAGCAGTGTAAATCTACAACCCTTTCACAGAAGCAGAGCAAAGTGAGTGTGAAGTTTATGCAACTTTATCTAGCTCAGCCCTTCCAGAAAAGGGCTGTCAGATGAGTGTGAACTCTGAAGCCCCCAATAAAGATGCTGTTATTAAGTATAAATACATAGTAGCTTCTAATAGCTGTAATTAATGTGTGTGGTTGTTTTAAATGAATAGAAAGTGGTTTTGTGTTTCCATTTTGAAGACAGGGAATTTACTTGAAGAACATAAGAAGCGTGAGTGTCTGTGGGGGTCAGTGACAGGATGGTTGGGGGGGATCCTGCCCCACAATCTCCTTCAGCCTTAGGAGATTTGTGACTTGGAGACTTCCAAGGTGGGGGATTGACTCTTTAGAAGCTTTGGACTGCGGTTTTAATATTTAAATGTTTATTCTAAAGGTTGGGTTCAAATCTCATTTTTCATCTCATTCTCATGAAGGATGTACATGCAGGCAACAGTTAGGGTATGTCTATTGTTATAAATAATGTGCCTGGGTGTTACTCTGTCGTTCTAGCACAGGACTGAGGGGCTGGGGTGGTTTTGGCAGTGGTGATGCCATGGGGCAGTGTGAGCTGTGTTGCAAGGCACCGCACTTACTGGGGCAGTCCAGTGAACCTGGTCCTATTCCTGCAGACACCCCAAACGCAGTTTATGCTGGTGGTTGTGGGGAGATGGGAAAATAAACCTTGTCACCCCGTGTGCTGCTTGTGGAGGGGAGAATCCAGCAGAGCCACTGCAGCCCAGGCTCTGGTGGGGGTGACGGTTTGTCCCAGTTCATCACCGATGCAGAGGTCTCAGAGGCAGCGTGCTGTGGGGTGGACACACGTGAGGTGAGCGGCTGCCTGTCCTCGATCCCATACCCGCTGCCTGCAGTTGTCGCGGCGCGGGTGCTGAGTGCTGGTGCTGGGGTGCCCCGTTCCTTCCAGAGGCTTTGGCTCGCACCCAGCTGCCTGCACCCAGCGCCCGGCCCTGCGGGGCTCGCTGTGGGAGGCAGGCCGAGAGCGCACCGCACGCTGACAAGATCAGGTTTCGTACAGAGTGCAGCGGCAGCCAAAACCTCCTCTGAAAGCGCTGCCAGAGGAGGAGCCGGTGGTGGTGCTGCTTCTCCCGCTCCCCCCCCCCACTTCCTGCATCAGCCTGGAGTGCTCACGGGAGCCTGCGCCCTGGAAAGAGCCCTGGGCAGCCCTAGGTGGGGATCGGCACCCCTGGGTGAGTGCCCTCACCCCTCGTGTGCACAGATTGCACCCAGGATGCTCACCCTTCTGTGCATGGTGGAGCGAGCTGCAGGAGGGTGGAGATGGGACCTGCCCCAGACACCTTGTAGCTTGCAGGTGAGGGTGTTTTCCAGGGTGGTGAAAGGTGTGAACCCCCTCAAGGGGTGGGGAGGATTGAATTGACATCTCCTGCTTCCTTAACACACAAACTTGCAGCCCACAATCTCATTTTTGCAGCCTAAAGGTGAAGACTTCTCCATAGTACCATGCAGTTCAGTCCTAGTTACTTTTTGTGCTGTTGTAGGCTGACACATGTTAATGTGTCCCGCAAAGGAAGCCTCAGCACCTGGAAGGACATCTTCATGCTCTACCAGCAAAGTTGCTCTGCATGGTTTGTTCTGGGCACCTGGGCTGTATATGGTAACTGGGAGCACACAGAGAGCACGGGCAGAGTCCATTTGCACTGTTGTCAAAGGCAACATCATCTTGGTAGTTGATTTGCTGCATGTTGTGAGATGGCATATGCACATGTCCACAGGCTTGGGCACAAATACCCACTGTGGAGAAGGAGCAGCAGCATGGTATAAAGCTCTTCCCTTCGTGAGGGCTGAGGACATGAAGAGGTGATCAAGCTGGGGGTGACTCTCCACTTGCCTCAACACTCGCACTGGGATTGCTCCCACGCGTAGGGTGATGGGATGTTGGTGCTGCTGCTCCAGTCCCAGGGGAAACAAGCAGTGTGCACGTGTAAGCCTGCCAGGCTGATCCCTGCTCGATACTGAGCAAGAAGGCATTCCTGAGGCTTCCTTGGGACAGGCTGAGTGTCAACCAGCCTCTGTCAGCATTTCCCAAGCTGTTTTACCCCCTGTCCCACTTCCAGGTGAACTTCACTCTTACGCCCCCAGTTTTCTCAGCCTGGGCACAGTGCCGTGCTGACATGACTGTTCCAGATCCAGGAGCTAATCCAAAGCCCCCAAGCATTCCTGTCAAGGGGGAGTACCCATAGTTCAAAAGTATTGGCATGTGTGGAAAATACTGGTGCTGTGGCCTGCAGGGTTCCTGGAAGTTGTTACTCCTCATGATGCACATCAGCATTGCCGGCAGCCTCTTAGTGAGGTGACCAGGGAGCAGCCATCAGCCTCGTGGTTAGTGGTGTCAGTGAGAGCAGTGAGCAGGACCCTAGATGTGGGCACATTTCAGCTGGATCTGTGTGCCCCGTTCCACTGGGGCTCCATTACATCCCTGGATGGTTTTATTTCCCCAGCCCCTGCTCTAGTACTCACTGCTGCAGTGGCTGAGGCTCAGGGCACAAAGAGCTCCAAGGCACATAGTCCTCTCACCCTCCTGATTTTCATAGTGAAATGTTTCAGCACGTAGAGTCTGCAGACCCAAACACCATCTAGCTATGTGTAAGCCCTATGACCAACCTCTGTCACATGCTGTTCGCTCTCCCATGTCATTCCCACAAGGAGACGTATGGCTGTTCTGTGCCCTCTTTTGATGAGGTTCTCAGACTGCTGGCTACACACTCAAAAGAGGCAAAGCTGGTAAAAGGTGTATAATGAGAAAAAGAAGGTTGGGTTTGTCCTTTATTCTGAAGGAGATTGTGACATAGGTTCACTGAGAAAGTTTTCTTCCCTCTCTCTTGTTCATTGACATCACTGCTATCTTATTCATGTATGACATGACCTGGCTACTAACTGTTTATGAACTGAGAACATGGGTTCCTCTGGACACAACTTGCATGAATGTTTCAACTTAACTGGTCTCTTTCTTTCTAAGCTATTAATTGTATTCCATATACAGAGGCAACTAATAGCTGCATGCACCATATAGAGAAGATGTCAGAGAAAGAGCTGATCTTTGCAGGGACTTTACACAAGAGATCTAGCAGAGCGTGGTCACTGCATATTGGAATCATCCTGGAGACAAAGATCTAAACCATTTTATTACTCCTCCCTGAGACTCTGCTTCTTTTCTCCCAAGAGGCACAGGTGAGGCCTGTAGCTCCCCTTCATTACCTTCACATGCTGCCAAGCTCTTCAGAAGCTTGAAAATGCTGACTTGACCACAGGTCTGTTTCCTGAGTGATGTGCTGGGCTGTAGGACTAGAGCGGCTGCAGCACAAGAGTAGGGCTGCTCTTCAGGGGGTCCCAAGGTTCTGAACAGATGCATGTGCTTAACTAAGAGCACAGAGAAGTTATTTTTGTGATCTAGTTGCAAGGCTTTCTTGGGGCCTGTGGGCTTCTGTAGCTCCTGTGGTAATGAGATGGATTGTCTGTCCAGACAGCAACAGACATAGAGTGTCCTCCTTGCTGCTGAATGGGCAAAGGTCAATTCCACAGCATGACTGAGGATGGGAGCAGGACCGAAGAAGAAAAGCCCTGGGAAGGAGCTGAACCTCGGGCTGGAGTGCGGTGAAACCTCCCAGGAGGACAAGTCTGTGGCATTTCACTGCAGTTGCAGAGAAGGTACCTGTGAATTTCTTGGTGAATCCTTTAGTCTCTGGTGGTCTGTAAATAAGCATAAAACGCATGTTAGTTTTGGCTCAGGTTTCTATTCTCAGATGAATGAATTTGAATGAACTTGTCTTATCTGTGGAATCTCTCTTGGAACTGATGTTTGCAGAGAAGATAAATGTGCTGCTGCCTGCCTGCTTGTCCTGACTTAATCTGTGATGCGCTGAGCAGTGTCCTGGGGGGATTGGGAGGGCTGGAAGAGAGCTTGGGATGTCAAGCTGCCAGGACCTGGTGCTGTGACCTGTATCGGTTTCTCTATCAATGATAAGGCTGTGGATTGCATGTTAGCAGTAGAGCGTCATGGTGGCAAAGCTTTCCAACATGTTTTTTGTGTAGGAAGGCATTTTACATTCATGTCCTGTTATCACTGCATCCAAATGAAGATATGGACTGGAAAAAACTTCATTCCCCGTTGGTGTGTAGGGCAGGCAGCATACCTGACTACTGTAGCATGTACCACTGGGGAAGTTTGCCTTTAGCTGGGCATGTCTTTCAGGTTGGTTTTAGCAAATGTTAAACTAGCTTCAGGTTGACTGGACTCTCTTTCCAATTCCCTGTGCAAATTCCTGCTACAAAGAGCTTGTGGAAATCATAAGTGAGAGGATGATGCACGCTGCAGATGTAAGTTACAGTTGTAAAATGTAAATTGCAAAGATACTGTTGAAACTGTCTTATAATGGGGGTCCTTAATGTACAGGCTCAAGCTTACTTAGTGTTCTTAGAAGGATGCAACATGAGCAGCACAGTCTCAAAACTTTGTTGTCCTGTAAGTGAAGTTTTTTTCCACAGAATTACTTAAGCATCTTTTAGAGTAAGGATTCATTCAAGGTGGAAATAAAGTGAACTGAAAATGACTGAGGGGTGAGCAATGAGCAGTCCCTATAGGCCAAATCTCAGTAGGAGAAAACACTTAAAGTTTCTTTAGTGCTGGCAGGTTCAAAAGTCAGGGCTGGTTTCAATTAGCCTGGGAGAGTCTCAGTGATAAACAATTCCTGTGGTCTTGAAGCGAAGGGGCTAGCTGCATGCAGCCATTCTAACTACTTGAGCTGGCCCTATTCCCTCTGCTCTGGGAGTAACTGTCTCTTTGAATGAAGTATTTGTCATCGTTTGTATATGAATTCTTCTGAGTTTTTCAGAGCAAGGAAAATACAAAGTTTTCTGGTTAAGGCATTTTTGGTCTGAAAATCCCCCAGGGTATCAGCTTAAAATATGCATGACGTTCATGCAATTTATTTTCTTTAAGGGGCTGGAAAATGTGAGTGTGTGCAGATGTGTTTGTGTGCACATGTGTGTACGGCTGTGTGATCCCCCAAGCTCTGCCTGAAGGGTAACCCCTTGGGAATGGCTGCTGTGCATTGGGCAGCGCAGACCCGCAGGTGGAGGAGGGCTGCTGCTGCCTGTGACGCACCGTCCCACAGACAGGCTGGCCTCTCCATCCTGGAAACCTTGTTTGCTTCTGCCCATAGTATTTCAAGAGAGGGGACAGGAATTTCAGGTCATTCCAGCTGTGTGTGTGGCATAGGAGCCTATTCAACGCTCCTGGAGCATCTCCACGTTCTGTGGTTGCGTGCGCTGACAAAGCCCATTGTTATAGTTCTTCTGGCAGCCGTGCTAAAGCATCGCAGTGCCGACATGCATCGTCTCACTGGTGCTTGCAGTCCATAAAGTGTTGAGAAAATACTTTCATGTCTTGTACATGCTATATAGGGGTAAAGTGAGAAGCTGGGATTAGCAATGCTATACCACTTACTCAAATGATCATATCCTCAGCGTGTTGCACTACCTAGGCAGGTAGTAAGGTGATAATTCTTTGGGCCATTGCCTTGCGCCTCACTCGAAACTCATGCCAGTCACTTTGTTCCAGGCCTGCCTGGTGACTGGATGTGCCTTTGCCTTTGTGGTTTATTTCTGGGTGCCTAGAACAGCAGTCTTAAAAAATAAAACAAAAATCAAGCAATAATTTCTGCATTCAAATAATCTTAAACTCCTGATACCCAGCTCTGTGTCTGGCCAACTGTCATGAAAAACTGGTCTGAATGTCATTTTCTAGAATCACCATTGTAGTGTTTCTATTTTAGAGCATTAGATAGTCAAATCCATCAAAGAACATAAATAATAGCTTGTAGTCTCTTGCTGGATGTTTTTTAGCATGTTTTGGGAATAGCTGTTTTGGTTTGTAGACTTGAAAAGTCTTCAGTCACACGAAATTCTACTTCTTCATGATCCTGGATACATCTATTCAGACTTACTGTTAAAGATTTATGGTAACATGCTAAAGGGATAGGTTGGAGGATTATGTATAATAATAATAGACCACCACATGCTCTTACTCTGTAAAACTTCCATTTCTAGCCAAAATACTAGGAAGCATAAGCTTGGCTTTTCCATTTGAAAAGGACATGCCAGTGTTTTCCCACAGTATGGCCAGTACAGGGGAACCTAGTCAAACAATCTTGGTGAAAGAAAGAAATTTTTGACAAAGATGATTCTGTGCCACAAAACCAACTGCACAGGATAGTTCAATAAGCCCCCTTAAATCATGCACAGTACAAATCCCTTAGAGCAGGAGGATCTATTTTTATCATGAGAGTTTCCATAGCAAAAGCTGATTTAACTCCTTAGGGTGAAGTTCACGCCAGTGCATGTCTCTGTGAAAGATCAAACTCCCGTTAACACATGGATAAGGGACCTGCAGAAATCTTGCATTCAGAGTGGAGAGCAGATGTCCATGCACAAACATCCAAACGTGTGCCAAGACATTTCTTTATAACTGTGATATGGTTCCTTCACTGGCAGTGAGGACATGGTAGGAAACTGCGTTGAGTAAATGCTATGGTAGTTCAGCGGTGAGTAGATCTTTTCGGGTGTGCTCTTCAGAGTAGAAGGTTTTGCATGAGACAGCTTAGAAACTTTATTCTTGGGGGAAAAAATGACACAAATTTCACAGTTCAGCAGAGTTTCTGAGCTGTGTGAGGATGCAGTTGCCACAGAAGGAAAACAACTAACAAGGCAGAAAGCTTCCTGCTGAATATGTAGTCAGTTGAGCATCACTGTCTCTGAGCTGCCTGCTGCTTATGCTGCCTAATCCCATGGTAGGTTGGGCTGGCCCAGCTCTCTGAAATGGCCTTTTCCTGGTGAGGATAATGTGTCTGAGGCCACAGGACCTGGTTCTGTCCCCATCAGCTGTGCGCAGAGGAGTGGTGTGTGCTCCTGCTCTACAGAAATCTGCATTGCAAGGCGGGCCTGGGATGCTGAGGACATGCCTGTTGCCATGGCAATGGAGGTGATGTCACAGGTGCAGCATCATGTTTTCTTAGCTGCAGCAGATGGGTTGGAGAAAACAAGCTCATCAGGGTTAACCAAGAAGAGTTCTTACAGCAAGCAGCTGTGAAAAATGGTTTTAGCGTAGGACTTCTGTGACATCTCCAATAAATGATGGATGTGTTGACCTGGGACTTGTGATACCTGAGTCCTGTTGCCAAATCCATCACAGGCTTGGGCGGTGTGCGAGGGAGTGGCAGGATCATTTCACTGTCAGGTGTGATTTACAGGGTGCAAACTGAAGCCATTAGGTTCACATGGGTGTAAATCAGTCAGGATTCATCCTTCCCTGAGCTATCAGTGCTGTTCTTCAGCAGTGCAGTGGGTATGTGAGAGGGAAGCCCCGCAGCTGGGAGCGGTGGCAGTGATTGTGCTGCTGGGGAGGGAATGTCAGGCTCTGAGGAATTCTGGAGCGAATTCCTTCCCAGCAGAGCTGGAAGAAGCTTTAGTGGTTGTTCCAGGACTAGATTTTGTACAGTGCAGTTTTTCCTACAAGCTGTAGCAGCCAAATAGATTCTTTGAATCACAGCACAGTTCCTGTGTTTTTAACTCTGCTTCTAGGTGAAGGCTTCCTACAGCAGTAAATTGTGCCTGCAAAGGTGTGAGCTGTGCCACGGCCGTGATGTCTGGGTTATGACTGGTAACAGACTCTGACCCTTGTCTTGTTAAAATAAAGTCTTGTTTTGGTGTTGTATTCTCTCCTTCACAATTTTTACACATATGCTGCCAATCACCACTAAAAAGAGGTATTCCTATTTAAACTACTTGCTTGAACTCAAAAACTTGAAAAATAACAAGTTGCTTTGAAACAAAGTTAGATCAAAGTTTGTTATTGGATAAATACTATAGCAATATAGGAATTAAAAGGTATTGCCTCCAGATTGATGCTTGCATCTCTCACTAAAGCAGTTTGGTTTAAAACTGTTTTCATATTAAACTTCTACTGAAGATTATCTTTACTCTGAAGAAATTCTTTGGGTGGCCCTGCTTAAAAAAAAAAACCACCTAGAATACAAACTTTAAAAAACATAAATGGTGCTTTAAAAAGGAATTGAGATCCCTGACCTGTAATCACACAGGCTTTGCACTGAACTCGGTGTAGGCTGTATTCATTTTAAAAGGCACAGAATTAATTCCAACTTCAGGAATTCAACTTGTCATGTGTAGATGAGAATTCAAAGCAATATGCGAGCTCTGCTGTTAAAATGGCTCGGGGTGTCAGTGTTGAGTTGTTGAGAGTGTATAAATCATATGTATGTGTGATTCTCAGGCTAGTACCTGGGGATTTGCTTGATATGATTATACACACTGCTCTGCTCACTTAGTTCATTTCACGTCTGCCTCAGGAGCGACCTCAGGAGGCGTTTACATTGATTATTTCCCTCACAACAGCCAACACAGTTCAAATAAAGCAGACTATGCATAATTAAAGGCATCATTGCTTTCTCACTCAAAATAGTAATGGGGCAGCGGATCTAATTTCCTGCTTAACACAGAAAGGCTGTGCTTATTAACTATATTCCTATGATTGTTGTTTACTAAACTCATTTTAATAATGGCCTGTTGGGTTTTTTTCCTTTTCTTCTGGAAGATCTGAGCCGTTCTGTGTGTACTGTAAAAGCACGACAGGGCAAACAGCTGGTGCAGAGGGGTGTAATGCACAGCATCTCGTAAGATCAGGCATCCAGCAGGAGCCGTGCAGCTTCTTAGCTGAAGATTGCTGCTGCTGTTGGTGTTGCATTGCAAGATAGACACTGATAAGCATTGAGTCATATACAAGAGTCAAAAAGAAGTGTGTGTGTGTGTGAGAACTTCCTATGTTAGGAACACCCAGAGGATCCTCTACTGCACCTCACCTTGTGACGACAAAGTCTGGCACAGTTTGACCTGGTGCCTGCTGTTACTTCTTCCACATCCTGGTCTGTGAGGCCATCAGCATGGAGCAGTGAAGCTGAAGGAGCTGCCCCTGCTTGTGCCGGAGCACCCTGGGGGTGCACCGCACTGTGGGCACTATACTGTCAGCACGCCCCGGCGCGGTTCCACTTGGAGCTTGCTCATGTGGTGGACAGCTGTGGCTTGCTGACAATGCGGTGGTTAGTGTAGAAGACGCCCACTTTTCAAAGCCAGCCTTGTATCTGTTTTTCCTGTGGGAGAAGTTTTGAGCGCTGCCCCTCGACTCTGGCTTGCACGCTTCAGAGGGCTGTTGTGTTCTTATTTCGTTAGCGTAATAAAATCTGCACCTCCCAGCTCATTCCTCTGAGAACTGAAGCAAAAGGGGGGGGTGGAAGGCAGCTCATACACTGACAACACTTGTGCCACTGAAAGAGAAAGTTGGCGGGTGAGGACTGGTTGCAGGATGGTGCTGATGGCACGGAGAAGCAGCTGATCCAGCCTGATGTCAGGCAGCAGCGTGTCGGCTGCTGAGCCTTGATCCAGACACCGTGCCCTCGCAGCAGGAAACGATTACACCATGCAGGGTTCCTGCTCAGGCAAGACTTGCACGTGGTGTCAGGCCCTAAATTACCAGCTCTCCAGAAATAAATACGGAAAGTTAAGACATTTCCGTAAACTGGAGGTCTTATCATCTGGTAGAACTGCTAAGCCCAGGGATGCTTTGTTAAGCAAAAAATCCAGGGAAATTTGGGGCTAAATTCTGTGTGGATTTAGCCAGAGGTGGCAGGCAGCGAGCTGCAAGACTTGGAGTGAGATAAAGTTCATTTGGGCATTGTTTCATCGTCAGCTCTTACTGCTTCATCTTGCTGGTGGGCACTCTGAGGCTGGTTTGAGTTTGCGGTGCTCGTCCCGGTGGGGACACAGAGTAAGTTTGTTGTGATTTGTACACGCTCTCACATGTTTAAATTGCTCAGATTTTGTGGGAAAGATGGATATCACCCAGGCAACATCTTGCTTCTGAGGACTGGGGGAGCCTGTATCCCGTAAGCCTTGAGAAAAATCTTGTCAAACCTCATTACTCTCAGCGAATGAGCGCTGGCAGCTTTCCTGGTTCATGCATCCCTACCAAAGGTAATAAAATTTCCCATGAAGTGAGGACTCTGCTGGATGCTCAGTCCCCTCTTGTCTTCTGGCCAGTCCTACCACACTTGTCCATGTAAGTCTGTGCCAGCATCGGTGCACTGTATCTACCCAGTGCTGTTGGAGAGCCAGGGAGGTGCATCAAACTGGCTAGCCTGCTGTCTTCTCCTGCCATCCCTCTGCCTCAGAACTGATCCCTTGGGATGCTATCAAGCACTCCCAGGAGGGCCACCAAGCTCGCCTTCCCCAGTTGTGACGGCACATGGAGCTGCGTGGTCCAGAGGGCCCAGGCTGGTGCCCAGATATGTCTCAGCAGCCTCTGCCCTTAAAGCCCAGTGGTCATTTTGTCCAGAGCCAAGTCCTTGAGGTATTTGCTTGGCTCATGCTGCTCCAGTGTGGCTTGCCAGCCTGCACTGTTAGTGCTCAGCTCTTGGCAAGGACACAGGAGGAAATCAGGTCTCAGCTTCTCTGGGTACAAATGAAATGGAACACTTTGTATAAGTGGACCCAAAATAAAAATCCTTGCACCAGTTAGCCTCACATTTTTCTGAACTTGAGCAAACAGAGTTAAAACAAAAGCTGGTGGTTGTAAGATACAACTGACCAAACTTCTGTGAAACGAGTCACAGACTGGGCTCACTCCACGGGCTGTTAAATATCTGACAAACTTCTGGTTAACTTTAGCAAAGACCAACGACAAGGGGGTTATTGCCATTGTAAATTGTATCTAACAGTTTAATAGTTGTAATACCTGGTATGTTCTTTTTAATCATACGTGTCTGGAGTGTTGCACAGCAGAGAAAGCATCTGGATCTATAGCAGCTGAAGTAGAAAGTTGTTTTTCTGTTTACAATATGACCTTCTGCTCATAATAACGCTGTTTAAGTGCATGGTAAGTGTGCATCTTGCGTGTTGTAGCCTATATATTTAGTTTGTGAAAAGGTATATTTTTGTGTATGAAGGTTAAGATTTTTAGTGGTTTCTTTTTTGAAGGCTGGGAATGAGAAAACAAGCACAGTAAGGAAACCCACTGCAGAAGGTCTGTCAGCTGGCAAGATGACTGTGTTATGTTGAAGACAGGAGGGGAGGGCTGTCCAGCAGGCCTGTGTCACATCCACACAGACCAGACTGAATCTGCAGCAGCCTAAAGCATTTCCACTCCACAGATGCCCTACAGAGAGGGCTCCAGTAGCTTAGACTTTCCCAGGCTGCAGGTATATGCCCATTTAGACTCTTTTAATTGAGTAGTTTGTGTGTGAATCTATCAGTCTGTGTAACTGAGTGGGAAGGGGTTGTAGATGTGGCTGTATAATTCCTGAATTTATTTTAGAGGCTCACCCTAACAGCTGCTTTTACAGGCAGGAAACATTGGCTTTAACTGTTTGATAACATGGAGGTGATAAAAGGAACTTTGCAGGGCTCTGTGTCATAGTTCTGCTGTTTCTCTGTGCAAGACCGGTTTTAGAATAGGTGGAAAGGGTTCTGCTTGTCTTACTCTGATGTAAAGGAGAAGCCATAGGGTTTAATGGGAGGGGATAGTTCTTTTCAACACAGCCAGGGCGAGTCGGGGTGAACCTGCAGGACGCGTCAGACAAGGCACTGAGACAGATCAAAAAGAATCAGCTAAAAATGAGCTATCAATGAAATAAACTAAAACTTATTTAATGACTGCAGTATACTCAGCCTTAGATGTGGTTTTAGTTCAGCAATCCCGAGTCCAGCCCTGGCACGCAGCTTTCCTGTGGAAAAGGCTGCTCTTGGGAGTTCAGCAGCGCCTGCTGATGTCCTATGGGGATGTGTTTCAGCCCCAGGCCCCAAAGTGTCCCTGTGTGCCCCTCACCTCGGGGCACAGCTCTCACCTCCTGTTTTTGCACTTCCCTCTCTGGGAGGGAAGAGAGGAGGACTTGACGCAGACCTTGCAAATCCCTTGGCTTGTCGTGAATCCCCCTTCCGCCCATTCCATGTGATGCTGAGCTAGAGCAAAAACATTAAACAGGGCTGTTCTGAGATGGAAACAAAATAATTCCTGTGTTAGGATTGCTTTGCTTCCTTCCCTCCTTCATGTGCAGGCTTTCAAATGTACCCTGTTTCCAAAATGCAGATCTCTGTTAGGCTCAGATGGACCAAACCTGTTCTCTTGCCCATTGCTCATACAAGAAACTGATGTCAGGCAGGGTTCTGGGCAAGGTTTTAGGGGCTGGTGAAGATCCACATGCAGGGTACCCTCTGTTGCTGCAGCAGATGCGAGTCCTACATAGGTAGCAGGGGACTGCAGTCCCCAGGCAGCCCTGTAAAGGGCATCAGTGTTGGCACAGCCCTGGAAAGAAAAAAGCCAGAGCTGAGGCATCATCATAATCCCTGTGAAACTCTATCAGAAGCTTCCAGTAGTTGTCCTGTAAATGAGGTATTTGAGGAACAGACGTGGCAATGGGTGTTTTGGTGTAAACTGGAAATGTTTGAGAATTTATCAAAGGAAGTTGCCTCCTGTAGCCCAACGTTATCCCAGCCAGCTGCCAGTGTTCAGTGTTGCCAGATTTCTTCCCCTTGCTTCAGAAGGGAACAGCCTAGAAGTATTTTTAATCACAAACAAGTGCTTGAGGAATTTGCAGGGCAGGGGAGGAAAATCCCTGTATCATCTTTTTTTTCTGTGTGTAGAAAGGGGGGAGTCGGTGGGCCCCGGTTCCAGACTGGACAGCTTTTCCCTTATTATACATGAGCCACTTGACAATTTGACTCCAGTAAAGGGCCTGGGTGGGTGGTTACATGAATGCTTACACCTGCACTTATGAATTCATGCAGTTAATTCAAGCTATAAAAGCTGTGGTTGGAAGGTAGGAGAGGTCCACGGCTGTCATGCTTTTGCCCCTTTACTGTGATGGAGTTATGCCAGCTGATTTTGGCATGATATACACAGGAGATGCTGGGTTGCTGACCACCAACATGCTAGGTCAGTGGGATTACCCACAGATGTTTCAGGCTGTTCTTCTGCATCTCATCACCAGGAAAGGCTGACATCCCTTTCTGAAGTGGTTTATGGCAGTACTGCATGCTTGTTTTGCTGTGGGCTGTTGTTTTCTAGCTGCTAGGTTAATTGTGGTACACTTGCCTCTCTTGATATGGATTATTTCTTCCAACCCAGTACTTCTTTCAACCTTGTTTTACTGGTCATCACATGTGGCTTGTGATCCTCTCATAGCTCTCGCACTGCTGAGGTGCAGAGGTACAAAGTTGGAGATGTGTTCTGTCACTTTATCCTTGCACTGCCTTTCGCTGTGCAGAACTGACCAGGGTATGTCATTTGTTTAAAATCTTAGGACAAATAGTATCAGCAGTATCTAACCTCAGGGAACTGCTCATATAGAGTAAGATGTAGTTATTGAGTCTGTGATCTGCTCCTTCCTGAAATTATTCCTGGGATCAAACAAGTGGAATTGACTCATAATAATAAGGGTCCCAGTAGGCCTAAATAGAAATTGGTTTTCTCAGATTCTTGATTTGTGTTGGTGTTAAATACAACCACTGACACATCATCTGTGTCTGCAGATGTTGACACAGTACTTGTGAAGACCCGAAATGTGGCAAGTCCGCTGCTCTGTTTGCAGCCACGCCGCTTTGTGCTCTCCTGGTTCTCCAGCTCACAAAAGAAAAAATAACTGAGATTTGTCTTGTCTTGGGCTGACAGTACAGCCAAGTGATTGCCAGTCCAATTTGGCAGTTTTTAATCATTTTATCTCTGTTCTCTTCTCTCTGGGGAGACAGTCAGTGTTTAGCAGTCTGCTCAGAAAGACCTTGGGGCTAGTTTCAGCGGCAGTGGCTCAGAGCTCCGATTATTAGCTCTGCTCTTAGGAGCACACTGCGATCTTTCCCAAGGGAGTGGTGTGAAAAATTAACACAGGCTTAGAGCAGCAGTGCAGCAGCAAGCTATGTAACTGTAATTACTCCATTGATATTCCTCACACAATAACACTGTCATCAGTCATTTACATAAACTTTTTCTCCATGAAGAGGGAATGGCTGCTTATAACCCTATTGGGTGCTTCCAGAGCATGCATTATACATTTTATTTGTTCTAATTTCAGACTCCAAGGCCTGTAGGAACAGAGAGGAAACATGCAGGCTTTTCGTGGTTTTTCTATTGCAGCAGTGAGTGTGTCCCTCGGCACACACGATCGTGCAAGCAGGCTAAAATGGATCTTGACAGGATAGTGGGGCTTGAAATGTTCAGTGTAATTTTAAGTAACATGCCAGTATATATTAAGCATTTTATGCACATTGATACTCAAACTCTGTCCCAGGTCTCAGTTTCTCACCCTTTTGGTTGGGCCAGGTCCATAAGCAGCAAGTGTTGTTCTGCTTGCAGAACTGGCTTTTCTTAGGTGCCTTTTTCTTCCACAAGCATGTAGCAATGCTCCTTGCCCTCTGCCTGTACCAGGCTCTCCTGTAGCTCCATTTATCTCTCTGTGAGCAGGAAGAATGGCTGTGTAAGCCACAGGCATGGCTTTTCCTGGCAGCAGGTAGAGAGAAACAAGAAATAAGTGGTTGATAAAACTCAAAATTAGCACCATCCCATCTTCTACCAGGGATGCTCACTCCCTTTGTGTCCCTTTTACAGCTGTGAAAAGCAAACTACCCTTCCCTAGATCAGAGCCATACAGTGATGAGCATCCCAGCACCCAAGCCAGCAGGCACTCTCTGGGCTTGGTGGAGAGCTGTTTGAGGCAACCACAAGCCTTTTAAATGCAGGTGGCCATTTGGCATTGGCTAGCCTGGAACATCCTGATCATCTCTTCTTAGGGTGTGCAGGACCATCCAGTCACAGCATCACCCCACCATGCAGAAGGAGGGCGAGAAAGGAGGTAATTTAGTGCTCAGCTCCTTAAAAGAGCACCTTGTTAGGGACGAGATGTCCCTGTCCTCACAGGAGAAGTGTTAAACTTTGGTAAATATTACACTTCCTCTAATTAAAGCCTTTGGAGCCAGATATTCCTGGGGCCAAGGCTAATAATGTATTCAGAAGAATAATAACCCTGTCTGAGCTGCAGCATGTTTATTGATGGCGCCGGTACCTGACGGTGCTGCCCGTGTCCTGCCGCCGCTCGGCGCTGCGCAGGCCTGCAGGGCACAGCAGCCCATATTGCTGTCACAGGGAAAACCCTGAGCGCTGCAGCAGGACCCATCTCGTGGGGGGGGGAGAAAAAAGGCCCATGATAGTCAAATTTCAGTTGCTGAATATTTAATGAAGCCTGCAGTGTTTATTTGGTTAGCCTGTCGATTTTTATCGTTCTGTCAATAGCTTCTCATATGTGGCACGGTGATGATCTTTAGCAGCCTGTCCCCTGGGAGCCGAAGCGCTAAATGCAATTATGGATTTTATACCGCAATGTGTTTGATATTTCCACTGATCTAATTTGCAGTCTGGTAGTTTATTGTTTGGCATTTTAATGGCGTTCAAATGCTATGGAAAATTTGATTTCTCTTTATAATTCACCCTAACGTCATTAATGCTGGTAGCCGAATGGCATGGATTTTAGAGGGCTTAAATATATAGGAAAATAATTTTTTTTAATATGGACCAAAACAATCAGAGTTTTAACTAAAAGGAAAACCATGCTCTATTTTTTTCACACTTCCTCTTTGTCACTTTTCATTAAACATTAAGATTACTTTGAGGAAATGGTAAAGCAAATGCTAGACCTTGCCAAGCGAAATACAAATGCAGTATGACTTCTGATGGTGGCTTCACTGTTACAGCTCAAAGATCCTCAGGAGTCTTTTGAGAGAGAAATGGAATGAGAGCCATCTATTAAAAAGTCTTACTGGGCTTTTTCTCTCTTCTGTTCCAGACCACTTTTGCTTGATAATTAATCCTTTCTATGTGTTTTTCCTTCCTCTGATGTAGCTGGCAGAAGCCTTGAGCACCACTACATCAGATGCATCTATTTCACTAGGAAAAAACCAAACCAAAACCCCAAACCCAACAACAACAACGCAAGCCCAACCCCAAGCCACAGTTTGGTAGAAGGTCTTGAGCTTTGGTCTGAGGCCATTGGCACAAGGAAAAGGGGCACACAAAGCTGCATGGGGCTAGGTGGCTTGGGGGAGTTAATCGTGGTGTTATTTTACACATCTACAACACTTTTATTGTGTAGTAACTCATGAGTTATGGGTCCTCTGCAATTGCAAAATAAATCCTTTAATTAACCACCTAGTCAGAAACAATTTAACCTCCTCAGTGTATCTCATAAACTACATTAGCCCCAGATTTATTTAGAATAGTGTTGTGCAAGTGTGATCTATTTACATTAAGGAGTATATGCCCTTTGTTATGTCAAGTGTGCTGGGACAAGGAAACACAAATCTATTTTATAGGGTTTCATCCATGGCTTTTAATGATTTTACTGAGTGTTTCCCAAATAGGAGCAAATGTATTTTTCCACTGAGCGCTAGACAAAAGCAAGCAGGATGATAACTATGTCACGCACACAGGTAGCTTCAACTTTCTGTGTTCGTTGCTTCTTGTTCAGGGCTATTTCACAGACAGCAGTGTTAGAGAGAAACCTTACTCTCCTCATAAGTCCAGTGAAGTCAAACTATGCAGCGGCATGTTGACAAGCAACAATTCTCTTTGTTGAATGCTGAAGAGTTTGTTTCTGTCTTTCAACAGAGGTGTGAACACAAGGCCAGCCTGTGTAATAAATCTTACAGGCTGCCACAAATAGTACATGCTTTGTGGTTTAAGAGCTTAAGAACATTAAAGAGGTTCAAGAGAGTTCCTCTTCTAATGTAACCAGGTAGAGGCTGAATGAGGCGCCAAAAGTGCTAATAAATGGGTATAGAACAATCAGCTTTGTGTTTCACAGAACATTTCATGTTGGACTGATGGACCGGTTTCCTTTCAGGATGAGGTTCATACCAACCAACAGATTCCCATACTGTTGCACAGTGCTGATGGGTCCGGAGAGGTTGGGCACTTGGTGTGGTTGTGACCGCAGAGGTCATCTGGAATCAGGGAAATCCTCTGCCAGACCCTCTGGAAAACTGCTTTTCAGGAAGACCAGTCGGGGATCATGGGCAGAGATTGTTCTTGGGGCATCTTCACCTTTGAGCTGAAGCAGAGGTGAGAGCAGCACCGGGCTTTGGCAGGGTGTTGGCACTGCTGAGCTTGCTGTCCTGCCTAGGGCTTGCTCTGCTGCCAGCCCCCCGTGGTGCCCTGCCTGGGGCTTGGTGATGCATTCAGGTCCTGGTTAGTTATTCCTGTATTTGAGCCAGTGTCCATCATCTGTTTGGACACCAAAGTGTCCCTTCTTACTTTCTGACTGACCCTTAGATGGCAGAATCACAGGCTCTACTGGAGTCAATCTCCTCTATAGGAGGGGCTGGGATGGGAGTGCAGGAGATGGCACAGCAGGCAGTCACAGTCCTGCTGCTGGGGAAAACAAAGTGTTTGGAGACTCCCCGACAGTACAGAGGCTGTGCAGTGGCAATCCTCACTGCAAATAGGCCAAAGCATCACGCAGCTCTTGTTATCTGCAGCAAATCTATCAAACCCCATACTGTATTATTCAAGCTCTGGCCTAAGATGTTTTCAGTTGGCGTTTTTGTTTGTAGGAACAAAAGCTAACAGGCTGTCACAGAATTGTTCAGAAACCTAGTTAGCAGGAATTAAAAAGGAAAAAAAGCCACTGAGTTGTGGAGTGCAGCAGGCTAATGACATAAGGCCTGGCCCTCCAAGTGATCTGTTAGCAGATGATGGATGAATGCGCACCTCACTCGGCAGCGCCACCAGCCTTGCTCCGTTCTTGAATATCTGTCAAGATGTTAAGTGGACGACTGCAATCAGCAGTGAAATAAGACCTGTGTAATCTGATGTTCCACTTAGAAAAGAAAACAAAATTCCTACCACCTCATATGAGACTACACCAGCCAACACACAAAGGCCTTTCAAGCAGGCTAGGTACCTGATAAAATCTTTACACCTCATTATCATTTGTAATTTAGAGATATGGGTACAGCTGTATCTACAAACAGTGTAAGATGACATTTCCAGGGATTTTTATCTGTGGCTGTTTCCAGTGAGCAGCTCTTCATACACACTTTTGTATTCCTTTTAATGTGTTCCTTTATTCAGTCTTTATTGCTGAGAAGGGTAGGTTGCCTATTAAAAATGTCCCTTCAGTAAGGATTGATGTAGATTAGCAAAAAAAGGCAGCCTTCTAGTTCTCTGCAATGAGAGTTTGGTTTTGGCTAGTTCCATTTAGTCAAGTTGTTGTCTAGAAGGTGACAAAGAACAGAATTTGCTGTCTTTAAATACAGAAAGATTCTATTGCTTGGGAGAAAAGCAGTATGAATGTTAAGTGAAGTGCAGTTTGGAGTAAATACTTAGGACAGTACAGCCCAACAGGAGCAACAAGCTTTGTTGCTGTTTAATCTGAGCCTTGGTGGTTGCTTTCACCCGCATAGTTTAGATTACAGAGGATATTAGCAGATGCAATTGAATGCACAGCAGTTTGCTGTGAGAAGGCAATCAGCTATGTAAGCACCTTGACTTCCTCAGCATTAGAATAGAGGTTTGCAGGATGGATGTTGAGGCTGGAGAAAGTGCGCCTAGAGGATTAACTCAAGGCTTCAGCAGAAAACACACTCTGAAGTAGAAATGTTTGTACAGCTCAGTCCTGACCAGAACATACCCTTAATGACTTGATGGTGCCGGGCCAGCTTCTGTGCTTGGTTACTCCCATGCAGACTTGACGAGAAACCTCTTGTATGCAGAGTGCTGCTGCACCCTCACTGCGTGGCTGGGATTGGAGCAACCAGGCTGCCACTCCTCTGTGTCTGGGCCCTTTTCCAAAGGCGATCAAGGTGCAGAGAAGGATGTGTTATTTCCAGGTCTCATCCCAGTAAGCAGCTAGGAGACAGTTCCACAGAGGCCGTCCCACCATGTAGGCACAGCTTTCACGAGCAGTGCTTTCTGCACAGTGCTTGATACCATGCCTGGCATTTTACATGGATCAGCAGTTCACTGACACTGTGACATGGTTCCGCCCTCTCCTCCACTGCACTGGAGCACAGATGTTCCTCTGGTTCTCTGGCATGCACAGTCTCATTCTTCAAATGGATAATGTCTTTTTTGAGTGCCTGTCTGAGGAGGACAGGCAGGAGTCACCCGGGTCCTGCTCTCCCCTCCATCTGTGTTCTGTGCTGTTGGACCCATGCAGTGACCTTCTCTCCACAAGCATTGCTCCACCTGAGCACTGGGAACCAGGAGTCACGTCTCTGGGGGGAGGCACAAAGTTAGTGAGAAGTCTTGGAAATGGATCCAGACCTCCAGGCCTTTTTTTGTTTCGTGGTTCCCAGTTTGTGGCAGGGTAACATCAGAATGCGTGTTATCCACAAGATTATAGAGGTACTTTTGTGTGAAGGAGCATCTCCGCATGGATGTCAGGCAGGATGGGGCCCTGGAGACCCTGTGGTGGTGTCTGTGTGTTTTGAGGCTCATGAAGTGACTGCCCACAGAGCAGCCACGCTGGCTGTGACCATCGAGTGCTCCACAAAGAGATCCCTCTCTCTTGATGTAATCCAAAGGGACCTATCCTGTTGTTACCGGGCAGGTCTCCCTGAGCTGAAGCCAGTCTGAGTTTGGCTGACAGGGAGGGCATGGGGCAGATCCCTCAGCAGCATGTGCAAAGGGTGCTGAGCATCTTGGTGGGGCTCTGTTTTGGGGGTTTGTTTTGTAGTTTGGTCTATGAAGTTTAATAGTTGAGAAATATTCTAGTGACAAATGTAACATCATAAACTCTAATAATGTTCATGAAATTTTAAGAACTCCCTGTAACAGATGAGAGCTCTCCTTTTACCAGGCTGTGTCTGGAACACTTTGCTCCTTTACTCTTTCAGTGTGAGGCAACTATGATTTTAGGATTATAGTTGTAAATAAAAAGGAGAGATTGGAGAACACTGTATGGAATTCTTCCTTGCCGAAGACATTGATTCCAGCCTGATTCAAATACTGCAAATCAAGCAGCAATAAAAAATATTACTGTTATTAGAAGTGCTGCGTGAGTCTAAAAGGCAAGGTCTTAAAGAATAAAGACCCCCAGTAGCCACATGGGTTTCTCATCTCCCTTCAAGCTGCAGATACTCCTGAATTCTTCTCCATGTCCTATTTGAAGAGGCTCAGGCAGGAGCAGTGCAGCTTCTGTGCATTGACATGACCCTTTGTGATAGACCATTTAGAGGAGTACAGCCATGTTGTACATATTGTATCATGTCACTTGATACCACTTTCTATTCTTGAGTGTGTTGTTTTTAAAATGCCATGACTGATGTGGTCCAGGTTGTTTCTTAGTCAGGAGTGCTGCTTACGGCCTATAGGCGATACGTCTTCTAGCCCTTTTGAAACCTTGCTTTTTGCTCTGAGTCCAGAGTTCTCTCTGAATATCAGCGTGATCATCCCAAGACACTTGTGTGACAGCCTCGCTCACTGTGGACATGCCAGTAACTTGCTGTTTTCCTTGTGTAACTAGAATGGACAAGTATAGATCCGAATTTAACTGAAAATTGTGATTGAAGTGTATATATTGCATTTGTTATATGAAGAGTTGGCCCCATAGTGAAACTGTTTCTTTTACTACTATCTCTGGACAATTTCACTGAGAAAAAGAATAAGAAGGAAGCCTGTTTAAGGAGAAAAGGTGAGAAAGGAAGAAAGAGGGAAAGGATGGAGGGTTGGAGCAAAGAGAGAGTACAGGTTACACATAGGTAGTGATTAGTAAAGATGTAGGTTCTTCAGGCACTGATGCGGTTCATTGGAAGGCTGGAGCAGGACTCCTGATGGGGCTGCTGCAAGGAGGAGCGGTTTTGTTGCAGTAGAAAGCTTTGGTGTGTTGCGGCCGTTCTTAGTCTCCTTGTGATGTTAGTACCATGTTCTAGTCCCATATCCTCCAGCTTCTGGGCTGAAAATAGTCTGTGTGCCATTTCAGGCAACGCAGTACAATGTACCATGAAACTGCTTAATGCTGTAGAAAATTGCTAATGCAACAAAACAGAGCCCCTTGAAAAATCAGCTAACTCTTCATTATGCCTTTCTGGGTCCCTTTTGACCCCATTCACAAGAGCATTGCTTCCCACAGAACAGTTGCAGATCAGAGGAGCTGCTTGGGTGTCTGCTGCTGCTGCTCCCTGTTGTTATGTGCTTTTTTCCTCTTCCAATCACTCAACAAAGCATCACATTGGGGATTGCAGCTCTCCAGCAAAGCTCAGTCTAGTGTCCTGGTCAGGGGGAAGCCAGAGGACTGAGGGATCTTTGGTGTAGCTTTTGTTCCCCTTGCCTGCTGCTACTGAAGGAGGAATGCATGGGGGCTGAGAGCAGGTCATCAGCATGTTCTCCATGCGGGTGTTATTTGGCCATTTAGTTGGTGCTAAGGGAGTCACCTGAGCTACAGCAGTAACAGAAGAATCCGTAGCTGAAGCAGAAATACATTTCGTGGTAGGTGACGTAGGTTTATGTTGGGTTGGCAAAGTCAGTGTCCTTTGGATTGGGAGCTGACTGCACTGTCACATTAACCATGTGTATTTTTATCTGATAAACTACCTAAGCAGGAATACCTGGTAGATCATGGATAACCTAGAGAAAGAGGAGAGGAGGTACGATGCATGGCTGTAGCTCACATTGCTGCTTTGGCTACAGAAGGAGCATAAAAATACTCCAGTTTGAAAGGAACATGAAAATACTCAAACCCAGTGTGACACTACACACACTTCTCTAGAAGTGTAAAGAGGCTCCACATCATTGAAAGTCAGGCAACATAAAAGGTGCTTGGGCCTTTCTGAAAGGAGGGGGGAGCCTGTGGTTGTGTTGATAGACTTAAGCCCCTTCCAGCCTCTCTGCAGCTGGGTAAATCTCCCTAGGATTGGGCTGGCTAACAGAAATATTGGCATTCCTCAGTGCTGGGTGAGTGAGTACAACTGATTCATTTCTTTGCTCTGCAGAGTAATTCTAAGCAGCTTCTTTTTAACTGAAAGGATCAAAGTCCTCAAATGAGAATGTGTTGAACTTGATACTTCTCCACAAGCCCAATAGGCATGGACAATATACATTCTGTAACCGAAACCTTTTGGGGTTTGTGTAATACAATACCCTTTCTGTAACCCCCACCCTTTTCTCCATCCTCATGACCCTGCTGCAGCTAAGGGACCGGACAGTAGAAAAACATGTCAAGCATGAAAAGCAGCAACTTGAGGGCAAACATGACCCCTCCACTGCTAGTTACTGAACTTCTGAAAGTACGTCAAGCAAGCAGAATCAGCTAAAAAGGGAGGCTGGGGACACCTCATGTTGTGCGAGATGGGAGGTTAGGTCTTTGCTCTTTAGAACTAAAGTGTTTTGTTTTAATCATGGGGAGAGCTGCTGGCTTGGCACTGTGTGAAATGGATTTCTAAATCCTGAGGAAGGAGGAATTTCTCAAAACAGTAAGGATAACAAAAGTCAGCAACAGGGAAGAATTGGCCAGCGTTTTTACAGCAGGAAATGTGGAGGATACTGAAAAGAGAAAAATTAATGACACTGGGAGTACGATCCTGTTAGCTGTTATTGTTGACACCTCATCATTTCCAGTCTAAAATGCCAGCTAAGGCCATGTTTCACTTGACACTAACTTAGGTCATCTTTACCTTGCCCAAAGAAAAAGAAACATCAAGCAGTAGATCGAAACTCTATAATAAAAATGGAGTGCATCACGAGAAACTCCTGTGCCTTTGGAATCAGATCAGCAGCCT
This sequence comes from Pezoporus wallicus, assembly GCF_028554395.1. Classification (NCBI taxonomy): domain Eukaryota; kingdom Metazoa; phylum Chordata; class Aves; order Psittaciformes; family Psittacidae; genus Pezoporus; species Pezoporus wallicus. The sequence goes on along the minus strand of NW_026636761.1, from coordinate 2,071,451 downwards.
CAACATGGCTGCTGCAGAAACTCTGTGCGTGTTGCTTGCACCAAATATGTTGCTGCATTTTATTTTCTGAGGTAGAATGAATGTTCCATTTTGAGCAGTGGAAAATGCTAGCTTATACCTATTTTAAACACAAGTGTAATGTTTTATAGCCCATAGAGGGATAATTACAAAGTACAAAATCACAGATTTTATAGCAGATTTTCCCAGGAGTGCAGTTAGGAAAACAGTATGTGTCATGTAGCCAATTTAGATAATGATTCTGATAAAGATAAACTGAATTGTTTATAATAAGTAATTGGGTCTGCTAAGGCCCAAATGACACAGATGAGTACACAAGTGTAGAGGCACAGGAACTTCAGGTGCCCCAGATCATGTGCTTTGGCTCCTGCTTCCCAACTGCCCAGCTTGTGTTTGGCTTGGAGCTGGTGCCGGGGCTGATCTTTGCGATGCAGTTCACTTTCTCAGGAATAGTGAAGATTAAAACCAGTTTGAAAGCTTTCCATTGCTGAGATTCCAGGGTGGTGGCTCTTGCAAGGGTCTGGGCTGGAGGGGAGGTGGAGCAGCCAGCTCCCATTTCCCAGTTGAGCTGGGAGACACGCAAATGCCTGAATATGGGGAAGAAAAGCCCCAGCTTTCTTGCTCCTAAGGAAGTCCTAAGGCTTGTTTAGAGCTGAACCGTGAAGAATACTGGCCTGGTAAATATACAGTGGCACTTTACCAGAGGCAGGAGATTACTTGTTGAGTAGATTATCTCTCTTGAGATAAGACAAAATCCTTCAGACTCTAGTGGAGTATCTTGCCTAGCCTATTAGTAGATGACAAGATGCAGTTTGGGCCCTGTAAGCCTCTATCAATCACAAGATGAAGTAAAGCCCTAATTATCATTTAATTGCTGCCTTCAGCTTGAGCTGCCCTTCTTCACAGCTTTCTGCATCCATTTGAGATTAGGTTGCACTAAAATGAGAACCGTAAAGGGCCTGGCAAAGGTGTGAAATTCCCTGGGTAACTGAATTAATGGCAGTGTGTTCCTGCTGCTGGGGGGTTTCTGTTCTCTATGAAGACAGAATGAGTGAGGGCAAAGGGACATAATGGGGAATTGGCAGGGATAGCTCTCAGCCATTTGTTCACAAAAAGAATGACACAGAACACGCTGGTTTGGCCAAACTCGAGGGGGAACAAAGGAAATACTGCTCACAGACATCTGATTTTATGCTAATTTTGTGGAATTATGTTGTGAACTATTCCGTTGAATAAGAAAAGTAGTATTACGTTAGTCTGTGCAGTTGAGTATGAGCTGCAGGCTATGAGCAGTGGTAACTGTAGGTTTTCTTTTCTATGCTATTCTGAAATTGATTGACATACAGGTTTAGGGTGTTTGAGATTTGGTTTTAGTTTTTAAGCAAGGCTTCTTGTTGATCTGTTTTCATATGCTCTGCATGGCAGGTGTGTTTTCTGAGTAAATTGCAGAAGCAGAACAGTGTTTTTCATGATGAAACCCTAACAGCAGCCCTGACACTGACATTCATCATTAAGACACTTGTCTACACTATGTAACTTTGCAACATCAAATCCAGTTTCAAAGATAATTACAGGCCATTAGTGCCTGACACATGGAGTTTAATAACAGAGTAAATATTGTGGTGATCTTTGGAAATGCATAAATAAATAGATAAATGCACAAAATAGAGTTGTCTGGCTTTAAAAATGAGCTCTTAAAACTGGTATTGCCTGAGAAACAGGCATAGTTGGAACTGGTCACTTAACCTCTTCAGATGAAAGACATAGTTCTATGAATCCATCATTTTACTAGTCTGCCTGGCAAGCAAATGGTACCCTTCCCAAACAGGTATTGCACGGTGCGTGTTTGCAGTGCCCTGCAACAAGGTGAGCTGTGCAAACTTAATAGCTGGGAGCACAGGGCCAGCCCTTCTGAGGTGGTTGGGTTCCAGGAGTTAAATACTGGGAACTCTTCTGAGTATTTCTGGAGAATAAGCATGAATAGCTTGACAGATTTTTAAAGCATACCTCTTTTCCTTTAAAATAAAAATAATAAAAATCCTCATTGTTTCCTACAGTATAATGGGAATTCCTTTGTCTTGATGCTTCTTCGTTTTAATTGTTTTAAAACCCTTTGCAGTGACAGTGCTGAATGCCTTTTACACACGTTCATTTACCCATGTGAAGTCAGGGAGTTCAGAATCTTCCTGCTTGTTGCCCGAAGACTCCACTGCTATTACCCACACAGTTTACAAGCCTGTCTCTGGCGATCACAAAACAGCAGGAGGTAGCGCAGAGTTTCACTCTAAGTGGATGTGTGCTCAGAGACAAGCAGGTTTCTTTGAAGCAGCAGTATTTGGATTGATGGCCAGGAGCATCACTGGTCAGGGGGTCCAGGGAAGAGCCGTGCCTTGGCTCATACCAAAGCAGCGCCATAGGCTCGGGGCAGTGAGTCAGGAAGCAGTGGTGCATCCCCTAAGATTATCCTTCTCTTATTCACTTGCTTCAGCGGATCAAATACTTCTCTTAGGAGTGACTTCAGGCTACAAAAGCTAAGGATTAGGAGACTGTTGTCGGGCAGATGGGTGTGCACATCACAGCCTGTGCAGGACACCTCTGGGCACTGGGGTAGCGAGCTGCCTGGAGCACATAGAGATGAACTCTGCCTACCTGCAGAAGCTTTGAGACCAAAACTGCCGTTCTTGCACAGGGCTCTTAAGCACGGTTTAACACGTTAAGGCAGGAGAAGGAAGTAGACTTTCCTAGAAAAAAGGTTTTTCTTTTGAAACGGAATTAACCTGGTGTCAGAAACAGAACTGAAAGGATGGCTGAATCCTCGTTTTAAATGTCCAGTTTAACCTAACAGAGCTTGTTATGGCTATCTTGCCATATTCCTCAGATGTCTGATGAAGTTTCCATGCTGAGACTTTGCATAGGTGGATTTAAATCAATAATAGCTTTGCAGCCCAGTTATAAATCATGTAAAATTAAGGCTCATAACAGGAGAGCTGCTGTTGCTTTATCTGTAACACTGCAATGGTCTGTTAAGCCATTCCTTTAGTTAAGGAATTACACTGAGCAACACCTTGGCTGCTATTGCTGTGCAATATGTGCTTATAAATTATAACAGTGTTCCTTCATTACATTTTTCTACTGTAGGATCTAAAGTGCTTGACAGCAGGATCAGGAAGAGCTTAAGAGCAGGACAGGCATGTAATGAAGTGAGTACAAGTGAGTACAACATGGAATAATGTCTCCCTTTCAGTAATTATGTGGCCCCTGGACCTCCTGATCCAGATGTCTTACCAGTGTATTTTAGAACAGCATGTTCTCTCTTTTTACACTTGGCAAATCCAAACAAAGTACCAGGAGTTTTCAGGGTGCTCCAATATGAAAAACAAAGTATGGTTCCTTTCAGTAATATACTAATCAAGAGGTAGCATCATCTTAGCAATGTTAAGCATAAGCGGAACACTGGATGGCTCCAGTTTATTCAGTCCAGCACTCCCTCTGCAGTCATCAGGGGTTTTGAGTGTCTTGTTGTGTTGAGTTTGACTGCGTGAAGCTGGATTGTGGCCTGTCAGAACAGTCTTGGAAAGGGTGGTGATCTGGACGCTGTGTCACAAGCACTGAAAAGACTCTCAAATTATGATCAAAACAAGAAATAAAGGTTATGTAGAGCCTGGCAGGTAAAAAATAGCAGAAGACTGATGATTATTTGACTTTTAATAGATCACATAAAATTGTGCTTGCTCCTGGGAAAGCAGAGATGGGTCAGCAGTTTTCAGGCTGGTGCATGCAGCCTGCACAGGTCACGCAGGGAGTCTGTGTCCTCTGAGCTTCCACATGCCCGCAGTGTCACCACACAAAAGCAGGAATTTAGATCACCCCGGTACGCTTGAAGGCCTCCAAGTACATCTGTGTTCTGCTGTGGAAAAGTTTGGCTGTAATGAATCAGAAGTATATTACCTCAGCTTTCTAGTCTCGTGTCCTCTGATCCCTGCAAGCTCTGAAAGCTGATGGCTTATTACCCCAAAGCATTCACTGCAGGTACAGCACAACCTGTGTGTGTTTGAGTTGCAGTTTGTGTTTAGCCCTTTTTATCTCTCTCACCTTCCCTCAGGCTTGGGGAACTGTAGCTGCTGCACTCAAAATCCATCTCTGGGGGAGAGTTTTATCCAGCAGAAGGCACTTGCAGAAGCAAGAAAGTCTTGACCAAGCCGAAGTCAGGCTTTCTCTGGGTTGCTGGTACCGGCATGTCCTGGGAGCAGGGCAAGGGATGCCCAGCCTGAGCGCAGAGATTGCATCTTCCCTACAGAACAGATCATGTTAAAGCATCAGGCTCAGCCGAACACTTAGTGGGGTTTTCCCTGATTTTCCCAGTTTTCCTGATGCCATTGCACTTTCTGGAATTGACTTTGTTCACTTTCCCTCTTGCAGACTTCATTGCCAAACGCCTTTGCCTCTGTGCCCCGTGGGCTGCGAGGGGCACAACTCTTGTTTGCAGAGCTTGGTGCTCTGTAACTATGTTCAGATAGAGCTTGCTGGCAGGGATAGAGCCACAAGTTATAAATAAGGGATTAGGATTTTGTCCTTTACAAACTAAGCTATCTTGCTGGATTTAGGAGCTGTGGAAGTTTTAGATAGACAGATGATCAATATTTTAGGAATATTTAGGAGAAATTTAGGCCTATGTAGGACTTCAGTTAAAGGGATTTATTCTAGCTTTAGCAACAGTATCTGAAGAACTTGTATAATGTATTGGGTTTTTTAATGAGCATAAACTTTGCGGCATAGGTCCTCATTATTAATTCATAAGATATTTGTCTTTTAAATGCCCTTTTTATTTTAATAGCTAATTCTCTTTAAAAGATCTTAACATAGATTTAAAAATAATCATAAGGGGAAAGTAAGAGGGAAGCTGTGACGAAAGCTCTACATGCTGTACACTGGTGTTTCAGGGCTTAATACAGTGGTTGTCAAACCTCCAGTACTCTAATTGTGGGAGGTTCAGAGCAGTCTTAGAGGGAGATGATTCACTGATGCGCATGTATTAACATTGCAAAGATACATTTGAACCTTTTTATGTGTAAAACAGTGAGTTTGGGTCTAGTGTGAAAGCCAAAGAATAACAAACAGGAGTAGACAATTGACTGTCTTTTGGGGTAGGTTTTGTACTGATATATTCTGTTTACTTTGCTGGCTCTGGTGGGGAAAATTGCACTTATAAGAGCAAAATGTCATTAGAAATGTAGCTTTTTTATTTGTTTTATGGTTACTATGATGTAAAACTGTAAACATTTTCCTATCTATCTAATCTATCCATCCATCCACCCATTGCTTGTGCTGTTTTTTCCACTTCAGGTCCTTGATATTTTTTAATTGTTTATTTATGATGGAAATTTTTCTTAAGTCACAAAATTCTTTCATCAAAAGTAATTTCTTTCATTCGGAGCCCGATTTGGTTGCAAGAACAACCACAATTTCTTGTACATTTCCTAGATAATAAACTAAATAGACTGTAATGGTGAATAAGGAGTTTACATTCCCAATGGAAAGAATACATCTGTGGAGATGAGTTTCATTAAACTGTTAACTGAAACAGTGACTTTTAGAATTGATTCCATCTTTAGCCGGTGTAGTTAGTGAAGTACTGAAGACTATATATGGGGAATTCTTTATTTAAGATAAGCAAAAAAACATAAAAGGAGGCCTCCTCACCCTCTTTTGCTGTCTCTGGGTCAACATCTCAACCTCTTGATTAGATTTGGAACCTACTAATTAGATATAATTCATTACCTGCAGAAATGAGATCAGAAATCAAGAGCTGCTTTTCAGAATAAGGCGATCTTTCCCCTCATCCATCATGGCTATAAGTAACCAATTTAAAGTCAGACAAATGCATAACCAGCATTATTACCTTGTCATAAATAGTTAGGGAGAAAGACCTGGAATAAGCTGGCATTATAAATGGTTTTTATCACATTATTTTGCAGTTATTTGTCAGCCACTTTGCTTAAGATAAATGTAGAACAATAATCAGATTCTAAAACGGAGCCATGGACAAGATTTTGTTAATTGCAAAACTACTTCTGCTGACACAACTGTCTGTAGTGGGGCGCAGTGTATGAATTTCTGCATGGAGAAGTCGTCCTGAGCACATCTTCACATTTTGACTTGAATAGGTAAAAACAATAGGAAAAGAGATCCCCTCCTTCCGAAACACTGTGAAGTCTCACAGGAGTCAGTGGCACTGCTCCTGTCCCAGTAGACTGCTGAGCTGGGTGACCAGGGAGGAGTTCTCCAAGTCTTGGTTGTACTTAAAGTCTGCTAATATTAAAGCAATATACTCTGTAATTCATGGAAAGGAGTCTTGTAGCAAGGTAGAAGAGATGCTCCTGCTGTGGGAGGCTTTTGAGAAGTGCAAACTGCTCCTAAGGTTGGATTTTTGATAGTCACAATTGTCAGTGCTGTGCTTTTGCTGATAGAAAGGAGGATATGGTTAAATCTTAGTTGCAGTGAGGTTTTACTTTGACAGCAGCTTCAGCTAGTGACTGATGTCCGCAGTTCTTGCTGCAGGATGTTTCTGGAGGACCATGTTCCCACCTTCCCCAGGACAAGGTGGTGGAGGATACAAGCCTGAGGGGCACACAGAGGCTGCAGTGCTGCCCTAGTAGCTGTGATTTTTCCTATGACTTCAGCAAACCAGGATTTAAATTTATGTTTTAAATATAAATCCCAAACGACTCTCTCAGCTCTACTTAAATGTCGACCAGGGGTGACTTCAAATTTAAAATCCTGCTACGGAGAATAGGATCAGGCCATGAATTAGGCAAATGTTTTACTGACCATTGGAAACTCTTAAAGTCTGGAGGCTTCAAATGTGGAGGGAGGTTTCTTAAAGCTTGCCAGGTGAGGCCAGAACACCCAAAGCGATGGGCTGCCTTTCCATGGGATGGGATGGAGAGCTCGAGAGTGGGGAGCTTGCAACAGGGACTAGTGTTCCCCCTTGTTGGGGGGGGATGGACGCAAAGTCTTCACATATATTTTCTCACACATTTTCTTCTGATATTAAAAATACTGTTTTGTATTCAGTTGAAGCATAAAAAGGTACAGTTCTAAAAGCAACTAAATTACTACAGTGTAGTTGTGGTGAAAGAGAGGACCTGTTCTGGTGACTAAGGATGCAGTTATGCACCTATGGTACAGTATTAAAACACACAGGGAAGTCACGAAGTCAGCAGATCTGATTAACAGTAAATCCAGGGTTTTATTACACCCCTTTCCCCGGTAGGTAAGGACAATAGCTTGATTTTGATCTCGGCTGCAGCACAAGTAAGATTTCAGACAAAGATACTTACTAAAGTATGTATCTTACACAACACTTTCACTGAAAAACAATTGTGTTTTATGTACCATTAGTACAGTACTGTGTAGGTGCGACTTAAAACAGAAAAATACTTAAGTAACGCTTACTGGCTGGGGTTCCTTTTGGCTTTAGTAAAGCCATGTATAATTGAAAGTGTTAATATAACTGCAACTCAAAGGGCAATGTAGCAGGAATAGGGACACTTGCAAATGACAGGCCTTTAGAAATTGAATTATTCTTCCATCGTCTCAAAGCTTAAGCTGTCACTAGGCAAGGTAGAGAGAGGGTTTATTTTCTTTTAAAGTTTCACCTAAAATTGTGTGCATTCTGTCAACACACCGGTTATATTCATTGAATCTGCTATAGAGGTGACTGTCAACATCCAGACTTCCATCCTGCTGCAGCCTTCAGGAGCACAACAAAAGCAGGGGCGATTCTAATCTGATCCTGCTCTGTGCAGCTTGTGTTCGTGCTTCTGCCTGTAGCATGCATTTGTGTTTCCACATGCTGCTCAGCATGCGTTTGTTTCCAAATAAATACATTCTGAAAGACAAAGGAATGGGTCCACCTGAGTTTTGTATTCCAGGTTCACTTTAAGGGGCTTTAGACAAGTTCTGCCCTTTTTTCTTTTCTGGTTAATGTAGTTTACGTGGCTGTAGCATGAAAAGACTTGACAAACTGTTAGCATTAATGTACTGAGCATAATGAACACCAACCATACAGCACATGGTGCTTGTCTGCTTATTGGTGAATTTAACTCACTTTAATTGCAGTGTTACTTAACGTGATGGAGATGTAGCCCTCAGAGGGATCATTTGAGGGGCTAATAATGTATTTGTGTAAAATTACGAGAAAAAAATACACAGAACCAACCAACCACAAAACGAACAAGTAGCGGATAGTACTACTAGCTGTAGTAAATTATAGTTTAATAATTATTATCTAGATAGCATTTGGCTTAAGGTTAAAAAAGAGGCACTTCTGGAAAATAGGATAAAGGCTTGCCTGGAGCGCAGCCATCGGGACTGTCTTTTGCAAGCTATACTGGTGGTGAGACATTCACTAGAGCACCTGGGAATAAATTGAGTCTGCTGGGAGGAGAAAGTATCTACCCTCAGGGCACGTCAATGGAAATAGAAGGTGACAATGAGCCCAAGGCCTGCATGGCCATATCACATGGGTCTCCTGATTCTATTGAAGGTATTGCACAGCAACCTGCCCTCTGAGCAAATCTGACACCTGGGAGGTTTTCTGTGCAAGTGGGAGGTGTAGGACCTTTACCCCCTGGAACAGAGCCGGTGCCGTAGGCAGTGGGACGCTGGTGGTGTTAGAACCTCCTTATGTCTGTCATTTGTACCCTGAACATTGAATATCTTCCTCATTATTCATCCTACCACACTAGAAACAGCTGGTCTTCAAGGGAAATTACCTAATGAATCAACAATAAGGCTATTGTGTAGGCGTGACATTTCTGATAATAAATTATTGCTTTCAGGAGGTTGACCACACTTGTCAGGGCTTTGTGAGGTACAAATTCAGCTGCCTTGTCTTACGCTGTTTTACATAACTGACAGTGTAAAACCTTGGCATTTGACTGTAAGTTATTCTCGCAACTTCTTAGCTCCATGTCATAAAATCTCTTTCTTGCTTCATTTGTTCAGAATAATCTTTGGGTATTTCCAATGCGTACTTTGCAATGATGTTCGTTTGGTTTGAGTCGATTGTTGTGTCACATCTGCCTTAGAATTACCTATGAATTTGAGTATTTTTTTACTAGAAATGTGAACAGGCAATAAATGTAAGGACTACATTTTTTATTCCTTAGGTAAAGATGCGTTTGCGTATTTCTTGTGTGCTTACACTTGAAGGAGTAGTTTTTCAGAGACCCATGGCGTGGAGTAAGATCTAAATATTCCCTTCCAATGTACCTAATTAGTTTAAAAGTGCCTGTCCCATATGAAATATGCGTCAAGGATTTTTATTCTAAAGCATGCTTCTTTTCTTCACATGCAAGTGTTGCTTGCCCTTTACTTCGTGTAAACAGGCCTGTGACTCGTTAGTGATTAAAAAACAAAAGTTTTTGCTCCCTCTTAGCTTGAATGTAAATGCTACTGAAATTCAGTCAGTATCTGCAACAAATTGTGTGCTTTATCTCTGTGGAATTCTGTGGAACCAGTTCTTTAGCTTTTAATACTGTGAGTCTTTTCATAAGTAGCCAACAAGTAGAAGAGGACAGCACTTTCGTTTTCTGCCAGATTTCTCGGGGGCAAAATGCATACTTGCAAATATGAATGAAGTAGGCTAAGGTAAGTCAAGCTGGAAAGGAAGTCAGTATTCTTATGCAAGTAGTTGTGGAAGTTAAAAATGAGATCTAAGGCAGGGGATACATGTTCAAGCAAGTATACTGGGTTTCAAGCGCTCCCACTGACTATTGTTGCACTCATTTCTTTTCACGGGCAGTTGATATCTAATGTCTGGACAGTGCTGCTGCTTCCGCCTTGCGCAGAATATGTCCTTAATGTAGTGCATTACATTACAGGGCATCTTAAGGTGTTTTGTGAGGCTCGCTCTCACTCAAGCACCAGTAGATCATGCCGTCTTAAATAACAATTCAGATCGTAAACAGGAACAAACTAGCCAAACCCCAGTGTGCCCAAGAAGCGTCTTCTGACGCTGCTAATCTTAGAGCTAGGAAAGCAGATTCCCCCTGGAATTCCAAACGGGCCTCGTGTCTGACGTGGTGCCAGGTCCCTCTTCCCATGGTTTTCTATCAAGGCCAGTTGTAAGTGGAGCAGAACTAATTACTGCTTTTAACCCACTTCTCCTCAAGCCCCCAAGAGCCAGAGGTTCCCCAGGGAGTGCAACTTCCTCCGGAGGGATTGCACAGAATCTTGAACACACTTCAGAGAGGTGCCTGGAGGCAGGATCCTGCCTGTGGAAACACAAGCACAGCAGAGCGCTGCGTGGTCCCCTGCTGACCCCGGGCCCTGGAGGGGGTTCTGAATCCTGCCTTTTCAAGTCTTCCATGATTTTTGTTTCCTTTATATTTTGTACCCCATGGGAGGAGCTCCCGGGTGCCCTGAGCACTCGTTCCTTGCTGGTAAGGCTAGTTATAGGCAGCAGCGCCAGCAGCCTCCCCGTGGAGGGATCCAAACCAGGGGAAAATCAACAGCTTCTGCCTTTACTGCTGCCTTACTTCCCAGTGTGCATGAAGTGACCTGCTCTGTGGTTGCAGGGCCCTACAGCTGTGTGCCCTCTGGGGAAGGAGGCCCTATGGCCCCAGTGCCGATGGCTCTGCTGCCATCCACCATGGACCTCAGCCACACTGAGGGGCATGTTTTCACTAAGAAAATAGTCTTTTTTATGTATACAGGATCCCCAGCAAAGCACTGGCCTCTTTGGCACAGTGCCCCTTGCCAGGGCTGGCGGTGGCTGGCAGGAGCCACAGCACCTTTCTCATGGGCACTAGCCTAATGCCTCCTTCCTGCTGTCTGCGTGGCCCCCAGCTGCCCCCAGCGTCTCTGGGGAGGTGCCCCAATGCCCTGCATCCAGTGTGTTCATGTTGCTGCTCCCTCTGGGAAGCAATGTCCAGCCAGACCTTGATGGGAGCAAGCAGGAGACCTTGCCTACTGGTATCTAGCATCTGCAGTGGCTCTTTGCATGGAGGGGTCATATTGGTGGAGGTCTGGCCTCAGAACTGGTCTTGCCCCCAGCAGCAGGGATTTGCAGGCTCCCCAGTCACAAAATCTGTCATCAGTCCTGCTGGGCTGCTTGATAAGCACAGACTGAACGGTGTAGAGGAAGCTGTGAGATACGGTGACCTTTAAGCTTAATATCTTGGCATCAGTTAATTAATTGTGTGTTTCAAGAGTGCTGATGGTGATGAGTTGGTGGTGGACTAACTGGTTAATTGTGGACGTGTTCTGTTTATAAAACAATACCCCTAACTGGGCTGGGTACACTGGGCAGCCGAAGGCAGAGGCATGTAGGCAGAAGCTCTGCAGCCTGAGCCTGCTGTTGCTGCACCCTCAGTGGGTGCATGGGGACACCCTCAATAGGCTGCAGCAGCCCGCACCACAGCAAAGCACCATTTGCAGGGCCCAAGGATGTGGACTTGTAACAGCTCGAGCATGGTCACTGATTGAAAACAGCATCATGGTGCTCTCCAGACAACTGGTTTGGTTGAAGACCATTGCAGACTAGTCAGGACTTGGTGATTCACATGAGTGTCGGTCAGTTACAATGCAGAGATGGGATGACTGCAGAGAGAAGAGGAAAAAGGATTAACAAACATATAGCCAAAGACCAACCCTACGCAATGTTTGGGTAGGACCATACCGGCCCAGAAAACTTAGCTAGGTGTTAGTGATAAGGGACATGGTTTAGGGTAAGGCATACCTGCCTATGGCAGGGGGGTTGGAACTGGATGGTCTTAAGGTCCTTTCCAACCCAAGCCATTCTATGATAATCAAGGCCCTCTATATTTTTCTCCAAATCAATGTAATTTCCGGGTGTCCGTTACAGAAAGCAAGTGCCTGCTGTGCCCTTTCTCTTTTCAGATAATGGAAACTCAGCTGATGCAAACAAAGGTGTCGTAATGGTGTCACGTTGTCATTTAACTTTCCCCACCAGTCTTCTGATAAAGACACGCTGTATTCAGCAGCATAGAGCCATAACAGCAGTTCTGTCTCCAAAATCTGGCTTTACAACGTTAAGGCCTGTTGAGTTTCCATGGCAATGGCCAACAAATTCCTCCCTAGCTCTTCAAAGTGAAAGACATATTTGTTTTGCTCGTGCAACTTTGTAGCACAAAAGCCCTCTCTCCTTTTTTCACGTAACACCTGCTAATCTGCACTTGGTCCCCTTTGAAGCCTCCTGCTGATCAGAAATTCAAATACATTTTTGCATGCTAATCTCGGTGGTAATCTAGAGCTTGTGTCTTTCATGTTCTGTCTGTGAAAACAGTTTTCTTTATAAATCACCAGGAGCGTTGGCCCTGGTCGCTCTCCATGGGAGGATGAGCCGATAAGGGAAATGGCGCTGTCAACAGCTTGGATGTCGAATCTCTCAAGGTGCACCGCAGCTTGGACGGAGCGATCAGATCAGGGGTTTTTAAACATCCATTTGCTCTTTGTGAAAAGGGGGAGAAAGGGGAGAGAGGGAGGAAAAAAAAGATGGGGAAGGGTTTTCTCCTGGTGACCGCAGCACACGGTGCGTGGCACTGGCAGCCTGAGCGCTGTCATTTTATGCCCTGTTCTTGTGTGTGTCAGCTCAGCAAAGGAGCAAGTGTGGCTTCACAGCCAGACAAACGAGCGTTTGCTGCAGTGTTTTTCTGGTTATCTGATGAATAACCGTGCAGCCGCAGCGCTGAATTTGCAGCCTGTGCTTTCCACCACTGCATCCACGCTGCTGCAGCATCCTGGGTGGATGCTGCGCCACATGGGGTGCTGGCACTGTGTAGGGTCCCTCCTGCCCGTGCTGGTGTGTGAGACATGGCTGCCCTCACCTTCACAGAGCCCCTTTATTTGGTGCTGGTGTGCACAGGGAACCCACCTTGTCAGGGCAGGAGGTCCTGAAACTACCAAGGGTCCTGGTGCTGCCAGTGCCGTGCAGGGATTTGCCTGTCAGAATGGCTGTGAAGGTCTGATGTGCTGTTGGCCTGGAGCTGGAGATGTAGCTCATCTCCACATCATTCACATCATGGATACTCAGTGGTGTCTTTGTTTACATCAGTAGTAAAGGATTCAAATGGTTTGCCCTTGGGGTGCTTCTGTGTGTCCACCATCTATCTGTATCTGCCACAGCACACCAAAACCCCATGTCCCACATATATTCGAGCCCAAAACCTGCTTTCAGTTCATTCACAGTGGAACTGACATGCTCACAGTCCATGCTGTGTTACTGAGGTGTTCCTTTGTGCTTCAGTGTTTTAAAACAGGCGGCTTTGAGTCTCACTGCAGCTTGGACACAGCTAAACCTCTGTGGCATGGCTATTTTAAATGAGTCCTTTACCCTGTTTACAATTATCATTTTTTCCTGAGTACTTATAAAAAGAAACATTCACATTTAATTTCTTAACTAATAATTCAGCAAATATATACCATTTTCCTGGGAGGAGATAAACGGTTTACCCAGTTTTACAAGACACATATAGCATGTCCAGGAATGGCTGAGAATGGGAAGCCATTCAGCCAAGCCATCTCTCCCCTGAAGCCTGAGCAGCAGCACGACCCGCTCCAACCACAGAGCTCTGCGTGGTGCCCTCGGGTTTGTGTCTGTGAGCTGAGCTGAGCCATGCAGCTCTTCCTCCATACTCTGATCTATATAATATCTTAACTTTCAGAAGAATCGTTGTTTCTGGAAGCTCACAGTGCATTTCAGGGAGCAAGGCATACCTGCCACTTCATACAGCACCACTGGCAATAATATTTGAAAGCGGTTTTTCTGTTCATTGTCTGTTGCATCTTGCTTCTGCTCAGACTCTGTTCTATTCAGATTCTCTCCCTTTCTTTAAGGAGAAGAGTCTGAGTGCACAAGGGGGCTATGGTTTCTGCAAGCAGATAATCATGTAATATAAACATGGCAATAATTTCCTTAGGCCCTGTGATCCGTCAGGCATGTTGAGAACAGTTGGCAAAGGTCTGGGGAAGTCCCCAGTGCTACACAGCAGCTACAGATAAGATGCCTTTCTGCCTTGCTCAGCTGCAGGATCCACACCCCCAGCACTGGAGAGGTCCATCCTGTCATCTTTCCTGGCGGGCTAAACCTCTGCCTTTGAAGTCGCATGCCCACAGCTTGCAGAGCTCACTAATACATCAACATCAGTACTTTACCAAAAGGGGGTAGAGGGGAGTAGTGAAAGAAAGCTGCAACATAAATCTCAGTCTGGCTTTATTCTTTTACTTTAGGTTATATGTCTTTAAAGGAAAAATGCTGACAACATGCTTGCTCACAGAAAGCCTTTTGAGCCAGTGCCAAGAATTTACTCAAAACTGGTAAGAAGTCAGAGCTGGGATCTGAGGGCAGCGCTAAGTTTTCCTCTACTTCCTTGCTTTATTTCAGTGTTCCAGTAGTTGAGGAGATGCTCAGTATGCCTGCTGCCTTCTGCTTTGAGGCATGGGTCAGAGCCTGCCTTTGTCTTTTGAAGCGGGCGGTCACTGGTGTCTGACTGGGTGAGGATCTGCTGGAGTTCCTGTGTTTGCTTTCTTGGTGTCTGTTACTCTTCAGTCTGGCAAGTGTGACTTTAGAACAATATTATTTGGACTGAACTAACGCAGCCAGGCAACAAGGGGCCTTGTGCCTCCGGGAAGAGCTTTTCCCCTCCGTGGAGAGCAGCTCCATGAATGGGAACATCCGCAGACCAACATGCCTGCAGAGCATCCTGTCCCCTCACAGGCAGGGCCAGGTTCATGCCACAGTAACCAGTGCAACCAAAGCAACAGCCTCCTTACCTTAAACATCCTTCTATGTGGTAGAAGTTTCTTGGTTTCTGTGCACTCTCATCTCAGCATGGGATGCTGCTGCAGTAATACTGTTGGGCTTGCTTAGTGCTCAAGACATGAGGTCCTGGCAGCTAGGTGTGGGTCATCATCAAAGAATAATAAATCTCAGGGAGTGATTTCTTGATGAGTTTTATGCCTGGCTAAAGGGAGCTGAGTCCACATGTTTTTCTCATCTCTGGCAATCTTGGTATCTCGTCTAGTACGCTGGATAATGACCACTTGCATCTCCAAGCAGCTATTCATTTTGGTGGAGGTCGTTCTCCAAGGAAATACACAGTCCAATAACTGTGTGTTGCAGTGGCTTTCCACCTGAGTGCTTGCACTGTGGAGCCCTGTTGGAAGGGTGCATGGAGGAACTGCTTCTGCTCCCTCCGGTATCTCTGTGTTTGCACATGGTGACTGAATCACCCGTGTTATTGTACAAAGTATGAACAGCAGCTTATTGATCTCTACAAACCTTTCCTAACAGTGACTACCCTCCCCTTGAAATGCAGAGAGCTCAGAGCCTTGAATTATTGAGGAGTTTAATATGTGTCTCCCAGGGAATCTCCTGCCAGAATCTCCTCCCTCCCTGAACCAGGGGAGGCCCACCAGTGAATGTGCTGTGTTCTCAGAGATGCTCATCTCCTACTGCAGAACAACATCCCTTGCTTTCTCCCATGTTGATTTCCCCTCCAGCTTCTACTTCCAGCTGCCTACCTTGTATCTAGAAGATGCTGGGTATTCTTTCCCATTGAAGCTGACACATCCAGGGTCTCATATCCAAATCTTGATGCTTTCATTTAGAAAAAAAAAATATGTTAAATATATATTACTAACATTTTTTTATTATAGGAAGTTGAACTCTGTGGAATGACTGGATCCCCACCACTGTAGGAGTGATAACAACACGCCTTTTATTGCTTCGTGTGCTGTATCACACGCTAGTATTATAGCCATGCTCCCTGAGAGAATGCACTAAAAGCTCTCCTTGAACCTCAGGGGCTTTTGTGATCTTCTCACTTGCTATTTATAGCTGATTAAGGCTTAATCATGTGGTATAATGATAGTTCCCCTCATGCTATATTGATCCCAGTGGGAACGAAGGGCACTCGGCACCTCACATGATCAGACTCTTCACATCCGTGTCTTGCTGCTTGTTACAGAATATGAGTGGTAAGACTGAGCACTCCTGCATTTTCTTATTCAGACTCATTTCGAGCTCCGGCTCAGACTGGAGATTTGCTGAGTAAATAGTCTCAACAATAATCTCAGCCTGATTCCAACTAATTAAATCCTGTACAAACATCCCTCTCTGGGCCAATATAGCGAAAGACAATGAAAACACAGAAAACCAGACATAGCTTTCCTCCAGATTTTGCTCGGCCCTTTAATCCTGTATCTTTTGAAAGATAGTAACGTCCATACGATGAGGGGTCAGCCTTCCTGCCCTCAGCATCAAGCAGTGGAATTTTTCAATAATGAACAGCTGGGTCACCAGCGACACAAAAGCTGCTGTAATATCCTGTAGGCTTACGGGGCACAACAGAAATCCCAAAGCAAATCATGATGTACACAGAAAGGGACCGTCCTTTTCTCTTAAGGAGGCCACTTCAAACCCGTCTCGACACCACCTTTTCTCCAGCTTTTCGGAGGCGAGATTATCCCCTGCGTATATTTAATCACACATTGGGGGGTGGCTTTGATTGCCTTTTTGGAGGCAGAGAAGTTAAAGAACATAGTTTGAAGGCTGTTATTATCAGTGCTCCATCCGCGTGCTCTCAGCCCAGGATGTGTTTACAAACAACAGTTGAGATCAGGGAGAACAGTAACGCTGCGCTGGGCCCTGGCTGGGTTTGACAGAACTGATTGTATTAACCCAGGCTCCATGTAAGTGCAATGAGAGCTTGCGAAGAGAGGGAGGTGGGGGGTGTTGCGTTTGTGGTTTAATTTTTATGAAACCCCATGGAATTCATGGTCTTTTCCAGAGAAAGAAGAAGTTACCTTGTGTTTTTTTTCCTAAGTACTCAGTAAAGCAAAAAGTAAACCAAAAAATACATACTATAAAAACTTTTTAATGTATCACAAAAGTCAGTCTGAGATGTATGCAAGATATGTCGGAGATTCCTGATTAAAAGCAGTTTGTGTCAAGGAAGTTACCACTTGCAACATGTAGAACATCTGACAGTGATTAAATGGAGCTAGCTATTAGATTTTCCTAAAGAAACAATAGTTAAACATATCTCCACAAGTATGAAACACTTTATGTACTGTATCTGGTACACCTCATTTAAATTGACTTAGATGGAACAGACACACTAAGTCTAACTAGTAGGTTATTAAGAATATAAACCTGGTGCCCAAGAATTTACAATCAGTTATATGGGAGGTATCCTGACTTTCCTCCTTTTCCCAGGGCTTTCATTTACTAAGCATATGCTGTAAAGATGTCACATTTATAGCAAGGGACATGTTTAGGATGTTTCTTACAAACAGTTTTAAGTTACATACCTGTAGCAAATGCATCTCGCTGTGCTGTAACGTGCTTGTATAGAAAGTCTGCCATGAGCTCAAGAAAATGTGTTAAAGGGAGAATACATGTGTTGGGAAGAACACATTTGTAATTTATGTTTTCAGGGTGATAGTAACTTTTGTGAATTTTTGATAGAAAAATGGCATAAAATCATTTCTACAGGGTGACAAGCTTTTCAGCTCTGCTAAACCACTTAGAGGTTTGAGAAACGTGGTTTAAATTAAGCATATCATACTTATAATTCTGGTGGGTAACGAAAAGAAGAGCTTGGAGATTCATCCAGCCTGTAGCGTTCGGAGATTGCAAATAAACTGTGTGCTGTAAGTAGCAGTCGGTTTAATAGTTCCCTAAGAAATACCTTTTTGTTTCTTTCCCTTTTGGATCAGGAGCCGTATGTAGATGGTTTCTGCAAGGCTGTATTTGCGCTTAGGTGCCCTAATTCCTGCTCGTACACTGAAGGGGAGGAACAGCCAAGTCAGAAGGCTTGGAGTTCAGCATTGCAATCTGCCTTTAATTATGTATTTCCCTGTTATTTTGTGAGATGAGTGGGCAGAATTGCTGAAGGAAACCACTGCAGTGCTATGAGCCCAATCAAAATCGCTGTTTCGGTGTGGAAATCGTGGAGGGTTCGTGCCGCTGTTCTGTATGTCACTCACATTGAAAGGTTTATAAAAATAATTACACCTCCATCGGCAGCCGGAGGAGGTCTGCTTTCCAGGCTGCCTTTTAAAGCCCCAACCTATCTCGGTCTCTCTGTCTCTGCAGGGTCAAGTCAGGAATTGCATTCAGCCCCTCCAGAGCAGAAGAATGCTGAGGGTCAGTGTTTAGTAGGTGGGAAATCATGAGGAGTCCTTTGGGGGGGTGCTGAGAGCTAATTTATGGTGAAGTCCAAACTTCTTTAATTTGCATAATGTCAAGTCTAATAAAATATTCATGGGTTGTTTATCTTGCTTTCAGGTAATTTAAGATAGACAAAAATACACTGGAAAACATTGCTTCAAAAATAGGAGAGAAAACTTGAAGACGATGTTTTGAGTGCAGAGACAGATTTTGCTGTGTTTTCTTTAATTCTATTTTTTCAGATTTACAAAATTGTTTGCTGAGTTTCTGCCAGGTAAAAGTCTGCCTTATGCATGAAACTGTCCAGAGTTTGGCCCTTTTAATGGGAATCACAAACCCACTGGAATTCTGTGGGCTGACGTGGGTCAGCTAGAGGATGGACTTAGAGGATGTGGCATGTATGCTTCATGGGGTGGCAGGAACGGTCGTGCTATAAGACATGACAGCTTTAAAGGTAGTTGTTTTCTTGCAGTTGGATTCAGTTGAAATGATCAGGGCTTGAAGCTTTGCCAAGAGCTTGCTCTTAACCAAGAGATCATTACTGCAATTAGGTGATAGCTTTGACTGATACATTCTGTGAAATGTCAAATACTGAAGTGTGCGTGGGAGCAAAAGCAACCATGGGGCTAAATGGCACTTGCGGGCTTGGTGCTTAGCTCCAGGTACATTTATCCTATTCCTTTTCTGCCGTTTGGCAGCTGATGACCAAAGTCAGCTTTTATTATAAGCAAGAGGAATACAGGAGCCATAACCCTCTGCCATCGGGACACAATGTGGATCAGCAGGAGGAGGGAGCTGGCCCTGTGCCCCGGAACAGGCTCCTCCAGCCCTTCCCCAGCCCTGGCATTCCCATGCTCACTGCTGGGTTACATCAGACCTGTCAGTCACGGTTATTACAGAAGTGATCCTTGCTGGCTGTGCTCGGCACCGTACAGCACAGGAACGCTGCTTTCATGGAGAACTTAAGAATATACATGGAAAAGCCAGGCAAAGAGTGCGCAGTGAAAGGGAGGTGAATACTGCATTGGAGTCCCAGTCCCTTGTGGGGTGGGCACAGGTGGAGGGAATGCAGTGGTGGGATGAGACAGTGTGATGTGGTGATAAAGGAGTTAAAGGTTTCTGAATAGAGTTAAACAGCAGGAAATGGAAGTCCCACCTTTGCGGGTGTGCCAGATGATCCTTAAATGTGTTCTGTGAACAAGTAATGACCGAGGCGCAGGGCAAGCATCATCCCTGCTCCCCAACAACAGATCTGCAGAGTCCTGGTGAGCCCACGGGCACCTCTGCAGAATCACCGAGGTTTTGCAGGGTGCTGAGGACCTGGGAGCTCTGTACATTGGTGGAGCAGGAGTGGAGCAAAGCTGTGTGAGGGCTTCTGGGGTCCCACAGGCTTCACAGATGCTCTTTGGAAGTGATTAAAACGTGTGCCATGAAGGAATAAACTCCGTGCCCATTTCTGATTAGCATGGACCGGGCTGTGTGATTGTTTCAGTGAACCAGATGGGTGCAGAAAGAAGGGTGAGTGAACAGTTGAAGTCTGTGCTGTCCATTTCTGAGCCTGGTCTCTTGCAGATGTGTTTTACCCCATACTTGAGCTCTTAGACCATTGGGAACCAAACACCGTTCTTAACATTTTATTGTTGTTATTTGGGTTTGGTAACTTCTGAATGTGCTGCTGAGTTATGAGAGAGCCCTTTGCCTGATCAGCAGAATTGGTTCTGGGCTGACATTTAGATCTGTTGAGAGTCTTAACTTCAACCAGAAAATCCCTGCATAGCCTCTTCCCTATTGAGCAGCCTGTAAGTCCAGCTTCATTCTGAGACAAAGGATGGTGTGAGCTTTCACCAAGCAATGGCTGGATATTCTTTATCCAAAAGAAACTGTATTACACTTTGCAGTATAAAACACACTCCCGCCAAGGAGACATTAAACAAAAGCACTCATTTGGGGGGCTGGGGGGAGGCTGAAGCTGCCAGCCACGATCAGATGACAGATATATTTGTTAGGAAATAATACCTTTCTCTGATTTCCTGAGAGGTTGAATATAAAGCATAAAACAAGGGACAGTGATGAAATCCAGAAGAATTACCTCTGTGTATTCTGCTGGAGGAGAGTAAACAAGTACCTATATGCTGCCAGGTACCACAGGCACTGTTTGGACAGCTGCAATGCCCATTGAAAGGTGCTGCTTGATAATGGCTTGGTGATAATAATGCTGGTTTCATATGAGGTTCATATAAAATTGTACCCCTGTACAGAGATAGCTGTTAATAAACCCGGCATAGCAGAGAAGTTGGATTTTCTGATGCATACCAGCTACTAATGTAAAACATGCTCCAGTGAGAATTCCCTGAAAAACTGCATGTACTGCTGCAATAATAGTAAAAGGTCACCTTGGATCACGCTTGCAAAAGGTCAGACGCTGGTGGAGATAACAGCCTGTGCACACACAGCAGAAGTTGGTAGGTTCTTGGTAGTCCCATCTGTAGCCGCAGCTGAAAACCTATCGGGATTAGACATGGAAAGAAAGTTTCTTCCATTTTGGCTGATTCTGCGGTGGGAGAGGGATTATTCATACAGTCAGGAATGTCTCTGGGCCTGGTAAAACTGTCAAAGGAAGGCAGAAGTGGTTTTTAATGCACCATTGTGCTGAGCTCCTCTTGTATTTCCATGTTCTTGAAATGCACAGGGACGAATGCATGGCTTCAAAGTGGTTATGCCAGCACAGTTTCATACAAGAGCTTGTTTAATGTGACATGGAACAAGGTATGTCATGCAAAATGTACATACGCACGCTTTCCAGTTTGGTAGGCACGGGAACTGTTGCCCTCAGTTTGCTGGGAAGTTTTCAGTGTGAAATGGTTGGAGTTCAGTTGTTTGCTGCGGTGGGTTCTCTGGGAATATGAGATATACCTCACTTACAAGTTGCTGCTCTCTTTTCCATCCACCCTGGAGCCCCACCAATAGCTCACAAACCCTAAGCACAAGGATATAGACATTAGTACAGCATATTGCCTCTGCAGCTGCTCTCAACCAGATGTGCTGAAAACATTGCAAGCTTATTCTCAACATTGCAGCTTTTTGCTTTAAAGACAATATATTCCTGGAAAGGTCCCTGTAATTGAAATGCTCCCAGGAGGAATTAGCATTTCTGTACGCTCAAACTCTCTCTTCATCAGGTCCAGCAGAGGCAGTGAGGAGCTGGGGTTGTGGGACTGAGGATCCTATCTGAGAAACCCTAAGTCATCAGTCCAGCCTCTCTGGCTCTTATATGAGTTACGTGATCTACTCCAGGGTAGTTAGGGGAAGTTAATTCAGTTGTGATGGATTTATGTTGTTTTAAATGGTTCTGCTGGTGATATTTATTTGTGACAGGGCATGATCCAGAGATGTCCAGTGAAGTTTGTAATGCTTGTCCCTGCGCAGAAGGTAAATGAAGGTCTTAACCTAATGAATTTATATTCCATTATAAACCAAATGCATCTTTCTTTCTCCAAATTATCTGGTATCGGTTAAGAGACACAAGAAATGTCATTTGTCTTTGAAAATGAAACGTTAGGACATGTGTCAGCAGCTCCCAAATGCTTCAGTGTAAGAAGGCAGCATATATTCATGGCTGGAGTCTGCCCTTAAATCTGATCACATTCTCTGTCGGCCCCTAATTCCATCACGGTGACCCTTGTGGTATAAGGTATAATATAAAGCAGCGGCTGACAGTAGTTACTGCAGCTGCCTAAGACCTGACAGGGTTTTACTGAGTACACAAGAGCATTCGGTACCATTTATTGCGAGTCTCTGAAGGATGCAGAGTGATCAGCGTTCTTGGGAATGAATGGGCTTTTCATGTGGTTGATTTCATTTCTGGGGATGGACACAAGCACTCCTGAAAGCGAGGGATTAATAGTCCTGGCTGGATGTGAGCAGAGTGCAGCCAGCACTTCACACTCCGACTCTTGAATCAGACCCTGAAAATAAAGCGTGGGACTCAGAAAGAGCTTTCCAAATATTTGACAGAGAGCTACCAGTGGAACTTTGTGCTGCTCCTTTCTCTTGGCTGCCAGCAATATCTACTAAATTTTCCCAGAGAATCACTGCTGTCCACGACATGGCTTCAACATTGCTCTTTCTTAACCCCCCGTTGTTCTGCTCAAGATTTAC
Organism: Pezoporus wallicus; assembly: GCF_028554395.1. Taxonomy (NCBI): domain Eukaryota; kingdom Metazoa; phylum Chordata; class Aves; order Psittaciformes; family Psittacidae; genus Pezoporus; species Pezoporus wallicus. Next base: position 2,049,073 of record NW_026636761.1, on the reverse strand, counting down.
CTTTGCCTCGAGGGCAGCTTGATGTTGCTAAGCAAAAGAAGAGTGGTTGTGTCTCCGGCATGTTTGGGGCACTCGCTGCTAGGCAGACACTTCAAATAAGCCTCCAGGGCTGAAATGCCGACCAGGGCTGCTGCTACCTCTGGCATCCAGTTAATGTTTTTGTACAAAATGCAGCAGAGGCTCCAAGGAGGCATCGCCAAACAGTGAGTGAAGAGTGGAGAGGGGCTTTCAGGGCACCAGAGTGAGCTGTAAGGCAGCTACGAGCTGGAAGCAGAGGCCCTGGGGCTGGGATGCTGCTGGTGTGGAGCTGGGATTCAGAGTGGACCTGGCGCCTGGTCCAGTGGTACCTGTGCCATCTTCCCCTCATCTGTGGCCGCTGTGTGTCCCCCCCCGTGCTCTGTTCTGGTACTCCCCATTGGCAAGTCCAGCCAGCCATGGGCATCCAGTGGATGCCATCAAAACATGCATCATCCCATGGCTTCCCAGCCCATGTGTGTCCAGCACCAGCCACTGTGGCAATGGCATGTGGGTCCGTAACTGCACAGCTCTGCTGCCACAGGGAGCTTGGGCCTCACCTTCCTTTTGGAAATGTTATCTGGTATTGAGACAGGCTTCACCATCTCAACTTTACAAGGTGTCTAGATGGAATATTGATGGATTTGGGCCTCAGAGTGACTAATTAGCATGCAGGATTCCTCAAAAGGGTTAACATGGGATCTTTTTAATTGTCAAAAGAGTTTCAGGCTATTAGAGTTGGCATATTCTTCAATAATCTGTTTTATTTTTACCTGCTGGGAGCTTAATTAAAAAACAAAGAGGCTCAATTTAAAGCCCATTACTATGCTAATTTTGTAAGAACTGGGCGGTGATTAAGAAGCTTTAAAAAGAGGAGTTTACTTTGCTCTAGGGAATGGGTTGGAGGCAGGTTTTATTTCGTTTCATTAGCTAGCTACAATTATTTATAAACTAAATGGAAATGATATTAAAGAGTAATGAAAAAAGCAGCATCTATGTATTATTGAAGAGCAGAACTTTTTTTAATTTAGCATCGAAGTGCACAGAGCCTTTATTACTGCAACTTGCAGTTAACGCAGCTAAATGCAGTTGTTAAATATAAGAGCCCTTTAAAATATGCCCATAAATACCGAGCTGTCTGGTTTGCTTTTCCTATAGATCACTGGAGTAAGTTTATAAAGATATCAATGTGACGATAAAGATGAGCTACTGTCCCTTTTAAAACAGATTTTATGAGGTTTTCTGCAGGAAAATTTCTTAACAGAATAAATTGCAAAGGCTTATTTTTCTTTATACCGTGTAGGTGATGCTGTACAATCTAACAGTGCCACAGACTTCCTACTCTCTTTTGCCTGTCACGAGAGCCCAAAATAATAGATGCAATTCCAGGTGTACCTGGGAGGGAATGGCTGTGTGGAATGATGGCAGAAGCTGAATGGAAGGCAGGTACCAGCGCAGCAGGGGCTGGGGACGTTTCTGTGGATGTGGTCTGTGAAGGGGTGGTGGTGAGCAGCAGTGGGAAGCCTGGCTCCCAGTTTAGTGTTGGCAGTGGGAAGATGCTGCTGTGGGTACTGGTATGGTCTGGGAGAGGCTGTGAGGTTGGCAAGAGCCCAGGAGAGGGCTCTGAGCCTGGGGAAGCGATTTTGAACTGAAGCCCCCAAACAAGGGTATCTTTGTGTGGTGTCTGTGAGGATGTGGGCAGAGAGATGCACCCGGTGTCTGCCACAGGAACTGGTAAAACTGGTGTGTGTCTTCCCAGCCATGAGAGGAGGAGGTGCTGAGTCTGCGCCTGGAGGAGCCACATCTCTGGTGGCACCAGGACCTTCTATATAGAAATAACATTTTCCTATAAAATATGTAGTTGTTCCAGCTCATGTGGCATGAATAAGATCTGGTTAGCCTGGCCCACCTCATAGCTAAGTTAATTCACACTGAAACAGTTGCTCTGGTCTTTTAAAAGAGCATAAACTCTGCAACTCAATGACAAAGCACTGCAGTTCAGTGCTGAAGCCCTTTGTATTGCTGCTCATTTTGCTGTGCTGGGGATGGGGAGCGGAGGAAGCCTGGGCCAGCTCTCAGACTTCAGCATCCACCAGGCAGAAGGTGTGATGGGGAGGAAAGGTGACCAGAGGGGCCTCCCTCAAGGGTCTCTGTCAGTCTGGGTGCAGCACGAAGCTGTAGCTTCCCCAGAATGTCTTTGCTCCCCTGACAAGTGAGCATCTACATCCATGCCCCTGGTGTTTCCAGGGCCTGTTCTCTCCAGCACGCCATAGGACAGGCACTCTGCTTTCTTCCCACCGGCAGAAGACCAATGGTGGAGCTTAGGACTGGCCTTGGGGTCTCTTATTTCTTAGCTATGGGAGCTAAGTCTTGGCCATGAGACTGGTGTGTGCAGATGCAGGCCGTGGGCTGGGTCTCTTGCAACTGTGCAGACTGCAGATACTTATGTATAGCTCCTGCAGGGAGGAGTTGATGAGCACTGGAGGCGCAGGCAGCAGCACAAGATGAGCAGTGTTGCAAATGGAGCCACATCAGGGCACTTGGGTAGTGCAGGGCTGCAGGAATGAGGCACCGGCTGCCTGAAGTGCAGTCTGTCCCACCTATGCCCTGCCACGGTGCCAAGAGCACAGAGCTAAGCAGCAGCCCTGCACTGGGTGTGCTGGGTTTGTCTGTGCTCAAGATCCCCCCGGCTTGGAGTCGTGCAAGAGACCAGTCCCCAGGACTCTGCAGACCCTCCTCAGGGGTCACCACTCAGTGATGCTGTTGTATGCCCTTCGTCAGCATCACTTGCACATTTCTTCAGGCCTTTCTTCCCTGCTGGAATGGGATGTGCTTCTCGTACATGGTGCCTTGCTGAGGTTTACCTGGGGGATGACGGGATGGATCTGCCCCCTCAACTAGCCTCTCCTAATTGTCTGTATCAGGGAATGGTGTGAGTGGAGACAGTACAGGGGATCTGCAAGAAGTGGGATTTTTTTCCTGCTAGTGTTGAAGTCCGCAACTGAGAAATCAGGGGCCTGGCAACAACGGACCCGTTTCACCTGTCCAGCCATGATCTTCTCTCTCTTAATTTTACATTTATGGGGCCAGGATTTGCATTTTTCTCTGTTTAAAAAGTGTTTAATAGGTACTACCATCCACATAAAGGTGTTCAAGTGTAATGTGAACAAGCAGGTGTAAGAAATGCGCACCATTTGTGCCGTTTATTTGCTTCAGACCTCATCCAAGTCTGATGACAGTAGTAACTGGGCTGACCTACTCCAGGACACATAGAAGAATGAACTGTATGACAACAATGGGACTATTTTGCTTTCTTCTGATGACTATGAACTCTTTCCACTTCCACATCCAAGAACAACTGTTTTCCAAGCAGAATCTGTGAGTTGCCTGGGCACTCTTTGAGACTTTTGTCCTGAGGTTTAGTTTTTTGCTGCTATGTATCTGATTACAAGAGGATTTATAAGTGTAGAGACACGTTTCATGACAGAGCTATTGCTGTTGGTTCTCAAACTCAAATTTCTCATCTTCCTTCCATTTCATCTTTAATTCTGTAACAGCTTTATACTTCTTGCACCAAAATGGTTGGTGGGCATCTCTAACTTAAATAGTAGTTGCAGTCAGTAAAGTTATTTTTGATGAAAGAAATAAGTTACATAAAGGGTCAGTATAAGAACTAAAATTACCTAGAGTGCCTTGCACATCTCTGACTTCAAACATCTATAGACACCGTCAGGATTTTGCTGTCCAAGTCTTCTGGGCTTGTCATGATGTGCATTCTGGAGCCATTTAGGCTCTGTCAAATCAAAATTCACCCTGTTGCTTCCACAGTACATTGGCAAGAGAAGCCTGACTTTGCAAGTCTTTCTCCCTTGGGTAAACTCGGGGCTGAGCCCAGCCACAGAGCTGCCTCTGGAGATAAAGGTCATGCAGCAGAATAGCTTAAAATCCTCTTTTGGTTCTAAATGGAAGCTGGGCTATCCAGGATCCCTGAGGTCTTAAATGTCCCTTGGCCTTCTTTTGACCCTGCATACACCTTACATTCTTCCTTTAATGATTGACACTCAGTGGCTGTGTGCCTTCAGGCATAGTGAAGTTGTAGCTGCTTCTTCATCAAAGCAACTGTTTACAGCTGGTTTGAGTTGGATGCCAATAAACAGTATTCTTTTTGTCTCAAAATAAAAAGCAGCTTAAGTCCCTAATGATAAGGATTTTGTGCTTTGTAGAGGAAAAAAAATCAGCTAGGTTGGGACAGCCAGCCACTGGCTTAGCAAGTCAGAGTACTTTATACTTCCAGCTAAACTGCTTTTATCTCCTCAAGTGAGTGGGCTATAGATTCTTATCATTGTGGCAGAAGTGATGAGGGTAACATCTTTAGTTGGAAATCATTGGCAACATGTGGAGAAAGCTTAAGATGTTGTCACACTTTAACTTGGTCCTAATCTGTTCAAAGGCAGTTCATACTTTCTAACTGCGCCAGCAGGTAGTGAGAGGGAGTCAAAGACCATCAGGGTAAAATAGCTCATGCTTTTCTTTGGAGAGTTTATGACTTTCATAAAGCGGGTACAAAGAAACTGCAGCGGTAACTGTTATTGTCTAAATGAAGAGCTTATGTTCACCCAACCATATTTCATTAACTTGTACACCCAAGCTTCTACATTTCCTGCCTGCTTCGTGCAGCGCTAGAAGCAAATCGTAAATATTTTAATGCCTATTGTCAGTGAAATGAGACCAAGAGGAATGCGCAGGTCGGTTGTGGCCATCTGACGTGTCCCTCGCGACTGGCAGGTAGCACATACGAGCCTGTGCTGCAGCGTCGCCTATGGCATTCCCAGGATTTCCAGCGCAAGCTGCTTGGTGAAGTGTGATGTGCTGATGTGAGATCCCGAAAAAGGAATCGTTTTCCTTCCAACAGCAAATTGAGACACTGCTAACAACTTTAATGCCAAAGCTGGGGGTTCTGTAAGGGAGTAGTAGAAGACGGATTTAGGACCAAACTCTCAACGGGGCTGAGTGGTTTTAAAGTCTCTTGCCTGTAAATGAGGACCTGATGGTGTCACTGAAGTTCTTCATATCACTTACTTGAAGCAAAAAATGACACAGCTTCTCCTCCTGTTTATCTTTAGCAGATGATCTTAAGAACCTCAGAATTACGGGTGAGGAAACAGCATTCCATTTCAGCACATATTCTGGTTGAAAAGTGCTTTGTCAACTTTGTACAAAGGACAGTACAGTCAGAGCAGGACTTTTTTCCCAGCCCAATATTCAGCAAAGCACCTAATTTTTGGAAAGAATTATGGAACCCTCAGGAATACCATGGGATATTTCTGTGCTTTTAGAGAACAATTCTAAGCCATACAAATTTTCTCACCAGAAGAAAGGAATGCTGTGCTGATATGATGTAGTGGGGATTTTGTACACTTTCTAACAGGCACCTCTGTTTTTTCCTCCTGTATCCATGTGTGTGCATAATATACATCCACAAAAGTTAAGTATTTTCCAGCTTTGACTGACTTACAAGTTTTCATTTAATTAAAAAGAAAAAAGTCCTGAAAAAGTTAATAAAATGTTTAGACAAACCTTTCAGTCCTGTGAGCTTAAGGAAATAATCCTCTTTGCATGCCTAATAATGTTGTTGGTGTCTAATGGGATTTCATTTTCACACATGTGGAAGTGTCCTGCATGATATATGTTTAACTGCTGGAATAACTTAAAACCTGTGCTAACGTTCCAGGAAAAGGAGGGTCTGGACATGCTATAGGGCCTTGCCTATTGCTAAATCTTTTTGTATGGGTTTAGAGGGTCTAGTTTACCAAAGCCTGAATACAAACACAGATGCTGATAGCTGAGTCTTTAAGACTCTAACAACCATATTTGGCCTTAGAGAAGCTAGGGAGTTTTGGTAGTTTTCTGTTAATCTAAAAATTCAGTTCATAGAGCAGCTACAGTAACTGTCCATACTAGAATAACCAGGCTGGTCTGTTCATTAATGTAAAAGATGAATCAGATGTTTGGAGTTTTAAAAAAAGCCTGTATTAAGAGAGCTATTTATTTTCCATCATAGTATTAACAATAATAAGGGATTGACATGATGTTAATAAGAGTGACTTGACATTACAAGAATAAATTATCCTTAGATGTTGCAGGACACACCTTTAGTTGCCTGAGTTTTGGGACTTTGTTCTTTCTGCAGTGTTCCTTTTCCTTTTCCAGTGGTCCTTTTTACAGTTCCCCTCAGTGTCTTGTCAGAAGAACAAAGTTTGTGAAAGGACAGTAAAGAGAAACTACGTGAGATGATGGGGGGGTAAAAATCATCCATTAAAGGTCAGGCTAATAGAGCATGATTTAGAGCACAATATAGCGGGACTTTTGTAAGACAAGCAGCAACTTTTCATGCTCAGATGGGGATTCTTGGGTTAAATTGCTATCTTTGAGTTCTGAACTTGGAAAGGTATTAAAGTGGAATTAAACCTCTACACAATCCGGCTCTTGTGTCATTCAGGATTTTTTTGGGTTCTATTTAATTGTACATCCCAGCAGGGTTCTGAGTGACTGGTGCTCTAAAGAAATGAGGGGTAGGGTTAAGTCTGCAGCCCACTGCTCTCTGCTAATCCTTCTTGTTCCTTGAAGAAGGATTTACTTTTGCTGCCAGCTTGTGAAAGACTTTCCTCCTCCCGAAGAGATTGTTGTGGCTTTCCTGGGGAGGTGTGGTTGCTATAGCAGGGAGTCACGCCTGGGTATTCTCTCAAACCCTACTGAGAATGGGCCAAAAAAGAGCCGAAGAAGAGTAAAACTGGGGATTAAAAAATGGAACAATGGGAGACAGGAAGATAGGAGTGGGAACAAATGGGAATTACAGCACCAAAAATAATGCAAAGTGACAAAAAGAGGAAATAGAAAAATAATAGCTGACAGTCGGACTGAAAAGAAAAACACTACAAAAGAACAATTTAGTTTCAGCAGGCAAAGAACATAAAAGGGCATCTGGGAAATAAGGCACAGGCCTGTGCTGAGGGCTTTTTTGGTTCTTTACTGTATTGCAAACATATATGCACAAAGTATACAAAACTTCCTCCATACCCCCTTCTCACCTCCACCTTTACCACAGTCTGTTTATTCCAAAGAAGATCTTCTTGGGTTTTAAACTGTGAGTGTACTTATTTGCTGCTAAATGATATTTCTGATTGTGTCTGTTCCTAGGGACTAAGTCTAGGGCAATTCTGGGCTTTTCATACAGAATATTGACATGTAGATCAATAACAGAAGAAAAAAAAAAACAACTGTTCAAACTCTGTTCTGGAATGTTTTCCAGACAAATAACTGCTTCCAGGACGATGCCAGTGGGCTCTTGGTTTTGCTGCTGCTTACTGGAGGCAAATTCTTGAGCTCTTACCATGGCAATACCCCTACCATAAGTACCTGCCTCTGCCTGGGTGCTGTGGGAGCAGGGGCTGTGTCCCTGCGCTGTGTTGACCAGCTCATCGTGTACCTTTAGGATGTTTAGATGCTATATTTTGCTTTGAGAGCCCTTTGCTCTGCTGTTCAAAGGCAGCCTGTTTTGCAAAGATCTTGAGCATTTTCATCTCTGAAAGAAGCAGAAATTTCATTGTTTAAAGTTTGTCACATTACAAATAATATCTAAAAAGAAGCCAGTCCCACATCTAACAGCAAATCTCTCTGAATGCCTTTCCTGCACCCTACTGCTTTATATATAGGAGAGGCAGAGAGATGTAACAGATGAAACATTTTGTTTATGAAGTGTCTGTGTTTTGTTTTATTTCACATGTTTTTGCAATATAGATAACAGATTACACCACAGAGCTTTCATTGCCTTGTGCTATAAAGATACTATAAAGCCTTTCTGGGTATTAATAATAGATTGTGTTGATGAGTTTGGAGAAGCTGGCAATAGACCCCCCACTGTAAAGACATTAACACCACAGGACTAAGGTATCTTTCCCTTGCAAATCAGTTGCTAAATTGGCTGTGCTGATGGGTTTGGGCACAAGCTCTTGCACAGCATCAGTGCAGCAGGCACAGGAAGTTATTTTGTTTTATACTGGCAAATAACGTTTCTTCCTCTTAATGTTCTTAGTTGAGAGGAAAGGCCCTGTGTAAATTCTTTCCCTAAGTCATTCTTGCCAGCCGAGAAATAACTTAGGAATGACATTTGAATGGGTTTGACACACGATTATTTTTTCCTGTAAAAGTGAAGGCCGGGGCAGTGAATCACAATGAAGTACAATTTCCCTGCTTTAGAGGGCCTTTAGGGTGAATTTTCATATAAAAATTATATTAGAAGAATTTCCCTGCGTTGTTGGCGATGTAAATTCAGTGTGCCACTTAGTGAACAAGAAGGATAAGACATCTGACCGGTCCAGTGCATATCCAGCACACTGGAGGCAGGAGGTCCTGGCACCGAGCTGGGTGATGGGATAAGGCCCAGCTCTATGCCGGGCACAAGCCATTTCACCCAGCGGAAGTCAGTCAGGTTGTACAGGTAGGATATACAGATGGATTTGATTTAGTATGTGTAAATAACTGAATAAAACTCCAGGAAGAAAAGTGAAGAAAACCTTGGGTTTTGGTAATGAGCTGCAGCAGAAGTACAAACTCCCCAACACGTACTGTGCTTTTATAGCACTTCAGTATCATTTGAAGCAGTACAAAAAGCACAACAGCAGAAGCCTCTTCAACCTTTTTTTAAGCCCGTAGACAGAAATAACATTGTCTCCCAAATGTTTGCCCTCCCTAAAAATATAATTCTAACGAAATCTTCATATTTTGTTAATCCATTAGGCTTCTTAATTGCAGCCCTGGCTTTATCAATTCAATTGGCGCCCTTAACTTTTATAACAGTTTCTATTCTACAGAACAGATTAGGAGAAAATTGCAGCCATAATCTGTACAGTGCAATTGCCGTGCTATAAAGAGGAATGGGAGTAGCTGAGAAGAGCAATTGGATTCCCAAAGGTGGAGCACAGTAGAGCAATATCAGTGACTTTGTAAATGAAAAATTGTTTTAATTCCCTTCTAACAGCAATAATTCGATTCTTCATAAATTTTTCCATCAAAGTGTTGTAAGGAAAAATGCTATAAAATAGAATTGCATGGCAGTGATGGAAGACAGTTGAACAAAGGGGTCAATTAGGGGATGAAAATTAAGCAAAGAGAAGAATCTGTTCTGTCACATTTTGCTCGAAGCGAGAAACTCCTCTGCACTTTACATTTTATGTTTTACTTTATAGTTAAGGAAGATGTAACTTTTCAGGTCATTCTGGCCCTACTTGAGCAAGTTAGGTTAGGATGACAGCTTTGAACTGTGTGTCTTAATACATGTTGGTGAATCCATCTGTGGGTCTTTTCCGTTTGTCTCGGCATCACTGTCCTGACCCCAGAACTGCCACTGTGCAGAGCTTTGGTGCGGCCAGCGAATGCTTGGCCCACCCTTGGAAGGGATTTTGGGATGCCTCAGCTGCAGGAGCTGGGACTGGGCAGTGGGAGTCCTGTGCCTGATGGCCTGAGGACCTCTCGAGAAGGTGACACATGACCACGTGAGGGGGCAGCTGTGCCAGTCCATTCCCCTGCCAAAGATCCCCCATCAGAGCAGGCGCCATCTGAGACTTGTCCTGGTGTGCTGGGAGGGAGCTGGGAATGGCTGGTCTGCACGAGGTTCCTTCTGGAGCAGCCCCTGTGGGGTCCTAAGCTCTGCTCAGCGAGGGGACATCAGCTCGCCGACCACAGATTGCTTCTTTCCTTTGTTAAAGAGAGAAGATGAACACAGGGCAGGAGGCTTTTGGCAGTTGTCATTTGGCTGTTGCAGTAGAGGCTGGTGATGGTGGCACAGAGGTACACACAGCACTGCTGTCCTGCTGCAGGGTCTAAAATGGATGAACTAAATCCTGCTCCTATTGAGGCAAACGGGAGTTTTACCTCTTATTCCATTGGGAAGGAATTCAAATGAAGGGTAGTATTTTTATGGATGTGGTTGTGACTCAAGCCATCATCCAGGTATGACCATCGGCCCCATGTGTGGTGGGTCCATTTTTGGTGTGCAGAGCAGTTATGTGAGCTTGTGGCTCTGACTATGTCTATAGTCAAATTCCCACCAGCCTCAGAGCAAGACCTCACTTAGCATGGGATAACATGTGGTCTCTATCATCATTTTATCCATTAGGTTGCCTTTGCATGGTACTTGTGAGAGTACAAGTGAAACGTTCACAGGCAGAAAAAGTATCTCAGTACCCAGATAAGCTATGTTTTAACCTGTGAATCCAGATCCACATTGTGAAGCACAGTTTTAAACACAAGCTTTCACCAGTAGTTGGTGTTCTTACTGCAGCACCTGTGGATAGAGGGTTAATAAATACTTTCTTCAGTTCTCCCTGAAGAAGAAAAAGGTTTCTTTGTTTTAGTTTCTCTCCAAATATTAAATTTTTTTTTCTAGAAACTTTTAATTTTTGCACATGTTTTATTACCACTCACTGAAAGGGAATTATCTTCCTTTTACTGAAGTTTCAGCTGTGAAATCAGCTTCAATAAACTATGTAATTATTTTTTCTGCAGGGAAAATGTTTGAAATGGATTGTTTCTTTTTTTAGGGTTCTTTTTTTTTTTCAAATCATAAAATTATTTCTGTTTTGCTTTAGTGCACTCGAGATGTTTTGAATGTTCAGAATTCAGTGTAACCAAGCAACAGTTTTTCTTTTTTGTAAGCACCCATGAGCTGTAGGACACTACAAAAATGTCCAAGTCCTGTGCTGGCTAAACCCCGTGCATAGTGGTTTTCCCTTTCTATGTCTGCTAAAGAGAGAGAAGTATAGAAAATTTTCCCTAAGAAAGAGTCATTCATTAATAATTTAATTTCTTCTTTTAATAACACTCAGTTGTTTGAAAAGCATAATACGTTTTACTTCAGCTCTTATTTTGTACTGTACAAGTACAAAGTGAACTCCCAGCTGGCTATATAAGGATGATGGGGATGTTATATGCAGGGTATTATCAGGAGGAAAAGCATCAGAGCTACAGACTATACCTACAATATTTACAAAAGCCTGTGACCACCATCTTTGCATATTTATTAAATCAAGAAGAGCCAGGTATCTGCTGCGGTTTCTTGCAACACGTAACGTCAGGATAACACAGAAGGGAAAATGATTTAATGTCTCTGATAGGTAGACAGCAGCATCTGTCCTCTTGCATATATCAAACACAGCTTAATAACTTCCTATTTACTGCTTCACGGCAGAGGTCCAGTAAATAACCAACCTGACTGAATTAGTCTGTTTTTATACCTCAGTCCTGTATAACGAACCTCTTGAACCACACTTAATATGAACAGCAAATTTCGCACTGCACATGGAGATCTCTCAGCACAGATTAAATTAGTTATAATAAAACAATTAAAATCTATTTGCCCACAGACAGGAGGAAATGAAGGACCTGGGTGAGCAATAGGAAGGTAAGGGTGGGTTGTCAGGACATCAGAAGAGTAAACAGCAGAGCCGTGATTCTCTGGAGCAGAGCAGGGTCAAACTTACTGCAAGATAACTACGCGAGAGATAATAAATCAGTAGTACGTATTAAACACCAGATGGTTGTGCCCATGCAGGAAGGCACGGTGGATCATGTAACTGTGGTTGTTTCTAAGGATTACTGATTCAGCCTGACTTCACAGGGATATCCTAACAAATAAAATCTTTATGGCCTCTTCCGCTGGTGAACATTTTCATCTACTGTTTAAAGACGGGACCACATGTCTCAGCGTTTTCATTGCCCCTGATATCTATGCAAAATTAATTTGTTGAGTTCACCCAGTTTTAGCTGGTGAAGAGTTTTTGACTCTCTAGTACTGTAAAGTTGCTTTACAGCATTTATTACAAATACTCAGATGGACAGGCAGGCCATTGTTCCAAGCTTTAGCTCAGCCGAATCCCCAAGTGTTCCAGGCATAGAGGCAAACATACTTAAAAACTTCTAAACCTATTGAGTTGTCTTTCAGAATTGTCCAGGCAACAGAATTTATTTATAAAACTCTTGCAATCGTTGATTCAAAACAAGGTTTTCTTGTTCTGCTTTTCTCCTTTGTCCTCTTTGAACAATTTTCTTTGGAATGTTTTCGTTGTGCTTAGGAGTCGGAGATTTCCTGGGGCTTCTAATAAAGGCATTTGATTTCCACTCTCCACATACTTTAACAAGTCCAAGGATTTTGAGGTTTGACATTAACTTAAGAGAGCTGGAGATAATCAGCCATGGGGGTAAAAAGCCAGAGTTATGCAAATTATTTGTAAAATGTATAGAAAGCAAAAGAACTCTTTCTTTAAGTGTGGTTGGTGTGGGACAGAGGCTTTGTCTCCACACACAGTATCTGCATGCTCCCCTTCAAATTTATGGCTGCGATTGAAACCTGTAAAGGGGTGATCTGTAAAGTATTCCTGCTATCCTACACTTCTCAACAGGTTTATTACCTTTCGTTTATAAAATGAACAGTCTAATGAGCAGTATTTTAGATCACAGATATCAAAGTCTGGTCATTTGTCAAGATTAGTTTCCTGTTGTGAGATTGCCTCGTGCAAAAAAAAAAGTGCATAACCTTGGGTTACTCTCTGGGAGCCGAAAAAATGCCCATAAACACTTTATAAGATAAATTTACTGAAGATTTTATAATCCTAGAATCCAGTCCAACGCAGTGCAGTGTATTTGTGTGTGTGTTATAACGCAGGGAGTATCATCTGAATACAGAGCAAGGAATTTTCTTACGTTGACAACAGACAAGTTAAAGGTGGAAAGTTCGTGCAGTATTGTCAGGCCAATTTAATGGTAATTTGAACGAGTTAATACTACGTTGACAACAATGTAATTCGTTATAACTAAAAGACTGCCTTTGGAAACGGTGCTGAAAGCCCCATCTTCGTGGCAATAGTGAGTTGCAAATAGGTAACATAAAATATTCCTATTTATGCTTTAGACATCTTATTTTGAACAAAAAGGGGGAAAAACCCCACTCAGTAAAGCAGTGTGACAGTGAGGGGGCTCCTCAGGTGAGCAACATGCTCCGCAGCACAAGGCTGAGAAGAGAGGAGGTTGGTTTTGTGTCCCAGTTAGGAGGAATGTGAAGGGTGGATACGCTTTCCTATTTGGAATGAAGTGTAACCCGTGTGACGTTCGTGTTTTCACTTTCACTGCATGTATTTTGCGGTTTGCTTGGAAGAAGCCCGGCGGCCGCCGCAGCCCTGCTCGGGGGGATGCGCCCATCACCGCAGCGCCGCTCCCGCTCGCTTCGGGCCGCGCACCGGCCCCTCAGGCGCCAGCCTCATCCCGGGGAAGGCCCCCCCCGTTCTCTCCTCTCTGCGGCGGGGAGGTGGGAACCTGCCCGCTGCCAGGCTGGGGGAGCGGGTCTCCGATGCGCCCTCGGTGCCCTGTGCGCCCGCGGTATCCCTCTGGAGGCAGACCCCGGCGCGCAGCGGTTTGGTCCGATCGCAGCGCTGTCGCGACAGATGGCTCAGACGAGCAGCACCGATCTGAAGCGCCGCCGCTTCCCCCCGGCCGCGGCCCCCGAAGCGGGACCCGCACGTCGGGTCCGTCCCGTCCGTGCCGGCAGCGAGCGGGTGTCACCCGGCGCAGCGGTGCGAATGAGCCGGTGCCTTCACACCAGACCTGCTAATCTGCGGAGTGCTTAAGCGCGCTCCATCATAACAACAGGCTTCAGACAAAAGATACAAGCTTAATTAAACTGAGTCAAATCGGTTTAAGCAGTTAAATAGAAACAACTTTTTAAAGTGCTGAAAATCTGTTTGCTCTTTTTTTTTTTTTTTTCCTTTGTCCTTTAATCCTTTCAGATATGTTACTGTGGCTAGATAAAAATATTTCCTGCTTGGGAATTTGCTAGCTAAAGCATTGTAAGAAAAACCTCGCAGACAAGCCCGTGTGAAATAAGATGGCCTATTTACTAGCAGTGCCCGTGGGTCCTGTGTAGCATCAATGTCTCTTTAATAGATTTAATTCATTATGTAGCCAAATAAGAGCTGCTCAGTCCACCTTGCGTGGCTCGTACAGTGCTCAGCTGTTACCTCGTGGCTGTGGCCATGCAGAGGTACGCACCGAGACTGCAAGGTTAATAGTGTAGATCTCTTTTATTAGATCAGAAGATACAGATGGGGAAATGCCACAAGTTACTGGGCTCTGAGCCTTCCTTTAGATGCCATGTGTAAATAGATTTACATTTTCCTTTCCCTCCTGCTCGTTCTGTGACTCCATCGCTTGCTGAGGAGCTAGTGACTGCCATTTTGCTGTACTACTGAGCTCAGACAAAATGGAGGCTTTGGAGGAATCAGGAACTACCACAGTGTGTGCCTTCTAAAATTGAAGATAATTGCCCTTTTCTATAAAAAGTGGTAATTTTGAGGATGAAACAACCACCAGCATACCCCATCCCAAAAGGCAGAATCTCCTTTTTCCCTCCTGTGAGTACATGGGTGCAGTTGTGTTAATTTCATTGCCAAACTGTAAATGTTAATGCACCTTGCACTTTGATATATTGCTATAAAAGATACTGAATTTCAAATCACCAAGGCCACTGCGTGATACAGGGACGTAACTTGGCTATTCATCTTTATTTGAAGCAGCCCTCTTCCTAAAAGCTCACTTAGGGAGATTCCCAGTTGCCATTAGAAAAGCAAAATAAAATTAATCTGAATCATCCTAACTTCATCTTAGAAAATTAATGATGGAGGAAAGGGGATTTTTAAAGGTTTAATAAGAACTAGTCTTGAGTAGTGTATATTCTAGAGCCTGTGATTATAGTGGTAATTTAGCAGATTGTATCACTGCCTATCTCTGCCAAAGGATGTTTCACACCATTTCGAATGCACAGTACTCCCTTCAGAGACAGGTTGTTCTGGAATAACTCAACATCCAAGGAAAAGCCATGTTATTTCACTCCTGACTTTATCAATTGCATGTGTGCGATCGCACATGTGTGCGGGTCGTCTTCTCAGCAACTGCACTGAGGTTTTGTGCTGGTTTCTGTGTTCATTGATCAGCCTCCTCAGAGACAGACAATACCAAAAATGGAAAGTCATGAAATCTGCTCAGAATAGGGTTGAAGTGCTGAAACCAGAGAGCCTGTGTAAAGCAATGTGTGAATTGGTCCTTCCTCTATAAGGTGCATTAAAGTAAATTTGGTTTCGAACAAGGTATCTATACTCTGAGAGCTCCTTTTTGTTTCTCATTTTGAAGAAGAACAAAACGGTGAGATAAGAACAAATCTTAGTATTTTTTTTCCAGCAAAGGTGATTTGGGAATCTTGAGACCAGAGGGATTGGGATTTGAATAAAGTGCATGCCTGTGATGTTTCCAAGTCTAAGGATGCAAGTCTTGCAGTGTGAAAAAGCATGAGCCAAACAGATCTGCAGTTAAATTAGAGAATTTGCTGTGTTTGAATTCATGCTCTGACGTTCCCTTTGACTTTGCTGCCTCTCTTTATTACAGGCTGTTTGCTGCTAAGTGCAGTGGCTGCATGGAAAAGATCGCCCCAACAGAATTCGTGATGAGAGCCCTGGAGTGTGTTTACCACTTAAGCTGCTTCTGCTGCTGTGTCTGCGAACGGCAGCTGAGGAAAGGGGACGAGTTTGTTCTTAAGGAAGGGCAATTGCTCTGCAAAAGTGACTATGAAAAAGAGAAAGACTTGTTGAGCTCGGTCAGCCCAGACGACTCAGACTCAGGTGAGCTTTTCCCACACCTGCTCCAACTGGAAAAGCCGCAAGGGTTCGTAGAGCTTTCCTATAGAAACATATATCCATTTGCACATCTACTTTATTTATATACACATGCAAATTAGCAGCACAGCTAAAAGAAATCCCTACTTGCAGTCTGCTCTCCCTAGCTTGATTCCCTCCCTGAACTTGCTGCTTAGTAAAGGACAAAAGCAGTTAGGTTTTGTCAATGTATTTTTCTGTAAGATCCCAAAATGTGAATCAGCCTGACTTCAGTTACCCGAGGCCTCACTCAAATGTGCTGTTTTCCATAGGCATTCTTCTATCCACTTAACATATTTTTCAGGGGATCTTCTGCACATACACTTTCAGCACTGAGCTAGGAAAGTGGACAAAGTAGTAATAGAATTTTCAAGTGTATTCTTTCTGCCAATCACAGAGAGTAACTTTAAGTACAACACAGAAGTACTGGGAGAATCTGAATGAAACTGAGAAGTGGGTTTGTGCTGCAGCAATAGTATGTGTAGCGCAGGAAGCCAGGGCAGCTGCCTGCTTGGTGAAGCTGCCTGCAAATGTGCTCGTGTTAAGGCAGACAAGTGGGCTCACCTAGAAGAGAAATAAAAGCAATAATAATAAAAAGTTTGCCTGCTACAGATCTCCAGAGTTTCCTGGAGGTCCTGCACTGTCCCTGATGAATGCAAACTGTTTAGGATCAAGGGACGTCAGGCTTGATACCTTCGTAAAATGGTCTACTACAAATCTGCAGTGATCTCTGCCTTCAGAGGGACCTGGGCTTTGAATGCTGTGATTGCAAGAGTCTGCACATTTGGCTAAGGCGAGTGTCACCACACTGTGACCAGAGCTTTTACCTTCTCCTGAAAACGACAGCGGAGCCCTCATACCTGATAGCAGATGATGGGGGTCTTCCCCAAGTTCTTCACAGTGATGGAGAGACAGATGCTTCCTTTCCTCCACCTGTTTCCCAGGGAAAGTTTTAAAAGAGAGTGAGCAAAATCCGTTTGCTGTCTATCCAGGGTTAAGAACACAGTAGTGCACAGGCCAGATAAGTCACACACTGGACTCAGGTTCTCCAGTCCAAATCCCAGGGACTTAGCAGGGGTTACAGTGAGGACTGGCTTTCAGATCACAACCAGTTCCAGGAGACATGGGATGCTTCCTTCCCGTGCCATATATGCTCAAAGAGATTGGAAAACTGCTGCCAGTGTGCCCTGGCTGATCCCCAAAGTAGAGACAGTGTGTACACAAATTGCTGCCAGCCATCATAACTGTGCACTTCTTTCCCAAGAAAATGTCTAAGAAAATCAACAATTATCATTCCATTAAGTGAACAAATGACATGAATGTTTGCCTCTGGTTGATGGGAAAATGCATTATTCTAATTTAGGTAAGAGCAGTAATTATCTTAATCTCTAATCTGAGAGCCATATTCTCCCCATTACTGAAATTTGTATTTTGATGTCAGGAATGCTGCAAGACAAAGGTCACTGCTAACTCAGCAGGACACGCGGGACCGGGGTCTTTCTTGGGGGAGCATGTTATTTATTGCCATACTGTATTTGCAGGGCCTTGAGTGCTCTGCTCTGTAAATCTCACGTCACAAGGTCTGTGAATTTGCCCCAGGCCTGTGAGTTTCCTACTTGTCCTTCAGCGTTTCGTTCTCCTCTCCAACCTCAAAGTTCCACTGTCAGCCTATCTGTGTTCAAAGTCCCTTTTGAGAAGCTGTATGTACAAGGTTGTCCCCGTGCTGTAGCAATGGCATGGGGATCCTTCTCCCTTGCCTTCCTCCCTCATCATGCTGGCACTGGTAGCTGCGTTGGAGATGTGCTTTGGGCTCTCCTTCAGGACACATATTCTATTTTGTGATGATCAGCAAGCTACCAGAGTGGGACAAAACAACCTTGGTTTCAATTCCATTTCCCCTTGGCACAAGGGGTAGTTTCTTACTCCTGGAGATGCTCCCCCCCCCCCCCCCCCCCATTATTCTCTGTTAGCCAAACCCAAACCTGAAAAACAAGTTGACAAATTAAATGAGATGTTTTGTCTCCCGTTGTCTAATGCATAGAAAACGCAGATCTCCCAGATGCCTGTGTGAGAGCAGATGATTTCGCATAGCCCTGGCTGAGAATTTGTCCTTCTCCAATCAAATATTTATTCACTGGACACAAAAGTAACTCTCCAATGAGCAATGTTAATCCTCACAAACCTTTCCTTAGAAATAGCATGCTGGAAAGTTAATAATGTCATGGTTATTAAAATGACTGAAGTTCTCTTTAATCATTAGGCCAGAGATGCTTATTAAAGTAAAAGGTGATTAGATTGATAGGTGTATAATAATCAGGCCCTAAAATGAATTTAAGTCTAATTTGTTAATTCCCCAAACATGATCTTTGAGTATATAAAAATTGCAGAGTGTTTGCTTATGCTGAAGTCCCTATAATAGTATATTAACATTTTCTGGAAGAAAAATCAGTAATCTGGTGAAATAAAATATGCTGAGTTGAAAAGTTGTTTTTCAGAACAAAATTTGTACTTGACTCTTCACGCTTTGCCACTGCAATTGGTATTTTCTATTACAACACACTAACAAACATTGTATCATCAGATTGTGTGAATATTCAGAGTTTAACAAATCATCCATTTGGTCTACTTACTTGTATGTATTTACCAAGAAAGAGAAGATTTCTGCATGCACATACAGACACGCTATAGTACATAGAGAAAGAACTCCGATGTTTCTGTGGGAAACATGAATGAGATGGCAAAGATGATATTGAATATTGTCTCTAGAGCTTAAAAATGTTCAAATCCACAGCTGGAATCTACACTATATATAGCTTGAGATATTTTTGTGATATGTGCACTTACACTGTTTCGCTGCCATAGTGGTGCAGGCAGTAGTACCTGTCTGCAGCTAATGCTTCTGGAGCAGATGTGGCTCTGCTGTAAAGAAAAGGGTGTGCATCAGCTGATGTGGTTGCAGGAGGTGAGCACATGGGGGACCAAGTGATGTCAGAAGGGCACAAAGTGTCTATGTGCCTGATTCCTGGAAATATTGAAGCATATTCTGGATTTCAAACCCCTGAATTAAAAATCAAACACATTTTTATGTTTTTATGGCATTTGATTTAGGCAGTGCACACAAATGTAAGTCAGTCTCTTCCTTCCTGCAGTTGCTTTAGGTATTCAGAGAAATATGGGATAATGTTGAACCTGCTAACTAGCTTGGCAGCTGAAGAGCAGTTCTCAAACACCCTGTTATCTTGGTGGAACAAATATGATTTCATATCCTGTTTATTTTCCATTAGTTAAAAGTGATGATGAAGATGGGGATGTTAAGCCCACCAAAGGACAAGTAACACAAGGAAAAGGAAGTGATGATGGGAAGGACCCAAGAAGACCTAAACGACCAAGGACAATACTTACTACGCAGCAGAGACGAGCATTCAAAGCATCCTTTGAAGTGTCTTCCAAGCCCTGTAGGAAGGTAAGTGCTTCATCAGGGACCAGAAGTCAGCTCTGACACCAGGCTGCAGGGGTGACAGGGTCAGGCCACAGCTCCCTGCCCTTTCTTGGGACAGCAGCAGGTACCTTGGGGTGATTCCAGAGACCATGCCAGCATTCGGTAATACTCACCCAAATGCCATCTCCACCTGGAGCAACCAGCAGCTCAGGACCAACCAGCTCGTTGCTGTCCCTTGGTATTCACAGCATGCAGAACAGCTCCATGACTGATTCCTGCTGAACAACAATACTTGTCTGTTATAAAACATGAAATAGGCCTTGACTATCAGTAAAAGTGGTTTTTGCCCTTCTTTTTCTCACTACAGAGGGAGTGAGAGGGAATGAGAGCGTGCTCAGCTTTGGACCAACTGTTGTCCTTCCAGTCTTGCTTTTCTATGAAACTTAACCCTTCTGTTGATCTTGTTTATAGCAGCTAGGGAAAGGTAGAATCTATTTCTTCACTGATGAAGGTGGCAAAAAGCAACCCAGCTCCCTGTTTCCTCCTGTGTGTCATTTTACACAGCTCAGACTATTTGTTCAGAGACAGAGCCTTGGGTAGCATGGTTTAGTGTGAGGTGTCCCTGCCCATGGCAGGGGGGTTGGAACCGGATGATCTTAAGGTGCTTTCCAACCCTATTCTATGATTCAGTACTTATGAAACTGGTGGTGACATGAAGGGCAAAACTTGAGTGAACTGTGCAAAAATATGAGGAACTTTTAGAAGTAATTCTGCACATGCAGTTTTTAGTGTAAGTACAGGCATAATCCTCCACACATAACTGATTAGTTTTTCTAAAAAATATTAAAATTGACATTGTTAAACTTTTTCTCCTGTAGGTCAGAGAAACACTAGCAGCTGAAACAGGCCTCAGTGTGCGAGTTGTCCAGGTCTGGTTTCAAAACCAAAGAGCAAAGGTAGGTTGTTTGTCAAGTTCTCAAACGTAAAACACAAATTGTCCTCCAACACAAGTTTCCCCCTCACCCTAGATGTAGTACCTACCACAGGGATCCCAGGGACTGAACTGTACATATTTTGCATGCGCTGCTGTCTGCATCCATACAGGAAAGGCAACTTTCAAACACAGATATTAAGTTCATGTGTTCAAAGCAACATGAAGCTGGGGGTAAATTTTGCATGCAAATATGAAATAGAAACTAAAATGTTTAAGCTTAGAAATGAAACTGAACCCACAGTGGTGTCAGCATGAATATAAATGGCCTGCTTTAATAGATTTTATGTTTGTAGAGAGTTTTGTAAGGAAACAAAATTGTTGCATTTGGAGCCATGAGATTGTTCTGTTCTTTCTCTTTTATCAGATGAAAAAACTAGCACGAAGGCATCAGCAGCAGCAGGAGCAACAAAACTCGCAGCGACTAGGGCAAGGTAGGGCCTCTGTGATGAAGGCAAAGAAATGGATAAAGAATCCGCCACATTTCTTGAAGTGCCTTTCCCACATAATGCCTTAAGTACAACCCCACAGAGCACGCATGAGTCTGTGGATAATGTGTGCCACCATCAGTGCTCCGTCTGAGTGCCCATCCCAGGGTATCCCAGAGTTCTTCCATGCGGCCAGGCCCTGGAGGTGCTTACACAGAAGCTGTTACCTTCTTTCTAGAATAAATCTGCAGTACAGAGATGCTTTCATTGGAGGAAACCTCCAGGAGGCTCTCTCCAGGTAGATACTGAGAAAGGAGTCCTGCAGGCTGCCGGCAAAGGTATCATCGGCATCGCTGCCCCAGCCAAGGCAGAGGGATCTGCACAGAGGCACCAGGGCTTACCCTGCTGCTCCATGGATGCTCTTGAGCATCTCCAACTCCCAAGGTCTTGCAGCCTCAAATCCTCCTCTACAAAGAGCCAGAAAAACTGGTACCAACAGAAGTTAGATATTAATAGGGCTGTGTCGCACATGGGACAGACTTTGGGAAGATATGGTCCAGCAGTATTATTTAACTCCACACCCAGAGTTAAATAATAACTTCAGAAATTATTTAGTCAGAAATTACAAGTCTTTCAACTTACTGCTCAGGGTTGTACTCTCAGACAAAATGTGGAAGCCTCCTCTGAATGACAGGACACACTGAGCTGCATCTCCTCTGTGCTTGGGTTCTGTATTGCTGTTGATGCTACTGTGTGCTGCCTCTTTACTCCTAAGTAGTGACTGTGCCCTCCTGTTTGCTTTGCAGAAGTAATGTCCAACCGAATGGAAGGGATGATGACATCTTACACACCACTTGCACCACCACAGCAGCAGATTGTAGCAATGGATCAAAGCAGTTATGGCACAGACCCATTTCAGCAGGGTCTCACCCCTCCACAAATGCCAGGCGACCACATGAACCCTTATGGTAAGGCATGCATCATTCTGCCGCATCAGAAATAGCAGGGTTCGTATGCTGGTTCACACCCCACAGGTTCAGTAGAGTTACTTGCTTTTATAGTATTGTTTTCTGGATTTGTACCAGGGAATTTGTACCAGTCAGTTTTGTATATGTATATATTTTCATGTACACATAAAGGGGTAGAAGAGAGCTCATCCAAGGCTCTGGACACCCTTCAGAACTATTTCACAGTGTAATTCTGAGAAATGATAAACCAAGCAACATCACCTCTCCAGCTCCACTCTTTTAAACCAATATCCAAGACAGTGAAAAATAAACAGTACCAAATTCTAGCTCCCTCACAAGTTTTTCCTTTTTCATAGAAGCTTTGGGGGAAAAGTGCCTTCAATAAAAAGAAGCAATCTATTCATTCCGAAATGAATAAACACCCCTGTAGGATCCCTCAGATTAGATGTGTGGATTTGTTAAAAACAGGTTTTTAAGCTACTAAGAGATGTGTCACCACAGCACATTTTTCCTGTGTAATTTTATTCTCTGCCCAAAATCAAGATGATGGTTTGCTTTCGTGATTTCCTGACCACACACTTTCAAGTGGATAGGTACCCTAAATGCATCACAAGCATTAAATGCCTAATAATTGATTCTGGACAATTGCAGTGTGGCATTTAAATAAAATTTAAGAGGATTTCTCAGACTCTGGTTATTGGCCTTGCTGTAACCCACAAGGGTCTGCTATGTCAGACTTGTTTCTGCTGACCAGGAGCACTTCACTTCACTATAGAGGGGAGAGCACAAAGCCATTTCAAATGGGCACATGAGGAAAAAGAGCCAGACTAACACTTTCTTAATGCTCACAGGACTTGAGCTACAGCTCTGTCTCGTACCTTCAGAGTTGAAGTAAGTTGAAATCTTATTTGCTAAGGGAAATAAAAGGTGCTGTTCCAAACTAGCCCCAGAATTGTGGAATTTTCTTAAATGAAAGCATGTTTACAACTGTAGCTAACTCGAAGCCAGGGAAGCTGGGTCTCTCCTCCTGAGTCCTATCGCATTTGTAGCTCTGTCTTTTACCTTGTGTGTAAATGAAGATCATTACTGGTTATGGTTCTCAGACCACTTTTCCCATCATGGGCACTCAATGTCTGGTCCCACCTTCCTTGGGGCCTTGGTGCCCCTGCAAATGCCAGATCCCAACTCAGAGGGAGCCAGGGACTTGCTCCTCCTCCCCAGCACTGTTTGCTCCCGTCATCAGCCAAGACTCTCTTTTGTGCTGCTGACTGCAGTAGAAATTAAATCCTGGCAGTTCCGTGTGGCACTGCTGCCAGCTGAACTCTGCAGATTGGTTGCTGGCCTTCCTCTTTGTAGGTCAGACCCTTAGAGCAAAATTAGGGTAACATGTAAAAACAAAACCAGGAGCGTTGCCTTTTGGTGCAGCGTGCAACATGTGAGCATCGTGTGTACTGTGTCCTCCTCTGCCTGCACAGAATCCAGCTTAACATATACGTTTCATTTGCAGGAAACGACTCCATTTTTCATGATATCGACAGTGATACCTCTTTAACTAGCTTGAGCGACTGTTTTCTTGCCTCTTCTGAAGTTAACTCCATGCAGGCTAGGGTAGGAAATCCCATTGACAGGCTGTACTCTATGCAGAGCTCCTATTTCGCCTCATGAAAATAAAAGAAAACAAACAGCCGGCGTATATTTAGCCAGTGACTATTTCCAGTGCAGACTCTACAGCCATATGTTGCCCAGCTCTTCCTTCACAGTGACTCCTGTTGCCTCTGGACTGCAAAGAGCATTTTTTAGGAAGACTGTATCTGTGTGCATATATGTGTATGTATGTACATATATATTAATACCTACCTACATACATACATATATATATATAAACAAAACGCATCCACCAGTCCCATCCCCTTGATTCCCAGCTTGCACCAGACCACGAGACAAGCACGGAAGGAACAGAAGACCCTGCTCGTCAGAAGCCTTTGGTTTGGTTTTGAGCTCATCGTTGTACAGGAAATGGATTTTGCGGAAAGCTAGACCTTTTCCTCCTTTCTCTCTTCCTTTCTTTTGGATGTTTAAGCTTTGTTTGTTTTGTTTGGGTTTTTTTTAAAGCCACTGATACTGACATTAGTCGACCATATGACAAATAAATCAAGGAAACTGGAGATTCCTCCCTTTTCTTACTGCATGATTCATACTATGTTGTGGATAAATTGCCATTTGAACTGTGAGAAGTTAATGTAAATGTGACGTTCAACATTTGTTTCCTTTCTACACTTTTTCTACATAACCTAGATCTGCTCATTAGTTTATAGCCCTTACGCATATGATACTGAGGAAAGTGGTTAACAGTAATATTTGTGGAGAAAGCCAGTGATTTCATAATAAGAAAGGTCTATGACCCTGGAGAGGAGATGCATGTTAGGGACAGAGGCATTTAGGTTAGTATTGATCTTAAATAATTAAAACTAAAGGTGCTTACAAGACAGTTTTATTTAATTCTCTTTTTTTGAAGTGTGAGAATAAACCATTTACATTTGTCTGGAAGTACTGCAGTGCCAAATTCAAGTCTAGACCATGACTGGCAAACATGTGTTGTTCATTCTGTTCTGTTTATTTATGTTTTGCATGAGGCATAAATGTGCTCCATTGTCCATCTGGAATAATTAAGCACTCCTTTAGTTAATTATCTCGCCTCAGCAAGAATCTGTGATACACAGTTCTAGCCTGAACCATCAGAAGTCCTGAAACGTGCTCTAACTGGAGAAAAAAACAGCATGAAAGAGATCACAATGGGAGGTTTAGGTATGTTGAGCTGAAGTCTAAGCTGAGTCCTGCAGGTTTCACACTGACAGGACTCCTGTATTTACAATAAATACTCAAGTAACCTGTTAGTGCAAATGTAAGATGAACAAGTACACAAATTGAAGGTAATGTCCCAGCTGAAGTCTGAATGTCTCAGATGCTGAAGTTTGAGCATATGTCATATAGGTTTTCGTAGGGCATAAAATAACATAAATAATAATAGTATAGTTATAAATATTGCCTGGTGATAATTATAATGTGGAGAGGCAGACAAGTACGGTCATGGCTCTTAGTGGAGAAAACTTCATGGGGAAAATTTGCCAGGGTAATATCAGTAATTATAGGGTGTGTTCAGAATAGAGCTCATGGGGAAAGATTGGCAGGATAGGAACTTTCTTAAATAAATACCTTTAATATATTGACCATAATAGCTGAAAACAAGTCCAAAGCATTGGCTAATCCGATTTCTCCACGCTGAGGACTGGTACCAGGCCAGCGCTGCAGAGTCTCCCGTGGGACTCAGCACCTTCTGTAGGGATTCTCTGGGACACCCATTGGGGTGGGGGTGCCACTGGGAAGAAAGCAAATCCACTGAGCACAGAGAACATATGGCCTTGGCAGAGGGGGGTGTCCTGCTGGGGAGCCTTTCAGAGAGTGGCTCACCCCTTCACTGATGGAGGAAGGTTCTCCTTGTGCCCCAGAGGGGTGGATAACAAGGATCAGATGATAAGTCTAAGGGAGTAAATAAGATCACATTCCCTACCCAAGCATGGAAACATGGACCAAGCATGTTAGAGGTTGCGAAAGCAAAAGGTGCATGTGTTTTCACTCTGTGGAGGTGAGGAAAGCAGCAGGGAGGAAACTGTGTGCAGTGCAGGACAGCCAAGTGCAGACCCCAGGCAAACCCTCCCTCTACTGTCTGCCACGCACACAGCTCTTCCCAAGCAAACCAATGTCTCAGTGAGGATTTGGGATGACTCCCCTCCCTGTTGGTTCCCCTCTCCTCCCTGTGTGGCAGCAGCCCTATCTGCAGACTGCCATACCCAGGGAAAAGGGGCCATTGCACCCCTGTGCTTTTGCTAGTGACCATTGCTCGCTTTCTGACAGGGATGTGGATTTTCAGTCGAAGGTTGTGAGCCCCTGGATATGTTTTGAAATTGGAAGAATTTTCTTTTCTTACCCATCCCCTTTGATTATTTCTCCCTTTCCCTGTGTATCAAAATAAATAACAATTTCCTTTCTCTCTGCATGACCGCAAACATCTATAAAGAACTCAGGTGATCCTCACTGCTTGCAGGGCAGACGGCAAGCAGATTTCATACGGCACATTTTAAGCATTTGTCACCACCAATCTGAATGGATTCATCAAGTTTTCCTCCCCACCCTTCTGCTGTGCTACTTTAGAATCATAGAAAAGCATCTTCACCATCTCAAACACACTGGGTTTATAGCCTCTACACATAGGCACAACCTTACTTCATCCCTCATTACTGGCAGGATCAAAATGGCATTTTTAGTGTTTACAGGGACTTATATGAGAACTATAATGTGACCTACAGTTTGGAGAACTGCCTTGTCCCAACTCTACCTCTGCTTGTGGGCTGGATGTTGAAATAACAATCCATTTCCAAGGAAAGAATCAGATATTCCATTTTATAGCTGAAGTAACCATAATCTTTTGCTGATTTTTTTTGGATGACTGCTACCCTTTTTTTCCTTTTCTTTTTCTTTTCATTGCTTGTACATACCATCCCCGCTTCTCTTGTTGTGTTGGATGATGATGCCTTAGCTGTTTGTTCCCCCATATTCTACCATCTCTGGTGCCACATGCACGACACGGTCGAGCCCTCTGGCACACATAACGTTTCCCATGCCACTGTGGGTTGCTGCTGGTCAAGGGAAGGAATGCATAGCCAATGATTTCCAATGGACCCGTTATATCTGGCAAAGGCCAAAGTTCATTAAAGCAAAATAAATGTCACTTTTTTTTTGTGGAATGAATTACCCTACTGGAGTGTGATCATTGTGGTTTTAACCTGGGACCTGCAGTAAAAGATTATAGAGCAACCTCTGACCTTTTTGATTTCTGCTTTACTCTTCTATTGTCAAGGGAACTTCACTGATCAGGTGAAAGTAAAATGTTTAATGGGCCATATCACAGTAATATCTTACACTGAGTCAAATTGATAAAGTCTTGCCAAAAATTCTTAGCATCTGGCACTTCCACGGAAACCACAAACAATGATTGCACATAAGGGAGCTTGAAGGCTAGAGGTCATGACAGCAGTTTATTACACGCACCTTACAGTGATCATTTTCCCTAGGAAATTAACCCCTCTCTAATATAAGTGCATCAAGTGAGCTCTTGACGGCGTTTCAATCATGTTGTTTTGGCTAAGCAAGGAATACATGTTAAGCTTAAGTGGTGACAAGATGCAATTAAGTAAAAGATGATTGATTAGGTTTCAGTGTTTGCTCAGTAACGTTTAAAAAAGATGGTTGTGAGATCAGAATGAATATACCAAGCACCAGCTCCCTCAAAGGTCCTTAGCGTGCAGTTACCAGGTGGTAGCAGTGGCACATGAGAGATTTGCTGGCATTCAGGAATGGCTGCTGAGCAGCGTGGCCCTTGATCCCACCACTGGGCTCTTGCCTGACCAGCAGCACCTTTCCGTTGCACAGCTGACTGTTGAGAGGACAATTCCTACCGTGCACTGCTGTTCTCAGCCCCTGTTTACCGCAGCACTGCGGATTAAACCCTGTATCATAAGCAGTTAGGGGCTGGTGGTAAATCTGTATCACAGTCACAACACGGAAGACAGTTAAATTACTGCAAGTAAAGAATGGTGGTTGCGATCACTATGGCTCAAACACTATTCTAGGCATTTTTATCTCCTTTTCTTCTTTAAACTCTGTCATGAATAACATCCTAATCACTTGGCTCAGTTGCTGCTAACCATGCCTGAAATGTGACTCAAATTAGTCCTTATGATGGTTGTGAGTGGATCTCTGGAAGCCACCCTGCACAAGTCAGATGAGTGTTACCAGGTCTTTTGAAGGGGTCATTGTCAGCAGCAACTCAGCCACCTCACTGTGCTGTCACTGCATGGGGAAGGTACTCCATGCTGGCAAACCTTCCAGGGATGATGTGAACCCACTTACCTCTTCCTACTGTGCTCAGGACTCCCTTCCAGTTTCCTTAAGGATCAGAAGTATATCCCAAGCCACCACCACAGGTGCCCCAGGGAACCCGACTCTGTGATGCTGCTAGGGATGCTGCAAGCTGGGGTTTGGGAGAGCTCCTCTTTGAACCATGTCATAATAACTCTGGTTGTCCCTAAAAGCCACTAGAAATTAACAGCAGAACCCAGGAGGAAGGGAAGGGTTCTCACAAGCCTGCAGCTTGGTCACAGCAGTGAAAGGACCGAGAAGCTACTGAGGCACGTCAAAGCCATGGGAGCTGGAGCCACAGTATGCACAGTCTCAAGTGCTCAGGATAGTGCTTTACACAGCCCCATGCCCAAACCACGTCATGTGTTTCTGAACAGCAGATGCTCCCTGTGTGTCTGGGTCCATCACCAGCCCAGTGGCATGGGACAACGGGTGCTGCACCCACAGCAGCGTGGCCAGGGCTTCAGGCATCTCTTCTCTTGGTTAGGGGGGTACCTGGGACTTGGTACCTCTTGGCAGGTACCTGAAGTCTTTCAGCTTTGATGGGATTTAAGCACAGTCTTGCTTGTTTGAGGCCTAGCTGAATAAACTGACAACTATTTGCCCTCCACAAGGATGCAGCCAGGTCCCCTTGGTTCTGCACACCCTGTTTCTGCTCAGCAGTGACTGTGAAGGGACTGCCAGCTCCTTTGCATTGGGAACTCTGTTTTTAAGTGAACACCCTATTTTTTAGCTGTGTATGGCTGTATTACTTGTATATTTATATATTCTGTATTTATGTTATCGAAATGTAGTATTTTGTAGCTGTCTGTTACAATTTGTTTAACTTGTAAAAAAATATGACTATGCTCTCTCATACTTAACCAGCTGCCTTTCACCATAGACTCTCTGCTCCTTTCCCTCTGTGCTGGTAACAAACCACCATAATGTATGTAGATCGGATTCTTATTATGTTTTTTTGGTTTGTTTTTTTTTTTTAATTTAATTACTTGTCATTGTTAAATTATTTATTAGCGTTTTGAAATTTCAATTCACTGCATTTTTTTTTCCTGCCACCATTGCCTGGCACCTAAGATACGTGATGAGTTTCTCATACATTATGCTCCTTCCCACGTGCGTGCACGCACACACACACACACTCTAAACAAAACCAGAAAAAGAAAAAAAAAAGAGAGAGATGACACTTCAGTATATTTGTAAATAAAAGCAACCTGTAAACAAAGCAGGATTTTCTTTCAGTGTGCAGTTCTTTCTTTGCTTTTGCAGACTGAAAGCGCGTTCTCTTATACCCCCTGCCTGTGGCAGGCGGTTGGAACTGGATGAGCTTTAAGGTCCCTTCCAACCCAAACCATGCTATCACAATCCTCTGCCATTTTCGCATGGCCTAGTTTAGGGCAGGAAAAGTCTGTAGGAATTAGAGGTGGTGCAACCAGCCCAGTCACTCAGACAGAGCTCTGTCAGGAGCAAGATATGTGTGGAGCAGGCACTTCTTGTTCCTGGCAGTGCCAGGAAGGCTCATTCTGGAGCACGTGGATGTGACTAGTCAACTGCAATAAGCCCAGTGGCATTTTGGGCATACCTGGGGCCATGACAAGCCTGAGTGCACCACTCCTCTGCCACTGGGCACAGGTGCAGCTATAGAAGAAACCAAGGAAATACCTATTCATTACAGAAAACAGCTTATACCATGAACACAGCGACTCACTGTAGAGTCTGGAGAATGAGCAGTGTTTCTGCATGAACTGCTTTAGGGCAAGACAACAGTGCTCATTGCCACCACCTGCAGTGGTGATGTCCAAGAGCCAGATGAGCTTGCAGAGTTAAAGGCTGTTTGCTGCTGTTAGCAGCAGTGCTTTGGTGCAGCCTCCCAGCACTCAGTGGTCCGGCAAGGAAAGGCTGCCTCGAGCCTTTCCTCACCACGTGAGACATGGACTGGTCCTATCAGGTCCAGTTTCATGGTAAGGCGAGTGAGACACTGTTATTAGGCTCCCTTGAAAATTTGCCATTTAAACTATTTTAAGCTGAGAATTCTGATTTCCGGCTAAAAGCTGCTCTTCACCTACAGAAAACACATGCTTAGTTTTCCAGCAAAAATTTTGATTTCTTTTAAAGAAGTAAAATATCTCAAATGGAAAATTTCTGACCAAAACCTGCTAGGTTTTCAACAGACACAGTGAGAAAAGAACGCATTCTGCAAGATTTCCTCTAAAGGGAAGCGAAGCAAAGCAAAGCAAATGCAGGTGTGGAAAGTGAACCAGCTCCAGGACTAGGCAGCCAGATAAGCTGGGCCAAGGGGTTTAACCACTTTTTCTCTGCTGAAGTGACAGAGAAGTGGCCATGGCTATTCTTTTGTTACCTTAACCAGTGCTATTTATCCTTAAGTGAAAGGCCAGTGGTATTGCTGACTTGAAGCAGCAGCACAAGAAGAGACATGCAGGGGCTATGAGAAAGCCCAATGGTCCATCCTGCTGCTGAGCTGGGCTGGCTCCTCAGGCAGCTGTGCCTGGGGACAGGGAGCCAACCCAAACAGCCTGCCTTGGCACAGGAACTGTGCTGCTCTGCTGGTCCCTGCCACAGAGGGTTCATACTGGAAAACAGAGTGCTAGTATCCTCTGTGCTTGGGCTCAGAAAGTCCTCTCTGCTGGCAGTTGTTATGGTATGTACAGGCAGCACACAGGGACCAAGCTGTCCTGCCTTACAGCCCTGTCCAAGCACCACATCCCTCTGGGTCCCCACGTTGTCCTGCATGGTTGGCAGGACCATATGGTTGGGGGCTCACCAGGATGGACAGGAGGAGCACAGAGCAGCACAAGCAGCCACAGGCCTTGCTGCAAGCCCAGAGCATCCTTTCTGTTCAAACTACCACCAGTGCTGCCCTGAACTGGCAGAAGCCCTAACAAAAAGGCTCGAGTGATTTCAGCAACCTAACGGGGTCTTTCCTGAGGCAAAACACATGCAAAGGGAGCTGTGTGCTAAAATAGACAAATGTGTGTAAGTATTACCGATAGATTATAAAGTACTGGTCTAGGAATGGCAAATTTGAGACCAATATAAAATGATAGATGCATGCTGGTGTCTCTTGGGCCATGTAAACATGAACATGAACTTCAGCTGAGGTTTGATCTGGTCACATGTGATTACTCACTCATTGCCATTCCCCAGGTCCAGACACACTACATTTCTGTGCCTCAGGCATAAATTCACAATTTCTATTTTTCATTAAAAATCAAACCATACAGTTTTACAGCTAAGCTGGTAGCACCAAAAAGGAAAGCTCTGTTTCTTCCAGTCACACCATTCCAGCACATCCTTTGCAATCCTCGTGCAGCAGGGCGAGTTCGCCTGGCTTGAAAAACACTCCATTAAGGACCAAAATGAGAGCATTTTTCCCCTGGAAGAGCTGCTTAATCTGACTTGTGCTCTAAGCACAGGGCTGCAAGAGTCAATGAGAGAAAGGCCACGCACCGGGGAGCTGAGGCTGGGCTGGAGGAATCCCAACTGCCCTTTCCCATGGCAAGCCCCAGTTTTAGCAGTGGGAATGTGGGGTACCCCGGGTGGAGGATGTTAAAGAAACGACTGCTCTTTCCCACTGCTGTTTGCACATTGTGTGTGCAACATCACAGCCAGCACAGCGCATCAAGAGGTGGCAGCTCGGTGACATAACCAAAATCAATTATGTTTAAAACTTTTTCCCAATATTAAGTTCCTAAAGCACGGAACTGCTGAGCAGGGACCTCTCTACTAAAACTCTCTCCAAGGTAAGGGGGGATACATCTGAAGGCCTGATCAATAAAACATCTTTGTTCCCACTCAGCACCTTCTTTCCCTTTTGCTGTCCAGCTCCAAACTGCATCATCCTGTCCCCCCTCATGCTTGTTATTGGTGGAGTGTCACAGAGGAAAAATGAATTGCCATTAGCAATTGGTTTCACCTAAGTCAGAGTTAGCTACTCAAATATTCATGCGCTCTGTGCATCTAATATTTATGAAGGAAGAATTACTGAGTTGCCCATAGCCATTTCTGAATCTCCCAAAAAAGATAGGTGAAAGGGATCAGCAAAAAAGAAAAAAAGATGATTAATACATTTGGGGCTTGGTGTTCTGCATTGTTTGTGCTGTGTTTCTCTTTGGTGTCAGTGAGACAGAATGAAGACTGATTTATATGCCACAGCTGTAGCAAACAAAAGAAGAAGCAACCAGGGAAATGGCTAGAGGTAAAAATGCCGGTGCAAAGGGCTAAAGGCCTGCACCTGGGTACTGCTTCCCATACAGTCTACCCCCCCTTGGAGCACCTTGTAAAATCAGATTATCTGCTGGACACAGGAGTTCAAACAGCCCTTCAAAAGATTTGTCTTAATAATTGCTGCCTTATCTTAACTTCTGGTTTTTTATCAGCCAAACTGCTGCTGGGAGGCAGATCCCAAGGATAAGGTGCTGTCACTCTTAATTATTATTACCTCTTATAATGAAAACGCATTTGTTCATCCTTCTGTGCACTTGGAAATGGTGTAACTAATGAACGTCTAGTGTTTTATCAATATTTTTAATAACATAAAAACCCACTACACGTATGGCCCCACTGTATAAATGATTGTATATTAAATGCTATTAAATAAATAAA
Source organism: Pezoporus wallicus (assembly GCF_028554395.1). Taxonomy (NCBI): domain Eukaryota; kingdom Metazoa; phylum Chordata; class Aves; order Psittaciformes; family Psittacidae; genus Pezoporus; species Pezoporus wallicus. The sequence continues at coordinate 2,016,884 of NW_026636761.1, read as the reverse complement.
TTGCAAACTTGCCTCTCATTTATATTCAAATATAAACTGATTACTCTGTAAGACACATTTTTACATGCTCAGAAAACTCTTCTTTTCCTGAAAACCAAATTCTGCACTTAAGATGCTCTGGGGCTATTTTCCATCACAGAAGGAATGTGGTAATTAGCACTAGAACCAGCAGGTACATTCTGAAATGAGAGTAATGATAGAGAATGCTATTTCTTTGCTTACTTATGATGGGAAAACAAAACAATTCTCTTTGAAAGCCCGCTAATGAATTTGGCTTGTAGTATTTATCAAAGCAACAGCCACCATTTGCATTCTCAAACTGGTTTTTCGCTTTCTTTGAGAACTAAACATGAATTACTCTGAAGTGAAAGCACAGGGTCAGTCGTATGCGTGGAAGACCTTAAATTCAGGAATGATCTGTACATGTTCATCTCCTTGGCCCACAGTTCCTCACTTGGGTCTGACTGCTCCCACCCCATGGGATGGTGGCTGGGGTGGGACTCCCTGCTCAGGGCTCACAGCAGCTCCTGCAGACCACTGGCTCTTTAGTATCACACTCTGAGCAAGACATGATATTATACATAACCAAAGCTGCCCCCCAAAATACAGAGGAAAGAGAATAATACCGAGTGGAGAATTATGTAAAACACAGCATGAATTAGAGCAATGAGCAATGCACATTTTACTGAGTCTTGATAGAGTATTTGCTCTTCTCTACCCTCCAGATTTACCCTTTTGCTCTTCTCTACCCTCTGGATTTACATTAACTGATAATCTTTTGACCTTGAGTTAATAAGAGGGCACTGCATTCTTTTTTAGGAAACAGTGATATTTTTGTGGGCCTTTGGGCTGCTGTTTCCACAAGGAACTATGCAGGGGACTTACACGACATATGCTCACTCGAAAACCTTCCTGCCCACCACTTGTGCCAGCTTACCCACTGATAGCTGGTAGTGATCCTTCCCTAGCAGCAGCAGGTTTGATTAGGCCCTAGCACAGATGATGTCTGAAGCAAAAAGGATTTTGGAAGACAGCAGATAAAAGCAGTGCTTTTATGACAAGTATTTAATAGTTGACATCAAGAATGACAGGCTGGAGCTGTGAGCAGAGCCCAGAAGCCTGGATCCATTGCTCAAACCACTCATGTTGTCTTGTCAGTGACACACAGGTTGTTCACATTGTCCCTCCCCTTCCCAAAAAAATCCTTCTATATTCTGCAATATTTTACTTCTAAAAAGGCTTATTCAGAATTCAAGTGCTTTTGTCAGAGCTGAGCCATTTTTCCATACAAATTACTGTAGAAAAGGGTAAGGCACTGAAGGATTTCTTACAGCTTTCTACCTGAAATATTATTTCCTGCATAAACAACTAACTTCCTTTTGCAGCATCAGGACTATGACCAGCTCAACAGAGCTCTACCCAAGAATACTTTAGCTAAAATACTTTTAGCTCTTCTGCTGCTTTAGTTCAGTGTTCAGGACATTGTTTTGAGAACTATGAAGAAACAGAGGTGACAAAACAGTGTTGAGAAGTTAGGTAATGGTAGTGGCCAAAAGACACAAAGTCACAGGGAAGATGACAGTGATCAGGATGATGGAGTTTTAAAGCTATTTTCTGAATGCAGTGAAGATGCCTTCTGGTCCTCTGAGACAGGACTGACAGTGGCTCCAGGGGCTTTGTGTTCCCTTCTCCCCACAGTCAGAAAAGCACTTCAGTTTTGTGTAATTGCTGAAGAGACGGTGCATATAGCCTGTTCACCCCTTCCTACACCCAGCGAGGCCTCTGTGGAGCAGCAGCATTCCTTCAAGTGCCCAGACTGGTGGGCAGCAGCTGCTCTGACCAAAAGCAAGGGGTGAAGGAGACCTCAGGCAGCTGCCTGCAGAAAGCAGAACCATGACAGGAGAAGGATGGAGCTTGCATCTCTTACATGCCCAGTGTACATCCCTCAGGTGGTAGGGCCTGGGCAACACATGCAGGACCCCCATAGGAGCTGAAATGAGGATGAGGAGGCTGACAGAGACAGGGTCTGCAGATAATCATACCTAGAGTGCATCAGTGTCCACCCCTGTACAAGGTGTTTCAGGAAGAACACCCTTCTGCTTTGCTACCCTGGCTCCAGCCAGATACTGACCCTCGTAGCCATGACCTGGAGATGAGCCCTGCTCACCAGGCAGGATGGGCTGTCCCCAAGGGATGTTGTGAAGGTGCTCACTGCAGCGCTGGCTCAGCGCTGTGCTGGCTGCTGCAGTGAGGACGTGGGTCACAGCTTTTAATGCTTTCCTAAGGAAGGTGTTTCCCAATGCAGCCATCCATATTATTAAAATGAGGAACATGGAATATGAAATGCCTTTTCCTTCTGAACACCCTTTCTGTAATTACCATGCCCTCTCCCCCCCCTCCCCACCCCGAGGGAGCGTGTCTGTGGGTGTTGTGTAATGGTTATTAGCTGCACACCCACAGACAGCCAAGACATGCAGCTCCCTCCACCACACCTCCCTCGTTACCAACACGACTTAATCAGGCTTGCTTAATTTGTTCCTTTGTCCAACTGGTAACAAGTAAACTGGTGTCCAGCAGAACACAATGGGTTACTCCTGATCAGATTACCAGTGATCTATCCCAGCTGGGGCATTCCCTCACACCTGTGTTGTCAGATTAACATCGATAAGGAGCTACTGATAAGGTTTCACAGAAGTGCTCCCAGTGAGCTGAGTGCATTCCCTTGATCTTTCTTTACACCTTAGTGCTATGTGAAAACCTTTCGCTTTAGGACTGAGAGGAGGAACCAAGTAATTAGACTCCCGGTGGTAGTAGTCTTTCATGCAGGATAAAGCAATGGAAACCTGCTGCTTAGTGAAGCAGGCAAAATATACGTGACTAAAAATAATAATCCAAAAGACCTGGATAACCTAATCTCTTTTTTTTTTTGCATTACTATAAAGAGGGAGAAGTCCCAGGATCTGTACACTAGGTGGAAAGAAAGAAGGTTGCTAATAGGCTGGCAGCTCCAGGAATGCACCAGCGATGTGGCTGCACATGCAGTGATGCAGCCTGTGTCTGAAACCATGCACCAGCCAGGGCATTTCTGCTTGGTTTCTTACCCTCTGTATGAGCTGACTGAAAGAGAATGATGGAACCAATATCCTAGTTGTGGTTCATCTGCCTAACTTCCAACAGCAAGTCAAAGAATGAGTCTCAACAGCTGTATTTCATGAATGCTTCTTCCTTCTGCTTGGAGCTGTTCTCCCAAGAACACCAGCAAATGTAGCCTGTGTCTGTGTCCCAGTTCTCTCCAAATGTTTTGGTATGTGCTATTATGATTACATGTCCCATTCTTTAAAATATTCCTTTTCTCACTGAGTTTGAAAAATGCTTAGGAAATGAAAATGGTAGTAAAGTAAGAAATCTGATTATCTTCAGCAGAACTGAAGCAGCAGTGACCTCCTGTATGCTGCTGGTGCACTCTGCTGCTGCAGAGCTGATAGAAGGAACACAGGTCTGCAGCCAGTAGTACAGCTCTTCATTGCTGCAGTGATGCAATCTGCAGCTCACAAGACTGCAGCTTGGCACACAGATGACTAACTGCTTCAAGTTCCTGGTAAGTTTGCATTTGAACCGAATTTTTATGAGACTAATGCATTTGAATGACATTGGTAGCAGAAATTGCCCACTTCTTCACTTTCTTAATCTCTGAAACTCTGGTGAAACCTTTCAAGCATGGAAGATTCCTGTAAGACAACTAGAACATGCATGAAAAAGAACAGGCTTTTGAAATCTAATCTTCTCCAGCTTAAAATAGAGGTAGTGCTAGGCTGTTGACAGTAGGTCTCTGAAGACTTTCAATATACTTTTTATTCCATAGCTCTGGCACCACATAGGAAATTAATTCAGCGACAATATTTTCATTAGATTATAACCCAAGTTCTCAATCTTAGGCACATTTGTATGCTTGTAATACATTCTAATTACTTGTAAAGAATAAGTCTGTGTGCTGGTTGGTTTATTGAATATATTAAATTAATGAATAAATAAATTTGTCTCCATGCTGGGAATGCCACTTGACGTCAAAGCTTGCCGCAGAAGGAACCAGAAATGCACTCATTCCTGGTGATGGTAAGAGATATGATTTGCATTGTAGGTGGACTTTTCTGTCTCTTACAAGAGCAATGGCTGAAAGAAAGCACCTTTTTTCCCTCTGAATAAAAAGGCTTTTCCCACAGGTGATTTCTGTATTCTTTTTTCCTCTTTTTTAAAATGATGGTTTAATAGGAATTATATCAGGAGAATTTCTCTTCTGCCTGAACTCAGCACCTCACATGGTTTCTCTAGGATGAAGCCCTCAGGACATTCACCCACTCTTCTACTTTCAGGTATTTCTAAGTTACGCAGAGTAACAGCAGACAAATGAATTAAAATGGTGACACTGGTGGAAAAATGTGTCAGATTTTAGTATCATGTAGTATGTGGCCATAATATGGACTTTTCTGGTTATCTTGCCGCATTTCAGTTAAAAAAAATTACTTTTAGCATGGAACAAAGTAATCAGAAGTGAGAATTTTTCTCAAAAGATGGGAAATGCATGAATTTTTGAGAGGAATTCTCATGGTAGAAGGGTCCCAGTTTCTCCTTTTTCTCAATGCAGAACTAGAAGAGGTTCATCACAGCCTCTTCTTCATTGGTTTGTTCAGTAATGTGTTGCCTACTGAGTTTTCCTTTCATGCAATGATTTTCTTCTCTGTCCCATAAGAGAAAAAAGTGCAGGTCTTAGCATGCAGGGAAGCCGACCTGGTATTCTGGCATCAGTGCCAGCACCATTCCCTGGAGCAGTAGCTACGAGAGTGCTTTGGTTTGCAGGAAATGCTCCTCGTTTCTCAGAACCATCGCATCCCCTTCAAGTGCCAAATTTCTGGATAAATTATCTTCCAAATTCCACAATGCTGCTGGTTCTGGATCCTTTCCTGGCAGTGGGATCCCATGACATCAAGAACACAGAAAATAGCACAAGGGACTTTACACAGGAAAGACCATTCCTATTGTCTCTCAAGGAAAACGTGAGACGCAAGAGGTAAATGAAAATAGGCTTCTGGTGCTGGAAGGCTGTTTTATCAGGGGCTTGATGGTAAGTCAAGGCAAAGAAAGAATGAAATTCTCTTTCCCAGCCTGTTGAAATAAGGATCAGTGGAACAAGACGATGTGGTTTTTTGTGGTGGTCGCGCTGCAATGCTTTGTTAGAGACCTGTTCACCCATGTGAAAATGCATAACCCTGTCAACCTGCCAAGTGAAACTTTGGGTGATCGGCTGCGTAAGTGCTGGTAGCACAGGATAAAGCTGCCTTTGGCTACTTTCAATTACACGCCCAATTCTTTTAAGACTTCTGAATATTTGGGAAAGGAGAATATGCAGAACTTGTTTGTTTACATCAGATTGTGCTGTGTTTTCAGGTTTCTCAACTGCTTTCGGAGCATGTGAGCACAGCCCTAGCCCTTCCCCTTCCACATACCTGGCAACTTTGTCAATACAGTAAATGAATCCTCTCCAGGAGAAAGGAGCCGTGTCAGGCTGATGTTGTGCAGGGTTTCATCATTCAACAAAGTGGGAACTGGAGCAGAGACAGGCATTAAACAGCAAATGCTTTGCAAAGCAAAGTGTCAGATACTGGTGCTGCAGCGATGATTCAGGCAGCCCCAGGGGGCATTACTGATGTCTGTGCTGGGCTGGGGTGGAGGAAAGTGTCGCAACCAAGGGCAGATCTTCGCCTTTCATCTTTCAGGTACTGCTGGAAGCACAGCCAAGCACTGCTGGACAGAACAGATGAGAAGTGAACTCCATTTTTCTCTGTTTCCATTGGGACAAGACGGTCATTCTGGGGACTGCAAGGCTCTGGGGTGTCCACTGGGCAGCAGTTCTCCTACTGTGGGGCTTGTCAGCAGCCAGCACACCCTGCAAGCAGCACCGGGGAGTTCTGGCAGGAAGATCTAAACATCTCACCTTCTTCAGAACTGAAATAGTTTCTCGTGGATCTGGATGCTTTCAGGATGGCCTGCCTGTGCAAGTAGCTTTTTTCCATGGTTGACTGTGAGTGAGGTCTTTTGGATGAAGAACTCACTGAAGTTGACAGCTTAGTTCCTTTGAATTTCTGTACAGCTTTCTGTTCTTCACCAGGGTGGTGCTGAGCCTGCCCTAATTAGCCCAAATTACCATACCTACAAAAAGCACGAATTCATTCTCATGGTACCTCGCTTATCTCTACATAGAGCTACTGCAAAGACATGCCCCTGAGGGCATCACAGTAAATTTCTGGACCTTAATTCACATGCTCAAACTATTATTCAGACTTGCACACCAAATCTATACTGCTTTCAGCAATTTTCAGCTTCCATTAAAGAATGCTCTACGTTTTTCTTTCCTAATCTACTCAAAACATGCAGCAGCATTCAGATGTTTGAAGGGGCACCACTGAAGAGCCAGGACATCCAAACCCATCTACAGCCACCCAGGACTTAACAGTTCAGAACTGCTACGCCTTGTGACAAACCCATCTAGATTCAGTCCTTGTTTTCATTGAGTACTGCTTTTCCCTACATTAATTTACCTGCTCCAAAACGAGCCATGCCACAGAGGTGAGGAAGACTGTGCTACTCCTGTTAGTGCTACTAACAAGGCAATGCCTCAATTAGCTGTCAGACAGGAGTTTCTGTAAGCTGGAGCTGGTATGTGCAAGTCTGGAATATCTGTGTTTCTCTACCAAAAGCAACAGTTACACCACAGGAAGAAAAACAAACCTCCACAGACCAAGTAGATAAAGACCAAACAGGTTTACTCAAAGCAATGGAATAATATTTTATCTATCAGCATCATTTTGATTTGCCAGCTTTATCTTATAACACCGGAGGAAAATGGGTTTCTTATTCTAGTGAAAAACCTGAGAGACTGGAATGCAAAGCTAACTTTGCAAAGGTTGGGAAAAAAGTCTTAAATGGTTAGTTTTGAACCCAATGCATATATGAGTGATTAAAGCTTTTACTAATAAAAATATAATGGTAACATTAATATTTTAGTATAATTTTAAATTAAATCTAATTTTTCCCTGACATGACATTTTTATGTAATCATTCTATTATTCTGAAATAAGATTAAGAATATGTGAATAAGACCTATTTTCCCCAAAACCTACTCTTGCCAAACCGTGGTATGTTCCAGATACCTGTCCTGAATTTCCTGTCTCTTTTCTGCCTCGCAGCCATATAAAAAGCACTCTCCTCGCTTCACTCTGACAACCTGAGGATTTCTTATTCTTCATTTCCTCCAAAAGAAAAGATATCCATCTCTTATTCTGCCAAATCAAAGTCTGACCTAGATCATTATCTGGGGCAGCATGGAGGCTGGATCTAGTATAGAGCTTCCCAGGAAACAGTAAGAGTCAGCTTTCCCTTACTCATTTGGCTATTCAGTGACACGCTGGTGCCACAGTGATGGTCTTTAACAGGATGCCCTCGTGGCACTGGTGCCCGAGCTTTCCCTTGGTACCGGGCACATGGTTCCAGGTCACTCTTCCTGTGCTGTGCCCAGGCTATTCCTCCTAGAAGATGAAATCAGCTCAGGACCAGGAGAAAGAGCAGAGCTGAGTCACAAAGCTCCAGGCAAACAGGACAGCACCCTAAAATGGGCCCTAAAAATAGGAACTATGAACAACCCATCTAATACACTGTACAACAACTTGAATCTAAACACACAAGTATTTAGACTTCTGTTGTAAATTAGGTATAGAAAGAATTAGAGAAAAAATCCTTACTATGTTCCCCTTGAGCCTCTAACTCAGGAGTTAAGTCCTGCAGCAACTGCCAGAGAAGTCTTGCCTGCCCAATGTGTGATGGGCTCCCATCAGAGGAGGCATTTACAGGCACCATGATTCAGGGAATAGCATTTCTTTTCAGAAAGGCTGCCAAAGAGCATAGATGGTTATTCCAATCAGATAGAAAGGGCAGGGAAATGTTTAATGAATTAAAAGTATTCATTTGTTGAAATGAAGTTTATATGTAAGGACTGTATGGGTGGCTAGTGGAGGGGGGAATGGAAGCACCAGTTTAAAAAGAAAACAGCATGTTTTATCTTTCTGAGCCTGGCATGGCTGTGATGTGAACGATGCCTTATATGTGTGAAAATCAAAAGGTGTTTGTGGCATTTCTATTCCAATTTTGCAGCAGAATCAAACATCTTCCCACCTATACTTGAGCCTGCACATCAGTTACATTTCAGACCTGTTATGGCTTTTAAAAGCGTGACAAATGAAACATAAAGGTTAAGCGATGTGCATTGTCACTGAGATGTGCAGAGTTTACCAGTGCATCCCATCTGGTAGCAGCAGGCTGAGGAGGACCTGGCTTGGAGCTATGTAGAATACAGTGGATTATGAATATAGGATGCACACTGCGATCAACAAAATGATGAGTGAGATAAAATAGATGCAGATCCAGCGTGAAAGGGTTTTCCAGGTAAGGCAGACTTGAAAACAGTGCCCCATGTGCTCCACCTGTAGGACACCACGAAACCAGCATGTCCACAGCTACACAGCATAAATCACAGAATGCCTGCGGTGGAGATGAACGGGGAACAGGCAGCACTAACAGCACAATCCGCTGTGTCCCTCTGGAATAAAACCTTCCCGCTATTTTTGCCAGATGCCCAGGTTACATGCTATGTGGCCAGAAGCCGTTGCTCACAGACTGGCATTGACATGGCAGATAACAACACAGCCACTGCTCTTGGCAGCATTTCAGAGCAAGATTTTCACAAGGATTAACTGTGCTTGAACAATCTCTCCAATATATGAGGTACAAATATTCTCTTCTTCTCCATCAGACATGCAGGTCTTTCTTGTACAAACACTGTGGCCAGCAGAAGGAAAACCTTGCCCTCCAGTTATGCAAAATGCCTTCAAAGACCCTGTGGTCAATTCTGTGGATGCTGATGGAGGGCAGGACTGTGTTCCACAGTCTTCTCTCCAACCCTTCAGCCCTGCAAAGTAAGGATCACTGGCACATTCCTGTTCTTGCACAGCTTGGCTTTTGTGTGAGCTCATTCTCCAGATAATTAGCTTGGAAGAATTCAGGGCAAGTCCTTTCCCTCCTGATGCAGCAATGAGAAGAATATTTATGGCAGCAAGCAGGCTCCCTCTCTAGCAAGCATGGTCCCTCCGGTACAGATCCACTCACTGAAGTAACCACAGGAGGAGCAACGATGGGGGAATTTGTAAGGAAGGTTTGTTTAACATGGAAAACAAAATTTGGAGAGCCAAGCTGGTAGTAGAGACACCACTGCTGGACTCAACTAGCTCACTTTCATATGGTCACTTCTGCTAACACTCTTCAGCCTGTGAACATCCTTTGCCTTTCTTCAGTGGCTCTTTTCCCTTCCCTCTCACACTGTTCTTTAGCTTTCCTTTCATGTGTCTTCTGGGAGAAGGGGTATTACTGATCTGCTCTTCAGCAGTTCTGGGCCTGACAGCTCTGTTGTCCTTACTGATGCTGGAAAACTCAAGTTCAGGAAAATGCTTTCTGCAGGTAATTTCAGACAGTAACTCTTGCCTCTTATCAGTATCACAAAGAAACCAGAGGGTTTGGACTTTGGTGTTCCCTCAGCATACCTACACTCAGAAAGTAAATCTGTACCAGAGACCTTGTCCTTCTGTAAGCAACCATAAGTGACCAGGTCCCAAGCTCACAGGCCATGTCGGCGATGCTCTGTCAGGAAACCAACTGCCATTTCCTGCCTTTTTGTTAAAAAGACTCACATTGCCATCTGTGGTGGCCAGAAAGAGATGGCAATTCCCAGAGCAGCAGTCAGATCTGGAGCAGGGATTCACAAGTGTCATAATTTATATCATTCCTACATGCAGGTATGGTACTGCTTGTTTTTTTGTCATCAGCAACTCTATCTTGCATCAGACCTTTGTCGTCCCCTTGCCCGTGCTTCTATGAGTGTCTATAAACATCACATATGCACTTCTTTCTATCAGAGATTTTTATGAATAGCTGCCATAATAAGCCGATAAGAATCTCCGAATTTTTCTTGTAATTTGAGTTCATGTTGATGTGGGTATCAAAGCTCTAACACATCAAAGCAAATACAGGTAAGCCTGGCTCTTGTTCAAACATCAGAAAACAGCATGTCTCCAGGATAATTCATTTTGGGGGTACCAGAATCATGCCTCAAAATGGATGTTCTGACTTGCTGTATGTATGGTCATTAAGCTCTCCACATACTTAGCAGCATCTGATGAAGTTGTTCATGTTAGTATTGCAGTGTTGTTGGTAAGAAAGCAGCCTTTGGCTTCTCTGCTGGATGGAGTACCTCTGACAAAGGGTGGCTCCCAAAATCCCACCCCTGATCAGACCCTATCTGAGCTATGTTCTTCACACAACTTATCCACTATTGCATTAGTTTTTGATCTGAGGTCAGAAATGCAAGTGCACGTACCACGTAACACGGCTGACTGATCGTTGCTGTTCCAGGATCTGTTGCATTCTCTCATCAGTCAGCCAATATGCATCCTGCCTCAGAAGCTGCTGCCTGTGATGTCTCTAGAAATGCAGTTCTGATGAACAAAGTTGTTGTTCAACCATATCAAACACATCATACTCGCTTCAAACACCTTGTGCCACTCAGAGCCATGAATAAAATTTCTGTTTCCATATACTCAGTCTCCATGAGTAAAATGGGGGAAAACGGGGGCATGTCCATGTGTAAGTGTCCATACTCTCTCCACAGAGTTCCCACATAAATATTTGTATTTTCTCTTGCACTGCAGTGTTTGTTGTCAAGAAATTTTAGATTTATTCATTCTAAACTGGCATAGAGACTAAACACACCCTACCTGCCCGTCCCCTTCACATGTGCTAAGAAGATAATGCGCTCTATTATCAAAGTAGGTTATTTTTTTGCTTCTTTCAAACTTTGGATTATTAAAATGTGATGCAGTGATGCAGTTGAGGCCAAAGCATGTCAAAATCTCAGACGAGACTGGGTATTTGTGTGGCTGTCAGGAATACTCTCAGCTGCAATTAGTGAAGGGAGCCTTTTTTTGGAAACAGAGAAGTTAATCTCCAGTTCCTCACTATCATAACTTTTACTGCATTTCTTCCCAAAGGATTACAGGATGTGTAGCAGCAAGCAAACTGCTATGCCTGCTAATGGCATCATTTTTGCTCTTGGACGATGCCTGTGGGGTGCCTGCAGCCATGCCCACAGCCTGGCTCACCATGCTCTGTGGATGCCCAGGAGCCCCATGTGCTTTGGAAAGCACTCAGGACTTGCATCCTCCAGGCCAGAAAGAGATGCAGCATGTCACACACAAGGACAAGTTGTTCCAAGGAGGTGACTGAGATGACATCTCACTTTAACCTATTGCCCTTTCCAGGGATATACCAGACCCCTACATAATACCTTTGCTGCCATCTGGGAGCTCTGACTTCAAGTCCTGTGTTACAGCAGTGTGGTACTGCGACATCACTACTTTTTTTTTGGTGTGCACTGTAAGAGCGTGTAGGAGTTTCTTGGCACCCTAAGGATGGAATAGAAAGACTCACATTATATCATTAGTGATCTAATCTATGATGACTGCTCCTAGATGAACGATCTGCATTAAAAGTGAAGTACATGTGAAGTATCTGATTTTTCAGGAAGTATTGGGCTACCATCTAAACTGCCATGTCAGTATTCTCCACCATCACTTACATCTGCAAATATGACACGTTTGTATTCTGCCTCTTGATTTGTTATTAGTTGTTTGCCTGGATACACGTGCTAGCAGTGCCTGTGGCTCTGTGTGGACTGCAATGCCCTTTATGAAGCTGGTTATTAAATGCATAGTTGGACTGTGCCCTGTTCCACTCAGGAGTGGCTCTGCTGCCAGCAGCACCTGAGCCCATGAAGCTGAGCCACATGGCTTCTCCAGTACCTCACAAAGCTGAAGGGAAATCATAGGGACAGTGGAGTATCCCTAAGGAAGTCAGAGCAATGGTCTCGATCCTGCAACATGTTATTTTACATGGCACTGAGACAGCAAACAATTCAATGGTTTAAAACAGTCTAAACTTCAGAAATGTTGCCTCCATTTAAAAAGGTGCAGTAGCATATATATATAAATAGTTCAAATATTTATTTGAAATATTAATTTGCAAAAATATCCCATTAAGGTTCTGGTTTGTGTGGTTTAATAACTCCCTATTAAAGAGCAATTTATACTTTAATAACTTTCTATGAAGAATTGTATATAATCCACTAGTAATAAAGTGTTACTAGATGATGCCATAGACAGTAGCTATAATCTCTCTCCCTTTCAAAAGTGTCTTTTGAATAAAGTTTTAAGTTGCAATAAAGAACTATAAAGCACTATGTTCTAATCAACCACAGTGAATTTTTTATGCACATACGGAATTCTAATAAAGCATGCTACCATTGTACTAACTACATCCTGCTCTTGTGTGTGATCTCACTTGGAGGCTAAAGAGGATAAGGAGCTCAAAAAACTACGTGGCTGGCAAACAAACAGGGGACAACACATAGGTAAGGAGCTGAGCCATGGGAACACCTTGAATCTGAAAAAACATAATGTTCCATTTAACCAGAAAATAAATGAACCTTTCAAATGTGGCACTTAATTGAGCTTGCTGTGAAACCCAGCACAACCTTTTTCTCCCGTACAGAAAATATTTCCTTTCTTGTAATACTTCCATGGACTCTTTCTTCCCTGGATTCTGGGCAAACTGAGTGGTTTTCAGTCAGTTTTCAGTCCTAGTTATCTGTGAATTCAGTGCAAAGCTAGGGGAGAACTAGCATTATTCAGACAGTGAGAAAGCACACCCTAAGAAGAGATTGGTTCTTAAAATAACCACCTGTTCAGTGCTCCAGTGAAAACTGAGATTACAGCCACAAGCTCTATCTCCAACCCTCCCCTCCTCTCTTGCCACTCAATCCTCAGAGCAGAACCGCAGAAGAACACCGTATGGAAAATAAAATTGCCTGTGGCCTGACATGTTCTCTTTCCTGCTCTCTACTGAGCATCCACATAGTGTGAGCTGACTAGGCACAGAGGCACAAGACTTTCCTCTGGATCTAGTTACCCTCTGTACAGCAGGTTTGCCACTCTTGGTGGCAAACAGGTCAGCCCAGTTATCAGTGTTTCGTACTTTGGTTGCTAAAGCAAAGTTGCCTGTTATGATCAAAGTCTATAGGTTTTTTAATGCAATCAACCATCCAAAAGCTGAAAGAAATGTTATAGGAAGGATTAGTTGAGTTTCAGAGAACTGAATTAGAAACATGGTTTTAACTGATATTCAGTAGTAGCTTGGCACATAGATCCTAGAAGCCCTCTGGAAATCCTAGACCAGGCCAGTGGGTGATCCACCATTTCAGCACTGTGCTCAGTAATTTTATCCTCAAACAATTTTAGTTAGGGACACTCCCAACATCTATCTCACAAATTACCTATGGAGTCACATCCCCTGCAGCACTGGTAGGATATTGTATCATGCATCTTTTTTAGCTTATGACTGGAAAAGATAAGATCTGAAAAGAATTTGGTGGTGAGGTAGGTGATGAAATTCTGCTGCTGTGTTTGAATACATCAGGCAAGAATTGTTTTGAGTCCTGAATATGTATTCGATTTCTGCAGGCTTCTAGGTGAGCATCTTCTGCCGAGGGAGTACAAGCATTGATATGCAGATAGAACACAATAACTATCAATACTCCAATGACACCTGGAAAACCAGGAAATACATTCTTCCAAAATAGTAAATGGACTAAGAGCCATTCATATGTTTAACATTAGATGCCAGAGAATGTGATGTTGCCTGTGTAGTCTCAAGTTTTATTTGTGTGCATAGGTAAATACAACTTAAATGATCTTTTTAGAGATGCTTATCAGTCTCTGCTATGCTTTGCACACAAGGCATGAAAACAGTTACTCAGTATCAGGGAGAAAGGGGAAGGAGAGCACTGCAGGTTTGACCCTTCTTCAGCTACCTGGATATGATCTGGAAAAGGGCATATTTTATTTAACCCACAGCACTGGGCATTGTACCCTAAGTTTTCATGCAAATACAGACAGTTTCTTTGAGTGGTATGCAGAAAAAATGAAGTTTAGCCACCGATGTACGACAAACTGTGGGAAAGGTAGCTAGATGCTGGGATGCTTTTTGTAGTAGTATGCTTTACAGAAATAAATTACTGTGTGGTGATTTCCTGTAAGGCCAAGCATGCTGAAATGTAGGGAAGCAGGTAACAAGGCTAGGTCCTAACAAGACAGGCATAGCTTGCCCAGCTACCTCTATCTCTTGCTGAGGCACTAGTGGGTAGAAAATGGACATGCTAGGATCTGCCTGCTGGCTCCCAAGCTGGGAGAAAGGTAACCACAAAAATACAGAAACAGAGAGTGGAAAAAATTATCCTGTACTTTGAATGCACCGACATCAAACACATCGGGGAAGCAAGGTTCCAACACCGGAAAATGGAGAGCACTATTTTCTGATCATCATTTTCTGATGGCTTGTGCGTTTGCAGCTGAGTCAGACTGGCCTGTTCACTCTTGCATGGAGAGCTACCTGCCAGGGGCCAGGAGGAACTGGCAGATTATCTCGACATCTTACACCAGCGCAGCCTGTTATCTGAACATGGACCAGGATCCTGCCTGGGGAAATCCTGCAGCGGGGCAGCACAGCTGGTAGAACTGCTTCCCTCCTGTACTGCTTCCCCACTCCAAGGAGCGTGGATTCAGGTCTCATCTCTGAAATGTTCCCTTCTCATCCCTTTTATGTCACCATGCATCTATATTTCTAAGCAAGGGCATTATCCCTTCTTCCGTTTTACCTTTCAATAAAGCAAACTAAACAAAGAGGTATCAAGCCCCTGAACATCAATGGGGAGAATACACACATATTCTTGGGCTGTCCAAACTATAGACCTAACATCCTGAGATGCAGCAAACACAGCTTCCCTATTGTCCCGGCTACCCCAGCTGAGCTGAAAGGAATGGCCCAGGGGCGGGGGAGAGGAGGATCAGCTGTGGGCCTGATCCCAGCTGCATCCAACCAGCTTTGTTACAGGCAACAAAGAGCAGAAGAAAAGACTTTTGTCCTTCATTGCAAGAGCAACCAACCTCCGTCTCATTGGCAGGGTGACGATTAACCGGAGAGGATTCATTTATTGTTTGGCACTCGAGATCTCCCAGCAGCAGTCCACTCCAGCCTGCTCAAATAATGGGCGGCACCCTGTTTTTGTAAATGACTCAGGCTGGCTTTGTCTCTTTCTGTGCCAGACTGCACAGCCTGGAAGAGCTGGTTGGCAGTGCTGGATGCTGGAGAGATCTCACTGAGAGATGGCTATGGAAAAAAAAAAGGGATAGAGAAAATGAGTGAAAAAAGACCTGTGCCACGACAGGCTGAAGAGTGAAGTGAGGTCTCCTTCCAGTGAACCTGGAATAAGCAAACAGTGCTGGGTTGACAAGCATTTCATGAGGGCTCCAGCACCCCGTCTATAAGATCCCTTCTGGGAGGACAGGCAACATAGGCTACTTATGTTAGGACCTATAGCCTGGAGTGAGTTTTATGGAAGAACTCTTGACCCCTGCAAAAGGGCATAACATGAGAGCAAAAACAACACCACTGCAGCAGTCTGTGCACTTTCCTGTAAGAGCAAGACCTTCCCACCGGCTCAGCTGGGGAAGAATGAATCCCATTCAGGGACGGAGGCCTGTGCCATGGAGGCCTGCCACCAGACACCCCTTCCTGATGCTAATCCTATTCTTCTGCTGTGGATCAAGTAATTTTTGTGTGAGTATTTTTCCTTGGCTAAAGAAAAAAGATATTTAACCACAACAAACCTGCTGCCAGCAAATGTCAATCTTAGCTTCTTGGGTCTATATTATAAGCACCAGCTACCAACTTCTGACTGTCATTTGCTTTTTACTGCAGAGGTACCTCACACATTGACACAGATCTCCTGGCAGTGCCAGTGTGTTGCCACCCTCCTGAAAACAAGCATGTGCAGTCCTCCAAGACATGAAAGAAAGTTAATTAGGTTTAGTGCTAGAAGGCAGCAACAGCAATATTTTAAATACTCTCTTGCAACACTTGTTTGGGAGTGCAGGGAAATTCTCTTTGCAAAGAAATACTTTCATTAGTTTGGAGAGTAGAGAAATACAGCCTAATAAGTTTTAAACCTTGCTTGGTCACCAGCCTGCCCCTACTTTGAACACTTTAAAACTCCTACTATCCAGTCAGGTAACTCTATCATTCTAGCAGAGGCTGGAGAGGGACAGCATCCTCATCACATCCTATTAAACCACTGAGGAAAGGCAAGAGCATGGCACATCCTCCTTAAGCAAAGCTTTGAAATATGCTTTTAAAGATGTTTTTGCAACACTTCCGACAAACAAAATGTTTTATGTTTCGTTATTAATTTTTCCTAAATTAAACGGATGCTAGTAAAAACTTTCTGAGCCATGGCCTAGACCTGACCCAAAAGAGGATTGATACCAACCCTATGACTACCACCACCCAATGAGTCCCCATGCTCAGCCTCAGACAACAACAGAGGAGTTGGCAGTTTCTGAGGTGCTTGACCTTGACCAGCACACCCAGCAGCTCCCACCCACAGCTACCCCAAGGGGAAGGAGATGTTCCAGCAGTGTGGGCTGGCGCTGTGCAGGGATAGAGAATATGAGTGGCTCCTACTCACTGCAATCTCCTCCAACGACCTGCGCCTTATCAGACACATGTCTGATCATTATCAGTTTGATTGAACCACTGCTGAGAAGTGCAATCACCATTGCTTATCCTTGAAAATATCATTGTTTGTTCCATCATCCATTTCCTCACAATTCTGCTTTGAATTTTTCCATGAAAATCTTTCATTTTTCAATAGCTCTTTGATCCCAAACCCTCCACTTAGCTGCTCACAGTTGGAAAACACTACACTGAAGCAGAACTCATCACTAAAAAACAAAAATACAGGAAAAAATATACCCTGTGATTTCCACTGCTCATGGACTGTTCAGTGATGCCAATAACTGAGAAACAGCACGCCACTGTGAGTTGATTTTGCTAAACAAGAAGAAGGCAAGAGTTCTAAGGCCTAATATTGTAAACAATAACCCTGCAGAATATTGCAGCATCATTAGATTCAGGAAAGCAGTGTTACTGTCTCTATTGATTACATGTTAATGGAAGGAAAGCATTAGAATACATGTTAGTTATGGGCTGAACAGAGTGGGAGAGGGCACCCAGGGGCAGCATGTCCCCACACAACACATGACACGTAGCTGGCAGTATGTTCCTCCAGCACGGGGCTGAGGTGGAGTTCGCCCACTTCTCAGTCCCACTCCCACACTGGTGCTCACCCACCAGTGATGGAAGGATGATTCCCTTGCTCACCAGGCATCTCCCTGTGGTAGTCACTGCTCCCTCCTCTTGCCAAGAAAAACAGCATTTCACCAACTTTCTGAATTTTGTTTTATTTTTGCTCTGAGTGTCCTCAGCACACTCATTAGTTCAAGCCTTCGAATGAGCTGAAAATGAGTTACAGATGGGCACTGAATGCAACAGAATGCTACTATTTGTTCAAGACCCTTTATGTACATCTCTCACCCAAAATGCAAAACATAGCAAGAGCTGGCAAGAGACAGCCAGTCTCCACTGTACTAAAAAATAACATTCTTAGAATTAGATACATGTATTTCCATCTGATTTTTAGTAAACCAGTCTTGAATGGGAAGACACCAAGTGTGGAAACAAATCAACAAGCAGAGAGGGGAGGCTGTGTATGCTGCTGTGTCAGCTGAGCAGGCAGCACACTGAAACGTTAAATACTCTCTCAGTAACATGTCCTTCTTGCTTTCCTCAGCCCATTCCCTCAAATCCCTGCTGCACCATTCATCTCACTGCAATATCCAAAGCAAGTGGTGATTCGTGTCTCACTGTGCCTCTGCATCAGCACTACAAGGACCTGTGCACCATGACCTGGACGTCATTATCTCCCTCTAGAAACTTGGTTCCTGGGTTCCAGCACTGGTATGGCATTACCAGCACTAGCAGCAGGGCACTCACTCGTGTAGATGCAGTGACATGACAGCAGGAGGTGAAGGATTTGCCCCAGGAACCAGATAGCAGGCACAACTGCCTTTCACTGATTAGACATGGTCATAATTTCTAGACATCACCAACAACATTGTGTGCAATATGGTCTGGAGCCCTGGTACCACCTGCAGCCTTATGGCTAGTTGTGAAATCACCTCTCCCCTGTGTCCCCTCAACACAGCTTTACACGCAGCAGCATGGTCCAACTGCAGTGTGGGCAGATGGAGAGAACAGAACGGAAGATAGTATTATATTTCAGTTGGAATGGACCTACAACAATCATCTGGTCCCACCGTCTGACCTCTTCAGCATGAATAAAAGTTAAATCTTGTTATTAACAGCATTGTCCAATTGCATCTTGAACACTGATATGTATGGGCGTCAACCACCTCTATAGGAAGCCTGTTCCAGAGTTTGACCACCCTTTTTGGTAAAGAAATGTTTTCTAATATCTAGTCTAAACCTTCCCTGACAGACGCAGCTTTGAACCATTCCCATATGTCCTGTCCCTGCATCCCAGGGAGAAGAGCTCAGCACCTCCCTCTCCACGTCCCCTCCTCAGGAAGCTCTAGAGGGCAATGAGGTTGCCCCTCAGCAAAGGTCAATATCTTCCTTTGGAACAAATAGCCACAAAAACCAAATAGGAAATCAAAAGGAGAATTAAATGCCTTATCCTAGGATTCTGTTGCAAGTGGCAGTTTACGGCCTTGAGTCCTGGCATAAGTGAAATGGCACTTGAACTGACGGGGTTTTCTTCCTTTCATGGCCACATCTAGCTCACATCCTCTTCTAATAATACTGGCAAGAATAAGCTGTTACTGTTATCAAAGGATGGATGTGACCAAGTATTTCTCTATCCAACCTATTTTCAACAGCTAGTATCAGTATTTAAGGAACTATAACCAAATCAGGGTCTAGGTGAAACACCTGAACGTGGGTAAATTCATGGGCCAGTCCTGTGTGTATAACATACTCAGTAAATACAAGGATTCTGTTTTACGCAGCTGCAGACAGTGAAGTGTAGATAGCAGCCCAGCAAATAGATTCTGCAGCTTGTCTTTTCTGTGACACTTTGTTAAATACATTATTGCTTCATCATTGCTTGCGGTTTATTTTGGCAAGCCCACAACATCACATTTCTCAAAGTCTTCTGTACCTTAATAAGTCCAAGCACATTTGGAACAGAGAAGGGAAGAAACTAGATGCATTGTGCACAACTGGTAACAGTTTCCTGCCACGCCTGATTAACGGAGTAAAAACAAAACTCAGCTTCTGTTGGAAGCGGTCCCATCCAAGGTATAGGTTGCATAAATTGCCCTTAAGGGAAAGAGGAAAAGGGATGCTTGCTCTGGGGAATTGTTGTGGGGTATTGTTAAGGTTTGGTATATTACTGTTTTTTTTAACAAACAGTTTGATTTTACTATGAGGGAAGAGAAGAGGGAATCCTGCCAAGCAGGACTGGGACACTGGTTCTGCTACTGCCTTTTCTGCCAGCACAACACTTCTGCAAGCGGATTTGAATATCCTGGTGTATACGTCTTGTTCATCTCCTGTGCAGAGTCCATGGGCTGCATGGGGTTCACACTCATGTAGTGCAGTAGGTCAGTGGTATGACATGGTATTTAGAAATGGGGGAACTACCTCTCTAGTAGTCTAAACATGATTCCAGACAGGAAAATTCCCACCTCCTACCCTGCATCATTTCATCATGCTTGGTTAAATGATGTCATGAAGCCCAGTCACACAATTATGCCCATTTACATGCCAATCACTGCCTCTGCTCTACACATGTATTTCAAAGAAAAACTATTTGAGTTAAAGTAGCCAGTTCTCTGTTGTTCCCTTTCTCTTTTTCTTTTTTATTCTTTTTAGAACAGAGGAAAACCCAATTTTCATTCCTGCACAGGTTACTTGCCATTCATTCTGGCAGCTATTCCTGACTACAATGCTCTTAAAATTGTACACTGGAAAATTTCTTTCAGGTGTTGCAGTGTACAGTTAATGATAGTAATTGACAACTGTGTCATTTTACACAAGGTTGTCATCCTCTTTTGTTAGTATCTATAAACATTTCTTTGTTTACCAAGGCAGATTCAATTTGCCTGCATTAGGAACCACATACAGATTGATACCTTCATGTACATTTGCGGTTTCTTTTGAATCCAATTGTAAGATCCAATTGTAAATCCAAAAGAAATTAGGTGGCTTCCTAGAGATTTCCTTTTGCTATATTTCATCTTCTTGTTCCTATAGCCCTTGATTTTTCATTGCTGAACTGTTCTAAAATGCTTACAGAAATTACAGCTGTGCTCACGGATGTGTAAGGTTTCTTCCTCCAGCTGTCATTCAGCAAGCAAACATTCTATGCCTATGAAATATTTGTTGGCTGGCAGAGTTGTCCCATTTTTTCAAGTACTACTGCTGACTGCAGCTAAACCTTGCGAAACTTGTGAAGTTGAACAGTTAGCAATGCATACAAATGCTCTACCAGCTCTTCGTTTGATATGTATAGGAATTTGGATTTTCCTGAAACTATGTGCTAGATGCTTCTAGTAGATACCAGTGGCTCACTGGTAAAGGAGCCTGCCTCGGTGTTGTAAGTGGGAAGGGATTGCAACCTGTATTCCAGAGGGGGAGATGTTGAACATGTAATATTAATACACAAGTAATGAAAGAAAAGAAGGAAAGAAGAACACTATTTTGTTTCTAGCCATGATGGACATACATAACTTTAAGTGATTTCCTTAGCACTCAAACAGATTTCCTTACTGCCCTTTTAATGGCACATTTCAGAATATAGCTGGGCCCTGCAGGGCAGAACAACGTCAAGCAGGACAGTCAGAGACATTCCCCACAAATTTCTCTGGCTTGGGAAGATACTGCTTTGTGATCACAGCAGCTGGAAGTAGCAGGAGCTGAACTGCGGCAGGGAGAACAACAGTGTTGTAGTTACATGCAGAAAGTTTTATAAAGTCTTCAATGTATGTGCCTTGTCAGAATTTACAATAATTTAAGGTGCTTATTATTCCTCCAGGCATGGAACTCATAAATATTACTCAGTGCTATTTGTCATTGGCTTCTCTGTCATGCATAAAGCAAAATTAAATACTTATCTCTATATCGTTAACGTATTAAACATTAGGATTTATGGGGTTTGAGATCTTACTTGCTCTGAGAACATTAACTTCCTGATGAAAGATCTAAACGCAAATAGAAGGAACGCCAAAATACCCTGGAACATAATTAAGGATACTGAGGTGCGAAGAAGCCCCAGGCATAGGAATGTGCAGTTTTCTTATTTCCACTTTCACGGTGGGCTAGTTTTCTTTGTTCCACATTTCCATCCACTTTCCCAATGTGCCACTGTGTTGCTTTGCAAGAAGTCATCAGGTGATGAAAATCTAAGTGCATTCCTATATGGATTATCAGAGAAAAAGCGTTCCTGGCTTAAAACATGTCCTCACTATCTGTACTGGGAAACTGCAATTCAGCAGTGTCTAAAACATTAAAAATATCATAGATCCCTCTTTCCAGATGAAGAAAAATTTCTTTGGTGGCTTTACTTGATTTGTTGCTATTCAAGGATTCTTGCAAACACGCATTGATCAGGGACAACTTTTAACTAAATCTCTATCTGCAGCATAATAGAAATGCTTTCTGTGTTGTTGTGTATCCCTAACCAGCAGGTAACAGCTGGCATTTTCTAGAATGCACACATACATACAGGAAGCAAACACATTGAGTTTTGCAAGCATAGCCTTAAATGTTGCTGAAAACCCTCCCATCTAAAACCCATCAGGAGTTACTAAAAGCAATTTTTAACTTTTTCCATATCCACTTCCATGAATTTGATGAAGTTAATGGATTTATGTAAGCGTTGACCTTGATTCTATGATTTTAAACAAGGGTGGGTGAGGGTCTGACAATACTGTGCAAATACATGGTTTTATTCAGTGAAGTAATGCCCTTGCGAGAACAACGTCTTTAAAATGCGTATTAGTTTCCCATAGTGTCTGTCACTTTTCTGACAGAAAGCAGAGGACACATTTAAGTTTACACTACTGATGCTCACAAAAGCTGTCCCTGTACAGCATTGTGCAGGCATCTGCCAGAGGGTTTTATGGGCTGGGATTAAGAGCCTGGCCTCAGAAGGAGGCTGCGCACATAATGGTGGCAGAAAATGGTGTTTTACGCAATGAAAGTGCCCGTGTCCATCATGAATAGCACGAATAAAACACAATGCAGGTGGATGCTGCACTGTGTCATGTCCCAGGGAAACTTCAGGCATCAGAAAAGACATGTTTCTTGGGTAGAGTTACGGGCAGAGAACTGATCCATCACTGCTCACATGTTCTCACAGTCAGTAAAAGTTGCAGAAAATATGAGCTATGACAGCACAGGCGTGAGCCCAGAGGATGCTAGCCTCCAGGGCACCACAGCAGAGCCAGGGGTACCACTGCTGAGCCTCCACTCTAGTCATGTACTTCCCCTTGTAAATTTTTCCCTGAAGGCCCTATTTAGACAGCCAAAAAGACTTTACACCCAGATGATGCTTCTCTACACACATACATTTGCTGCTCCACCACGGGAGACCGTCAGAGTCTCACAGGAGGTTTCAGGAGCAGGCTTTGTCAGGACTCTTGCTTGGCAGCCCTGAAGCCACTCTTCTTGTCCTCTTAACAGCTGAGGCCAAACTACATCCCAGCAGCAATGTTGGTGGCCTATTGTAAAACGCAGTGAACTTACTGGCACTGTAACATCTTGTATCTCATCCCAAAGGAGTAAGATATGTATTTTTTTGAGGAGACATTTTCTACTCTACCTTGTTCTAATTGATTTAAATGTCCTTAGTGACGTACTCCACCCTCTGCTTATGAGACTTTCTCACAGCACAGCAGAGCTCACTGCCAGCCCAAGGTTTGCAATTATTCATTCCTTCCATCATTCTTGCTTTTACGATCCTAAGTAATTCCTCTCCCACTTACGTGTAGGCTGTAACGTCTCATCTCTGAGGCCAACTAACCTCTGCCACTTTTCTCATCTCCCTCTTGGCCCATTTTTATTACATTCTGATTTTTGGTAATATTTGTAACTCTTTCCATGTAAGTACAATTAAGTAATTGTATTAATCACTCTAGGAAAAAAACACAAGTTAATGAGTTCAGACTTCATACCAATTGTTGAAAACTCCTAGCTGATTCTTCCCACTGCTAATGGGAAGCAGAGAACAGTGATGAAGGTGCCATTGCCACCGTTCACCTACCGTACTGCTTTCCCCATGCCCTAAGGCTGTTTCTGCTTCTGTTCACCTGTGTTTACTTGTCAATATTGCATTCAGTCAGCACTAGGTCTCATTAACTAAAGCCAGGTACCAGAGCTGCATCATGCTGTTTGAACATCATGTGAGGAAGGCTGGTTTTTGAGGGAAACAGGACATAGCTGGCAGCTGACTCCAGCTCTGGTTGGTCTCTATCTTATTTTCTAGGTTTAGGGCAAACAGACCTTTTCTCTGGTTACTTGTACTGGGCACAGATTAAGGACTTTCCTTACACACTAATAACTAACAGAGCAGTGGCATATTCACATAAACGGAGACACAGGTTTTCTTTTTTAAACGAAAGAATCCTGAAAAATTGAAGAACCTGTTATTTGTTTGGAGATTACTTTCTAAACCCCAAAATGAATACTAAAATGCCAGCAGTGTGATTTTCAGTATCCCACTCTTCTCTTTTAAGGAGGTCTTTTCTCATTCCGTGCATTACGGATGTTTAATTGAAAGGTTACACACAGGGTCATCAACAAGGCTCACAATGCCTCTAGCCTTACAATACACTTCACTTCAAAGGGATTGGCTGCATTCCTGAGCCTTGTACCAATAAGCACTAATAACACTGAAAAATGAAAACTGAAACAGATGTCTCCAATAGCATTGATTCTTATTAGCTGTTCACAGCTATTCTTACACCTCTAGGCATAACGAAGCCAAGCCTGCGTGCTGGGTGTGCGGCTGCACAGGGCCTTGGTAATGCCGTTGGAATGCTCCCCTCTGCTGCTGCTTGCTGCATTCTTGACAGACTGTCTCCATTATAATCTTAAGAAAACTTCTTAAAAATGTCATTTTAAAACGCATCAAATATGTAAACTCTTACTTAATAAGGACAGGATTTGACAGTAACATGTATTTCTTAAAATTAACTGGGAAAACCAGTGATCAAATGCACGTTAGAAAGACAGAGCTGAACTGTACATTTATCTGTGCCTCGCTGCAGATCCCAGATCTGTTATGACCACCCAGAAAGAGCTTAGGGCAGCAATGTGGCAAGATAATGGAAGGATGGCAATTAATAGGTAAAGAAAAAAAAAGGTTTTGTGCATATCACTCTGCTGTAAACACCCCAAGCAGACAAGTAACAGACACCAATTCTTTATGTAATCTGTTCAGTGAACAGAAGTGAAACTCATTTGGTATCACCCACAAGTGTAATGAGTATCTGTACCCTTGCACACAAAACCAAAGCCTAAACCACAAACTTATGTGGGTTTGCAGAGCTTCCTTGTCTGTCTGTTCTAACACATTTTTGCTCTTGGACATTATTTTCCTACTGAGAAAGAAGGCAGCCATGAGAGACATCTATCAATCTAGAAGGAACAGATTCTAACGTCATTTAACATGGACAATGGAAGCTGCTCCTGCTGAAGAAGGAGATTGTATTTTTATTGTTAAAGGTTGGTAGTGTGAGAACAACCTTCCAAGTGGACCAGCAGCCTGTGTGACAAAAGGGAAGTGAAAGCTAATGCAGAGATGCTAAGAGAAGGATGACAAGGGCAAAGCAGAGGGCTGTGCTGAGCTTTGCAGTCCAGCTTGGACACTCACACGTGCCAGGAATTCACACATTTCTGTTGCTGGCAGAGTTCTGTATATTCACTACTGAGTTAGGTTTGAAAAGCTGGGGTTGCAATACACTGTGCATTCAGGCGCAAGTGTCTGCTTTCCATGCTGAAGAGTCAATATAAAGAAAACTGTATTTTGCTGTGGATCTCTCAGGAACTAGATCTCCACTGTCAAAGTGGTCGGTGAAAAGATATTGCTTAATACTATATGAAGCATCCTCCCTATCCTGAATCTCTCTTCCCTGAAGACCTCAGTGTACCTCTGGAGACCATTTTATACCTTTGAAATCTGAAGTCTGACTTAATCCTGCATCTGAAGATAATCCTGAAAATCATCCTCAGCCTTCAAAGTAACAGAGTAAAACTGGGAAAGAAAGAAGATGATGTCTGTCCTGTGCAACTGGGAATGAAAATGCAGTGCTGTGCCAAAAGGATCACCCCTGTAATGTTCTAGATCCTGTAAAATTGTATGCATTAGTAACACTGAGGAAGAAAAGCAGGAATCTGGTGTGATATGTGTGTGGTGACTTTATCCATGCTGAGAAGATTTCCAGACAAGGTGAAGCTCCTGACTGTCAATCTCAACCATTGCATCATCTTCAAGGCATGACTCTGCTCACTGTCCCGTTCAGCATGTTAATTTAGGGCACTGAACAAACCCGGCAGCTTTTCCCCATGCCTATTCTGACGTTAGGGAATTCAGTGCAATCAAACCAAGATGCTGTGCTTTGCCAGTGATAGTGATTTTTCCTATGCACGTGCTGTCTGACTGTTCAGCAGTGCGTTCTTGCCTCAGATGAAGAATGCTATCACACAACATACCATGTAACCAGACCAATTGTAAAAGTCACTTCTGGAGTATTAAGAATGGGCTGGTGATGCCTGCACAGGTCTGCAGGGATTGTTCAGCTTGCTCGAGGGGAGGAGTTCACGGGATTTATTGTACACTGCACCACACAGAACACATATTTTGACTTTTTAGAGAATACCCCTGAAGGGAAACATCATTCAAAGGGCAGAAAAGGGAGGGGACCTTTTCCATGGAGGTTGTGCACCAATGACAGGCTCAGATACATCAAAACCATCGAAAACACCGGGCAAGAGTTTTCCTACTGCTCGACACTCGCTGTTGTAAGGATAAAGGAGAAGGATGTCCATCTGCAGCTACAAATACACTGTAGCTGCATTTCTACTGTGAAAACCTCCTTTTATCTTCAAGTGGAAAACCAAGTTTTGTTTTGGTAGGTGTCCATATAAATGTGAGCTCATTGTTCCTTCAGGTTTTACCAATGGCTTCTAATTCCAGATGTGGAAACATTTCTACCTCCCGAGTGAGTCCAAGTGAGAATTCACTACTCAGAGATGTAGAAAAACAGCATTCTGCCTGAGCTGGGATCAGGAAGGAACTCCAGCGTCATGCATGGCTACTAGCTCCCCTCTGCTTTGGATCTGCTTAGGGCAGTCTTTCAGGACAATCCAACAGGCTCTGGAGCATGCTGAATGCTACCAGTGATTCCCTCTGTTTCCTTTTAGCTGCCAGTCCAAACTATTTTTTGCCAGAAAAGGTTATACAATGAGATGCATCCAGATGATGCATAAAATTCAGGGAATTCAAATACACATCTGGTTACTAAAAAAAGCCATAATAAAAGCAGAAATTCTTATTAATAAATAACCACTTTTCCTTGGTTAATATAAAGGTTGCTGGTGCAGGTAGCATTAAGATCCTTGATATTAGGATGAATCACTCTACACTGATAGCTGAATGCCCTCTGTTTGTGGCATGGAAAAGGTACATAATGGCTGCACCTCTCTGAGTTCTCATGCTGTTGCTTCTTACCTGCACAATGCAGCTCACACTAAATTACCACAGGAAGGAAAATACCATAAATCTTCTTGCCTGCCGCTGAGCTTGCCTACTTGCAGCTATTCTTGCATCTCAACAGCCCAGCCTGTTCATGGGTGGAAAAGCTTAAGATATGGGCCATAGCCAGGGAACAAAGGTGGCTCAGAACTAGCTAACATGGATGCAAATTATGCTGGAAGCAGAAAGGCTGTCAATAAACTTTCAGAGCTCCTGCTGGAGCTCATGGAGTACATTAGTACTCAGGTAAATAAAGAAGGATTTTTAATGTTCTAAGTGACTATTAATGCAATAGAACAAGTGCTGGTGAATGTAAATGGAGACCCTGGAGAAGGATCTCTCTGCAGTCGTGCCCCTGGAGGAATACACCCAGGAAATATAGGAGATTCCATTTAAACATAACAAAATATTTTTTTACGGTAAGACTGGCTGAGCGCTGGCAGGGGCTGCCCAGAGGGGTGGCAGAGTCTCCATCCTTGGAGATAATCAAAACTCAGACACAGGCCTGAACAACCTGCTCTAGCTGGTCTTGCTTGAGCTGTGGGGTGCCTAGATGATCTCTGGAGGTGCTTCTAACCTCAGTGTTGTGTGATTCTATGATTCCTGCTGCTATTTTCAGTAGTTAGACAGTAAACTCTTTGGAGACAGAGCCAAAGAAACACCATTCAGGCTTTTTACCAGCTGATCATTAAATATCCTCAAAATAAGTCTAAACCAAAGAAGGAATACAGACAAAGCAATTGATACCCAAGGGAGGACCAGACAAGCAAAGCAAAAAAGTTAAAAACTCTTTCCTACAGCAGTTATCCATGTGAGCAACATGAGCAAAGATGAGATCTGCTTCAAGGGTAATTCATACATTACTCTGCTTTTTCCTCAGTCAGCTAATGCCAGAGTTATTCTAAAGGCTCCATGGTGATGAAAAGCACAGTAAAGGAGGAAACAAAGATGACTGCATCAACTAAGAGAAGTTTCAGAGAACAGATATTTATTGGGTCCATTTGGATCCATTTTAAAGTAACAAGCGGAGTATCAGTCAACTGGTTGGATGGAGCTTAAAGTAGACAGACAGATTTAGGACTTAACTAGAAGTAAGAAAAGTTGCAAAGACTTGTAAAACATGTCTGCTGGATCTTGGCTTCGGCCATCCCCATTTCTGTCTGTAAAATCTATTCCACAAGCTCTATATTGGGTTATATCCCAAATGAGATTATTTTACACACAACTATATTTAATTTGCAGTGAGGGGAACACCTTGGTTTGTTTTATGTCCACATGCCTGTTTAATTGGGCTTCTGATTATTTAATGTCACTGCTGCAGAGGTAGCTTTTATGAGGCACAAAAGAAAATTTAATGAAAATTATTCACAAGCCCAACTTCTGACTAGTAAAACCAAGAGCTTAATGTAAGAGGCAAAGTCCCCATCTGGTACTTCTCTTTGAAAAGAACAGCCCACATGAAGGATTTATTGTGACATTACAATGCTTGATGTCAAATAATCTAGCCAGAGGAACAATATTGCCCTAAAGAGAGCCATCAGGCCCCGTGTGACATGGGTATTTGAAAGGATTAACTACACTTAAATCAATACGGGCAATGAAAACAGAAATAACCAATCTCTCAGCCGCTCAATTATTTAAGAGTGTCTTTAGTCCCCACAGAATGGAATTAAACGCTTGTTTAAGAGGTCTGACAATTAAATCTATTTCTTTAATGTCAAGATAAGGACATGGGATCCTTGACTGCAGCATAGTGTGAAGGACTGACATTTCACAGAGAGGAATGTTCAGGAGGAGCCCTAAGGGTGCTCACCGGTGAAGGGCTTATCCATGGGGGGGACCTGGCTGCTTCCCACAGGCACGGCTGCGTGCACTGTGCTCCACATCCACCAGCACATCAGGCTGTGGCTGGCAGGCTGTGCCCAGGCCACTGTCACAGCAGTGCCCACACCAGTGGGGATGACAGCATTGGCCAGGATGGGAGCAGCAGCAAACAGTCACCACCCCATCTCCAAACCCACTGTCCTCATGCAGCCAGGTCTTCATGAAAGGCTACACCCAGATACAGCTTCTTAGCTGTCCCATTTCCTTCCTAGTACTGTGTTTTAAGAGTAGAAAGTGCAGGCTTTAAAATACACAGAATACTAATAATCTAGTGTTATTTCAGGTGATAACATAATGTAAAATCGTTTAATTGACACAGGCTGACAATTTCCCAGTTATTTGAGTTTTGAAAAGTTTGTCTGACCTATCCCAATATATTTTTTAAGGTATTTTTAAGATGTTTTACAGAGCAACCACTCTGACCTTTCCTGATGATACTGTTTCTCCTGAGGTGTTTATCTCAAATGCAATGAAGAAATTCTTAGTGAGGAAAATTTTAATAGGAACTTCTATTTTCTGATGATAAAAAGGAGGCAACAGAAGCAAGATTTATGCAAAGTATTGAATGTTCATCCATCATATTGCAGGCAACAGGAAAATACCAGATACCTGCATGCCTTCAGTTAAAGTTCCTGGCCAGAAAACCTAAAAGATGCTCTTAAATTCGAGACAACCCAACACACTAAGAGTTCATGAAGATGTTCTAGTGGCAGTTGTCCATCATAAATCTCAGTTGTTCAAAGGCTTCTGTGAGTTGCAAGACAGTTTAAAAGCCTGATTCTTGATATTTAGGCTACTTCACAACATGGCAAATGAACGCAGAAGCCCTCCTCTGGTTTGTAACTAACATGTGAAAGTCATTGTCAATGTGCCAGACTGACTCCTTGCTGCTATTGAGCTCTGAGTCACTACAGGCAAGCTCTTATTCCTAGATCTTCCATCCTTTTTTTTTGCATTTTTTATCTGTCCATTAAGATATCACTGTGATTTAATATATTACTTTCTTTCAGGCAGGAAAGAAGTGCAGTCCAGAAAAGACGATCTAAGTATTGTTTCTTATAACAATTTGTGAAAATGTATTGCAGAAAATCATTACTCATGATTTTTGTCTTGACACTTTTAAGCATAATAGCTTGGAGGTATTGTTGATTAATGATTTCTAGGTCCTCTGATATTCTTGTATGAACTTGTCCACATTTTAGAGTCAGAGTAAGGTGCAAAAAAAAAGAAAGAAAGAAGAAAAAGGACAATTGTCACTTTTTAACCAGAGACTGTAGATTTTATGGCTTCTATGTGCCCTGACAGCTCTGCATGCAATTCTCAACTTCAACACTTTTGCCATTGATCAAATGGCTGGGATGCTGCTATGTTGAGCCTCACCCTCAGCACATGTCTGGTTTTGTGGTCACTCTGCTGGTTATTTTCATGCCATTATTTTGCTGATCATCACCAAATGATTTATTTCCTCATCTCCTGCATTAGTATTACAGAGCTGTTCGTTCTTCTGTAAAGCATTTAAATCTCTTTCTTTGCCCTTCTTGCCCTATTACTCCTTATACATTTCACAACAGTTGCTTTGGCACACATCTTTCAGCTATGTATGAGCCCATCTAAACTGATGTTGCCATCATTATTAGCTGCCCTGAAGAGCTGACAGTCTGGGTATAATATGATTCATGACAGGTAAAGATCACAAAGATCTGCAGAACGTAAAGGTAACAATGAGAATATGCTGGTCCACATGGTCAGATATAGTCTCAGCACATCTGCAGCCTAAGCACTATTGATGCTTTTAAAGCTACAGATGCATATTTGACATAGCTGTCTGTGCCTGTAGTTGCACGTGTGCATGGGAAGAACGCAAGGAGCTGCCCTGCAGAGAGCTGGGCACACTCCTCAGGCTGTGGGAAAGGTGCTGTGTTAGTGCTTCGTAAGGTAAATGGGAAGGCTCTCAGGTGGGCACATGCTTTGCACTAGCAAGAGCTTCTGTGTCCCTTTTCCAGCCTTTTGGAATGAAACTGTTAAACACCATTGTTTCATAGCTGTTCTTTACCATGTAATTGCAATGAACTGATTTTCATGCTTGGTAAAATTTGCATTAAGCTGTGTATACGTTTATACAGGTTAGAGATAGAAAAGGCAGATTTGTTTGTGGATTTCAGAACTACGGTAGAATTCCATAGAAGAGGAAGTTTTTTTCAGCACAGAATTAATTCTATTAATCCAAATCTGGAGCATTCATTCCTCATCAGCTTATTTCTGCAGCACCTGAAGGATATGGATATTGAATAACTGTGACACTCCTGGCATGCTGCTGGTCCCTGAAGCTGGGAACTAACTATTCTGGACAATGCCCTTAATGCAATGAGCATGATTAAGAAACATTTGTTTTTAGCAGAACTCTTAGGAACTGAAAAGTAAAAGGGGATCTCTCACTTATTCCCACCTTTTATTCTGGCTTCAAGTGTTCATGGGCTTGGAGGGTGGATTTCAGATACACTGGTGCTGCACCACAAGGAAAGGGAACTCTGTGTTTCTCGGAATGTTTTACCTTCCATGCTCTTTTACTACACAAGAATTACTGTTATTACATGTAAACACTGCTCTAAACTGGTGGCTGCAACCTAGAAAATATTTGTCCAAAGCTGGTGCCAACCTCCTCCCCTTCCTTCTTTTTGACCCGAAAGCATTGTCTGATTCTCCTGGTAGGAAGACACAAGTCCCAGCAGGAGAGCTCTAACTAAGCCAAGCAGGAATCATGCTGTTTGCTTTCAGAACTGACTTCTATCTGCTCTGCCCCAGTTGTTTTGACCCAGTCACCTGTGGCTGCTCTTTGACAGGGCTAGTTTATGCCTGCCTCTTGCCACTCACAGAGTGGGAGAACTTGTCTTGCTCAGACTGCGCTGTCACTTTTTTTTCACTTGACAGCAGACTGGTCTGACACGGTTCTTGTCACTCAAACGGTGGAGAGCACAGATCCCTTTAATCCATCTAACAAGAAGTTCTCTTGTCTTCTCTCGGCACCAACACTAATTACACAGCAAACCACAAGTGTGTGGTTTCATGCAGGGATATAAGGGAAGAAAAGACAATGTTTGCATGAGGGTATAGAGAATACCATCAGATAAAGTCTGTCCCATTTTGCTTCCTTTCGGGCCCACTTCCTACACCTGAGAAAAGCCAGGGCACCGCCTCATCCCTCCTAGTGCCAAACCCTTTGCTCTTTGTGGCAAGCTGATGCTGTAACTCCTCCTGATACAGGTTTTCTTCAGGCTTTGTTACGAGCTGCAGTAAATTATTCCCTTTGCCTCTGGGTCCACCTTCTTTATAAAAAGGTTCAAATCATGGACCACCCTTCAGAGGAACCACTGATGGTCACCTACAATCACAGCTGTGGACACATCCCACTATGACCACTATGCCTGTGCAAACTGAAGCTGTGGTCTCCAGCTCTCCATGCCATGTTTCTGCTCTTATTTTTAATAGTAAAGTTTCAATTGAAGAGAGGTTTTAACATTTTTGAGATGAGAAAATAGGGATGTTTTCCCCTCTGTTACTTCTTACTGTTCTCTAGTGTCACAGCACACCTGGAGCATTACACTTTAATCTACCTCTTTGCCCAGTTACTAACTGATGGGCAGGAAAACAAAATTATGCAAGACAAGAATTCATCCAATGCTAATGCTTGTTGCTTGTCTCGGTAATTGAAGATCTGTGTTAAGTAAATGGAAATAGGGTCATGTCTGCTTAAGTAGAAAGATGAGGAATGAGCAAGAAGTAAAATAAGAAGTCTAATCTCTGTAATAGGAACACCATTAACATTCACGGCATGGGGTGCACTGGGGGAATTTTAGAGTAACTCATTAGAGTTCCCAACCCAGGGAACAAGGGGTCACAGCAGTCGGGAAGGAAGGAGCTGTTAGAACAGTAAGGCTATTCTCTTACGAAGGAATCTGACTTGGACAGTATGTTTTGGAAGGAGTGTGCTGGATAGGCTCGAAATCAACATTTTACTTTGTGACTATAATGTTAGTATGAGCTATCAGCATAATTGTAACTAGATGCACAAGGGCATATGATTTGAATATGGCCTCTAGCCTTTGCTGTCTACACAAAAGTAGTAATTTCTGCCTATGAGTTTTAGAAACAGAAAGTAAAAGATGTCAAAAGAACAAAGCTTTTTTTCAAAAAGTAGTAGGATCTTTCTGCCCTGTATGCCTCTTACATTAGGAAGTCAATTCCCTCATCACAATGGTACTAACAATTGCCAGCTGTGCTATGAAGGAATTTCTGGACAGGACAACTATCAGACATGGGAGTAACATGGGCGTTTTTTGTGGTGTAAGTTTTTAAATGCATAGTCAGCAATGGTCATGAGGCATGAGTTGTACTTTCAAACTGGTTTGACTGCTTACCACTTGTGTACAGAAAGGCACTGTTTAAGAGGGAATGGAGAGGTGCAACTTTCAAGAAGGTGTAGATTTAACATTTCTCTGCACTCATGCGTGCCTGCACAAGGTGCACTGCAATGCAACTGCTTCTCAGATGGATGAAGAGAGCCCGGTCCTGTACAGCACTGTACATCCACTTAAATGAACACTTCCAAATACCTAAAAGGAAGTACTTCAGGCCTTTCAGTGGTGCTTTAGAGCAGAGTGCTGTTCACTAGCTGGCAGGTAATGTTGCTGGTACACCTCAGCCATCTGCCTTGTGGGGAAGAGGAGCCCATGGCAGAGAGCTCTCCGGGGGCTGAACATTCCTGCCACAAACCTTCAATTCACCTGTTTCTAAGCTGTGCCCCAGCTCCTCCCCCTCGCCAGAGCACCCTTTCATCTTATTTATTAGGCAAAATGGTGGGGATAGGTTTAATCAGTGGAGAGGTGGGATGCTGATAGCCCCAGGGCTGCCCCAGCTGTGTGATGGAGCAGCACTGCGGGGGGAGAGGATGGCTGATGAGCTTTTCAGCTTGAATCTCCATGGGCTTCGTGTTCACATGGGGAAGCCCATCTTAGATCTGAGAGATTGCTCAGCACAGGGCTGCTAGGCAGCTCTGCTGCCTACAAAATGCTTGTTATTTGATTAATTTGCTGGAACACAACATAGCCAGGAATACTTCAGAAATCTCCCCAGATGTCCCCCTCTGTGTCTTTTCTACACTAATGTGAACAAAATCGATGGAGTCTGAAGATGCTCTTTATAAATAAAAGATACAGCACGTCAAAGGCAGCAATGACTTAGCACTTCTCAGACTGTTGGAAAGCGGAGGCAGTTTTGAACGTACCAAAGCAGCAAAGTGCATTTGTGCATGTGCTAAGAGAGAGAAAGAGCGGAATACTGGCCTATTTTACTTAAAAGTGGTGGAAAGCACATACAGAACATTGCAACATACTTTTGAATGTATGTTGGGGGATGTGCAGGTTCAAACTAATTCTTATTAGTAGAAGCCAGTAATTCTGCTTATTCCTACATAAAACACAGGGAGTAACTTGAAATCTGATCCCTGTTCAAAATGCACTTTAACTGTAATAAAGCAACATTTCTGAAGTAATGTTTCTTATGTCTGTCACTATGGCAACCTGCGAGGTGCCAGTATGACAGGAAACCTGCATTATGAGGCTGCATCCCAAGCGGTTGTATCAGAAGGCAAAGGCAGTATCATATATGCCAAAGAAACAAACACAGTTTAAAAGCTTCTAATACTGTTTTAAGACAGTTCACAAAGGCTTTGAGCAGGACTTTTCAACAAACTCAGAAAACAAACTGAAGGTTGTCAAACAGGTACCTCTAAAATTACCTTTTAGAAAGCCTTTCAGGCTGCATTGATTCCTCCAGCCATTCATTACTGTGACACCAAAACGATGGCTAGCTCCTGGGCTGTGGTAACATATTCTAAGATTTGCTTCTTGCACGTTTGTTTATAAAACCAGTAATAACTTAATATTGAAATATTTACTATTAAATAACAAATAAAACAAAAAAAACATTTTCAAGAGAGAACTCCTCAGATAAAAGGCTTTAGTGATTATCAAAAGGCACAGAACTGAGAAATAGTCCTTTCTACTACATGTTTAGGATGATACAGAAGAACAACCACAAAGTCTCAAGTCAGATGTTAGTAAACATTTCTGTGGGCAGCCCTGACTTGTTGGGAAAACATCAGTTTTATTTTGTTACTTGTTACCCCCAAAATATTTTTCTTAGAACACCTACCCTGGAAAGTTTATTTCAAGTTGAGAGAGGAAAAAATACTTTAAGAAGCCTGTTTTCTTGTGAGATCCTTAAGGATGCTTACAAATTAAGTATTTTGCCTTTGTGTTACAGAAATTACAGTCCTTGAAGAAACAAGTTCAGGCATTTTGCTGGAAATAAATGTCCTGACCTGCAAATTAACACCACTTCTGTAGTCAGAGTTCTCAGAAGGATAAACATTTCTTGCATACTTATTGAGAAGGATCTGCCACTCATCCAGAGCCTGCTCCAGAGCCCACTGAAGCAGATAATAGTCTTTCCATTAACACCCCCCAAGGTGAAGATCTGACCCATATGCACGCAACTGTAAAGACTGGCCCTGCAGTCACTAACATCACTGCTAAAACTTTCAGCACCTTCCCCCATTATCAGAACTGTACCACTCAGCATTCAGAAGGTCCCATCTGTGATCAGACCCTGACCCTGTGCTCTTTACTAAGCCAAGACTCCCACTCAGAATCAGTAACGAATAAGGTAGGCAAGATCTGACCTTCCCTGTAAAAGAAGTCTATCTTTTCACTGAACAGCTGATGTTTGGGAATATGCTGACCTTTACTTCCCCACTGAGTAGCAAGCTTTTCACATACTTGGAACATTGACACACCACTTTTTTCCCAGGTGACTGAAAACAAAGGTAGAAATCAAACCAACACACAACTGCACTACAATTATGGAGACAGGGAGAGTTCCCCGTCTTTGGCTCAACATCAGCCATACATGGATGTTTCTATGCTTTCCTGGGACAGGAGCTGTTACATCACATCACAGAAAAATAGCATGCAGTGAGGGTATCACAACAGAGACTTTACACCTTCCATGGTACTGACAGGTAAAAGAAAGCAGGGTGCTCCCAAATGAAAGCACATCGTAGGGTTTTATTCCTTCTTACTCAAGAGCAAAAGAATTGACTTGCATATGTTTTTTTTCCTAGCTGTTCAAGTTCCACTGGGAAAGGCTTCCAAAACAGGATATCACTTTATTATGCATCATATCTACATATTCATTTAGCATCATATCTACTTTGCAATTGATAGCAAATGCAGTATAAATCCAGAAGAACTGCATGTTACTGCCTAGTAACTGTACTCAGGATCACCAAAAAATTCAGGAGCTAATGCCATGAACCTTATATCCTTTTCACCTCCTCCTAACACATAGCACATTAAGCAGGCATTTAATGTTTTTCATTGGCTTGAACTCCAGTCAAGAAACCTTCTGGGCTTCACCTGAGTAAGGGGTTATCCCAAAGCTCTTCAGCAGCCAAAATTACCACCCTCTTCTAGCAAAGCAGTCACTGTCCTGTGCTGAAGCATCACCCTGAGATGCCTTGTGAGGTTCTTGTTACCTCCAGGGTGAAAGGCTAAGGGTTTGTGAGGGCTTTGCCAGACTAGGGGTTACTTATTTCCCCTGAGCTGGTAGGGAGAGTAAGAGACTGGAAAAGGGCAGTCTAAGCTCACCTTATATTCTGACAGCTACAGAAACTGGTTTAGCCTTTTGTCTGTTCCTTGGCATCCAAGTCAGATCTAATTTAAAATCATTGTCATTCCAAAGCATAATCAACAGTGTCAGCAGAGGTCTGAATCAAGCTCAGCCCTGCTATTCTGATCCGACAGTGCTGCAAGTGAGGTCAAACATCATGTTTTCTCTGCTGAGACTACCAATGGGGATCCAAAGACAAGGAAAGGCATTACTGTTCTCTCCTATTGTTTTAAGGTTTAGATTACACCCTGCTGAACTGTGCCTTTTGTTAATGAATTTAAAGTTAAGAGAAAGACCAACTCTCCAATAGATCAGGACCTGGCTTAGTCTTTGCCCTTTACAGGTTATTAATGAGAAATGGACAAGGACAGCAATGTTATCCATGCCAGGTACCAAAACAACTGTTTTCTGTAAAGGAATTACCCCCCACCCCCAGTGCTCAGGGTTTTTTCCAGTATTTAGCAAATATTTAAACTCAAAAGATACAAAGAAGCAAGGGGAAATTCAGCATCACAAAATCTACAGTGCTAATTGCAGGCAACAATGTTTTCTGAAGGAAGCATCAGGTGAATTCAGGGAGCTTCAGTATGAATAGATGTCGGTTAGATTGGCAAATCCATTTGATCAGTTTTGATAGCAGCCTAAGCTACTTAAGTCTGAATACTCTTATCAGTTCAGATTAGAACAAGATGCCCAACTAAAACAACATTTTATGCAGTTTGTGTTTTCAATTAGAAATGAAAGGGTCTTCATATCAGTATATCAAATCTGTAACTATTAGAATCTCAGTTACTTTCACATACAGGAGCCCATCTGAAATGATGGTTCATCTAAACTTCCCTAACATGGTAAAGGGTATTACTTTGCTTATCAAAGTAACCGGGTGTGGCAGTGAAGATAAGACAACAGGTTACCCAAGAACTGCCAATGAAGCATGCACCTCTCCTTTAAGTGTCATGTAAGAAGCAGGACATAAGGAAATTTCTAAGAGTTTACTCACCACTGCCATCTCCTCAGCAAAACTGGTGCCGTACTGCAGATATTCAGGGGTATGGCCAGGGTGGTAACAAGGCAGAACACGAGTGCCTTTTTGCTTCCAGGTGACTGACTTGGTGGCAGTGCAGAAGGAAATTCCCCTGGGAAAAAAAGAAAAAAGAAGAGACTTCTATCAATAAAGTTTAAAAACCTATAAAGAGACAGAAAAGCCTCTAATTCTAATGCTGCATTGTATTTGTGCCTCAGTTCCTGAGCTGATACTCCTGACAAGTCATGGTAGGTCATTATTTCTTTTCTCTACCAATACTGTAAACCTGTAACACAAAATGGATCTGCTATATGTAACTTACTGATCTGGCCTCAAATGCCTCTTTCCTGAAAACACTGCAAAGCAGAACTGTAATTTCATTATGCAGTGTAATCCTCAGTAATAGCAGAGGGACAGCATCTGATGGTGATGACAATAGTGTCATTAGAGTTCTCCGAATAAACTTCCTAAATTATAGGCTTTCTAAAAGATTTTGATCCATTCATGTGAGACAACTAGGCTTACTGAGGATCCTCACAAAACACACATCCTCAGTGCTGGGGAGCACCCTTCCCATGCTTAATGGAGGTTACTTTTCTTTCTGCAGTCGTAAATGACTGGGTTGATGTTGCAACCACAGCCACTGCAGGAAACTGGAAAATGCACCAGTGCAGCACAACACTTGAATTTCCACTCTACAAACGGCTCGTGTAGAGGTGGTACCTCCACCATGAAAGGCTCAATCCAAAGTGAATTTTCATTTAATGTTCTTTTTTTAACCATTTTGGAGAAGTCTCCATTTTTTGTCAGCTTCTTAAAGAGATTTCGTATCTCAGGCTTCGTATGCTCACTTTAGCTTTTGCCACATTTTCTTCTTACATTGATTTTTAAAAGCACATAGGCATAAAAAATACTGCAAAATTGTATAGCTATGGGACAACTCAGTAAACTTGCCACAACTTCTAAAAAGAGCAGAAATAAGTCCACGTCTCCCATAAGATATAGGAGACAAAGGTATCCTGCTTTTCACATTTGGGCATTCTTCAGAAGTTGGACAAGAAACATTAAACGTAGAAAACAAATCACATTTAAGATTAACACCTACATGTTGTTTTAAGGTTGCAGTTACTTGGTTACAGCTACAAGGAGCTAACTAGCAGCTAGATAAACACAAGGGTTTTGATGAGGCAATTTTAAATTTATACCAAGAAAACATCTGCAGCAATGTTGTTTGGAGAGCTTATTCCTATTTTCCAATGGAACAACACTGTGCCCAACAAACACATTTCATTGTGCTAATGGAGAGGGAGGAGAGAGTCAGTCAATTACATCTGAAAGTTTTTAAAATTCACACAAGAAAACAATAATATGGTTTCCAAAAAAGTGAAATAAGGTCATAATTTGCTTGTGGGTATTCCACAAACAGGAAAGGCGCCAAATTCATTTAATAAATGATTCACTATGAGTTACACGCCCAATACAGACAAAAATGAAGTTCATTCACACAGCCACAGCCCAGCCTTGATGGTTTCAGCTGTTGCTTTCTCTGTGAAGTGGTATTTCATTAACAAAAATCAATGAGAAGATATTAGGTGCTTTCTTATTATCTCTATGACTAGAGCAATACCATCTGCTTAGATCAAGGACCAGGAAGAAGGAAGGACCTCAGACGTAGGCTAGGAAATTTCAGTGCAGAGGTGAGGCAGAGATGCAAATAAAATATTCTTCTACTGAAATTGTGTCTAAAATTAATAATGAACAAATACTGTCCTTCAGCCAATACTATGGAACAGGTAACAAGCTTACTAGAAAATTAGTGGGACTATTAGTGGATTATTTTGTCTCCAAGATGCTCAATAGTAGAAAACGGGTTATTAATATTATAGCCACAATTCATTTAAAAGCAGGCCACTCTAACCTCATTTTGCTGATTATTCCTTAAAAGTCCAGGCTTTTGGAATAAAAGAGGTTGTCAGTAGTGTGAATTTGTGGTGTAAACTACTTTGGAAAGAGCACTGTGAAATAATGGAAACAGGAGGGTATTAGGATCTGCAGACACTGAGCTTGGGGCTTGCCCAGAATTTTTGCACCACTGATGGACATTAACTTGCACAATTAAGGGTACAAGATCAGTTCCTGAAGCATATCTGTGCCCTGCATTTATAGAGGATGCATTTTCATTAAAGATGGCTGAGTATTAAGATGAAGACAAAGACAGTGATGGTGAACAAAAAGAACTGTGTATTTATCAAAAGGTTTGGCATAAATATGGTGCTGGTAGAGGGTTTCAGCTGTTTTATGTCTCAGCAACAGTTTAAACAATAACATTCATATCACAGAATGGTGTAGATAATATCTGCAATAAAACTGGGTCTTTTATGTTCAGAAGCAGACAAAGCCAGGAGAGCACATTGATAAATGAAGCTGAACCTTTGTATTTCGTTGTGGTGGAGCTCCCTCTAGCTTATGGCATTAACCCTGTATCTGTAAATCATATTTGCTTAAACTCATCCCTCCATTTTCAGGGTAGAAAAGGCTTCCGATTCTATATTCTTGGAAGCATTTATGACATTTATAATTCAGCTGAAAAAAAACCAAAAGCCCCTAAAGCCCAGCTGCTAGTTGAATGACATTAACAGCTCTGATAGTAAATTTCATACTTTTAAAAAGAACAGTATAGGGAAAAGATTTCTACATCTGGGTATGTGACTGTCATAAGCAGTGCTTTCTGTCTCTTCCAGCTTTATTCTTGTTTATGTTTATGTACATAAAAACATGTATCTTTTTACCCATTTGGTGGAGAGAATTAGCCTTTCCAAAATGGCAATAAGCAAGTGAAGATTCTGCAAGGTAAATTTATCCGCTAATACAGCATTAAATAGTCTGAGCAATCCCAATTCCTCAAAAAATTATTTAATCACCTGAATTTATTGACAAGAACAAATCAGAAAAACTGATTAAGAAGTATCCTAGTCTGATTAAAGGTAGGAAAGTAATCACCATGACTTCTCTTGTTCAGAATGAGAACACTCATTTGTTTTAGCTGCAGAATTCATACAGGTTCCCCTCTTTAGGATTCCTCTACTTTTCAAGGCTGAATTAATGATTGTAAATGCTAACTGTACCTTTAAAAGAAAGTGGAATGAATGGTGCATTATGGAAACATTGTTTTGCTGAAATGCTAATTTGGGGAGATTAAGAAGACATTTCTGAAGAACAACATCCAAAATCTGATGTGAAGCTTAAATAACTACTGAAATGATAAGCAGGCAAAGCTACAGGAGAAGAGTTAATTAAAAATCTCCAAGGCAACTTACATTCCTTTGTCACAAAATAAATGCTATGCTACTGATACTGTACCTGTAAACTGAAAAATCACCAGCTGCTGCTGTAGCTAACCAGAGAACAGAAAGGATTTACTGGTTCGCAATGTCTTAAATAGTCTGCATTTTAAATGCATTTGGCCACCCTTCTTCATAAATATTGCTCCCTGGGTTTTCTATTTAACTTCACAACTACTTATCATAAGCTTCTTTGTCCACTGAAAAATTAAGCTCACCCACATTAAAATTAACAAAGAATCAGCTTATTACAGACTTTGAAGAAATTGATTCAATAGGAATTAATATTAAATTCAGACTGAACACAGAGAGACAAAACGGACACTTTATATACCTTGTGTGAAATCTTAAAATATAACGTAAAAATCTGTGGGGCTGGAACAACGTTTCTATTATTGCTTCCCCCAATAAATTAATGTATGGGATAACATTTAATTTCTAAAAATGAAAATAATGTAGCTGGTTTAGAATGCTGATTTTAGAAACTGAATGCTTTGAGAATTGTCTGATATGATGCTAATTTGTCTGCTGAGCTGCAGCACTGATAGAGATAAAAATGCTAAAATAGCCTGCTGAAGTTTACTCTGTATTATCTAATGAAAGCAATTCATCACAGAATCTGCTTTAATTCAAATTAAATTTGAACGCATCTTAAAAAGATGGGTGAAAAGAAAAAATATTTAAAGGGAAGAAACCGTTGTCAAGTATTAACATTCTTCGGGTATCATTTTGTTTGTATTATTTTCAAGAACACGTTCGATCAAATTCACCTCATTAGAGTTTAAAATTTGAGTAAAAGAAGTGTAATTTGAGTCATATAGGTAGAAGTACACAATCACAGCCGATCAGTGATGAGAAGTTAAGGGAAAGAAGGGGTTTTTAAAAGCCTTTTCTCTGTACCATGCAGAGTGTTTGTTTGGAGCATCAGCACAACAAGAAACTGTGACAAAGCCACTTTACTGCCCTAATTTTACACTAGGAATCCTTGCTCTTGAATGACTAGTGTCAAACTGCATATCCAGTTCCATAGGCATTTTGAATTAATTTTTCCTATTACATGCTGAAATCAGCTTCTATCCTCCAAGTTTGGAGGGAGGTGAGAGGGCAAGAGACTGACACTGGCTATCCCTAATGATTTAGGGGGATTGTCCCATTTAGGAGCATTTAGTCTGCATTTGATCT
The DNA here is from genome assembly GCF_028554395.1 of Pezoporus wallicus. NCBI lineage: Eukaryota > Metazoa > Chordata > Aves > Psittaciformes > Psittacidae > Pezoporus > Pezoporus wallicus. The sequence continues at coordinate 1,974,838 of NW_026636761.1, read as the reverse complement.
AACGAGACTCTTGTCACCTTGTTTTAAAACGTATCACCCGAGTGAAGCTTCAAACCGAATACAGCTTACTATGAAGATCAATAAAATACTAATTATTTTGAAATGTGTATTAGACTTGAAACGAAAATCTTAAGAGCAAGCAGATCTGATAGTCATGCACAGGAAGAATTCAGAGGGTTTTTTATTAAACATGCTAATAATAGGAATTAGATTCCCTAAATCACACCCAATATAATTAGCATGGATTTGATTTATAGCAAATTCTAACTGCTGTATTATAACAGAAATTGCTCTTATGATTTAAAGAATGAAAATTAGTTATTTGAAGCCTTTTTTCCCCCCTGCATAAAATATGAATATTATCATATGCTGAAATACTTTAAAAAGGAAAAATCAGGATACAGGAGTCCAACAAAAATAGGTGAAATTACACTATGGCAGTGCTATAGAGTACAATACTTTGCTTCCATGAAAAGATCCTGTTTTTGAATTATCACTGTAATAAGAATGCTTTGGGGTTGATCAGATTAGGCAAAAAAAAAAACGTCTTTACTTTGCAGCCTATGAAGGGAGACAAAACCTGTTGTACACACTTGCATTCAGCTTTAGTTTACTGTGAGCTAACAGTAATCAATACAGCAGAAATCAGAACAAAACAAGCATGAAAACAGCAGACTAAATGCTGCAGCTTAAATCAAGTGACCTGGATTGGAACAATCTGGCACCATTCAAGTGTGGTTATTTTCACTGGACGTTTTCAGACCCCATAAAGAAAGAAAACCCCAACATGTTCTAAGGCTTGATCTGCATTTAGGTGTGCAAGCGATTTCATATATAAAATGTGAGATAATTGTGAAAGTCTTTCCAAAAGTCGATGTTAAAGGACAACTGTTCTTACATAAACTATTATCATTTTACTCCATACATTCATTATAGGGATTTCTTTTAATTTCAAAACACTTAAACCTGCAAAGCACAACACCAAAAAAAAAACCCCACAAAAAAATCCTGCAACTTTCTGCTTCTTGCTGTGTATTTCTTCACTAAAAGCATGGGGTTTCTGTGACTGAGAAACCTACAGAGAAACGTTCATTTTCTCTTACTTGCTACTTTCACTCTCTTGCTACAATTATTTTGCAACTTGCATGTGAATTTTTAAGCTATCCATAACACTGAGATATTTGCCCAGGAGAGAACACCAACCAGGGCAAGATACAGCCTCTGAGGAAAAAAGAATATACACACTTCCACCCCATCAAGTGTATTATTCATGTATCAAATCAGAGACACAGTAACCCTAGGTCTAAACAAGAATATGGAAAACTAGGGAGGAAAAAAGAGGGGAAAAGAATAAATAAAGAGAAGGAAAGAACCTGCAGATAATACAGTCCCACAGCTCCCTGGGCAGGAAAAGGCTCTGGGATGGTTCTTCACAAGCTCCTTTATACCCTCTGTTAGATACGGGTGCTTTGTAACTGTAGAATATAACTAACATGAATTTTTCCTTAGCAGCACAAAGAGTTTGCCTTATAATTATGGTTTGGTCTCTGCCATGGGTAGATAAAATTGCCAGATAAAGCAGGGTCAGTGGTGGTTGCTCCCTTCAACTGTGGGCATCACAGCCAGTACAGAGAAGATCCCAACACTGACCCACAGAGAAACCTCACCCCAGCTCCCAGCATAGACGAGCACATGGCCCAGGGGAGAAGTGCAACATCTCCTCTGGTGTTCTGGATGTTCTAGTTACCCACACACCTTTCAAAACTTCCTCTGACTCCTGAAACAATGCCAGGATTTTCTGAGATACTAAGTTCATAGGTGAACACTATAGCTTTTTAAAGGAAGCCCCTTTTACTCAGACTTCTTACCTTTAATTTCAGCAAGTCTGAACACATGAGGAAAATAAAGATATTTCTCTCTCCACAGACCACCCCAGTCATCCCTGCCTCTTTTGCCTCTGAGCAAGCCCACTGCCCACCCCAGCCTCCTGATACCACAGCTCAGCCTCAGATGAGGCTCCTACAAAGCAGAGCACAGGCTTCTTTTTGCATCTGCACAAAGAGCTTACTCTTACACTTCACACAAGCACCTAGGGGAAAAAAGAAGAACCAAGAAAAATATTTAATGCTCTACAAATTCTCCATGAACTTACCCACAGGACAAGCACAGCAACCATACCACAAACCCCACCGGTGTATTAGAGGAAAACCCAACAGACAGACCACTCCTAGCATCTTAACAGCACTGGGGCGAACCAGTGTTCCCTCCCACCCCACACACCTGAGAGCACTTCCCTTGTTAAGGTGAGAATTACCTACCAATGGTGCCTCTTTTCAGGTTTTGTGCACCAGGTTGTAATATAAATACTTCATGCCTGCCACAGCTGGGCTGTAAGAGGTCAGCTCATTAGAGCAGCCTGTGTGTTTGTTTGGCGAGTTTCTTCATGGTGGTTTGTGATACTTCTGTTTATTTTGGGGTTATGCTGTTGGTATAAATGAGATTCTCCAGAGCAGAGGTCCTTCTAGAAGGAAGGACAGAAGCAGCAAGCAATACTGTGGGCTGAGCTAGCCAAGGAGTCTACCTCTGGCTTTCACAGTGCAAAAGGCTCATTATAGTGCTGTTACTCATGGATGGAGAAACTATTTGCTCTCTAGCTTCATTAGAAATATTGGCAGAAGCTACTGTTACCTGAGCTGTGACTCACAGGGAAATGCTTTCAGATGAGCATGGTGCCACAGTACTGGTGAGGGGTTTTTTGCAAGGCGAGGACCTGGTTGTTAAGTAAATCAGTTCAAAAGTTGAAACAGTTCTGTTGGGGAAAGTTATTCTTCTTTTGAAACTGGCAGTATCTGTATGCCACAGAGCATAACAGTTCTTGTGCTTTTGCCTCAAATGTTTTCCTGTCTTCTTTGGAAGGGAGGAAATGTTTAGTCCTGCAAAGAGTCAATCCTTCTTAGGGCAATACATGTCAAAGGGAAGTTTTTGTATAGGGAAGATAACAAGTGGGGAATTAGAAAAAAACTCTAGGTTGGGTCCATTTGACCCACTAGTTTGTCACTTCATTCAGCCATAGAATTCAGGGAAGTCAGAGGTGACCTGGTGGCCAGCCAGCAGTGCAAGCAGTCGAGCACCTCTGGCCCAGCTCTGATGTGATGGCCCAGAGAGGAGCTGTCAGGGTGAGCAGGGAAGGCAGTCACAAAAGACTCCTTATTACCATGTGCACTTACACCCTGATCTTAACAGGCTGAAGCAGTAATAGGCAGGTCATAGCTGAGCAACATACTTCTCGGCAAACATTTGCCTTAAGGGAAGCAGTCTGATTTTTCTTACATCCTCTGAAATGGGATCTGTTGCCACACAAAGTTGTACTTGACTTTGTGATAAAGAGGCTTGGTTTGAAATAAGATTATTCACAGCCAAATGCAACTTTAGAAAAAAGCTAGTTTATTACATCATTATTACAGGATGTAAGAAGAAGAGATGCAAGATACACTGACCTGTAGTCCTACCTGGGCTGAAAATCCCAGCACATGCAGACAAACTCCTGACGCCAGCCTTGCTTCAACTATTCTTGATTAACTCCCTTTGAGGGCACAAAAGCATCTTTTTCCTCAACAGCTAAGAGACCATTTTAAAAATGGACTGAAGTAACAGAGGAACAAGACTGTCTTGTTAAAAATCTTTGTGTCCATAGAATGAGCTAACCTTTGTGTGGGGAATTTGAAGTGTGTTACTTACTATGCATTAATTTCCCAGTATAGCTCAGCAAAAAGAAGAGGTAAAAATTGTCCTCAGACTTTGTGTGACAGCTCTTCTCCCCCCAGTCATCAAGAGCCTGCAGCAGGCTGTATTCCTGTCTTCTCCCACCACTGCTACTCCAGATGTGGACAGCTGGCAGTAGCAAAAGCCCCTGGGGTACCAGCAGGATGTGGAACAGTCACATCACAGCTACTCCTTTCTGTCAAAATGCCACCTCAAAAGCAGAGTTTTACCTGTGACCTTTGAGGACTGTGACAAGCTTAGTGACTGTAAACCATTGTCCGGCAGTACACCCTCAGTGACGCTCTGGATGGGCTCAAAGGCAGCAGTACATGAGTGGAAGTATCTCTCCTTTCATCCCATACATTCATATGCAGTCCTCAGTCTGTGGCTTAGGCATGGATGTGATAATTGTTTAACTGAAAGATTACTGCTGGGAGCAAGGTAAGAACTGTCACTTCCCTAATGCCACTGATTTTTTTTAAAAGTTTATTAGCATGGGTAGTATTATCTTTTGGGGTTATTTTTCTTTTGTTATTAAATTCCACATAAGCTAATGACTGAAATGTAAATTAATTTATGCTGCAAATTTGGCTTTGACTGTGTTAGGCTGTTTTCTACTTGATGACAAAGAGCGCTGAGGTTTCAGTTGCTGAGAGGGTGCACTTTGTAGCAGGTGCGCTAAACAAAGTTACTGCTCCATTTTAAGCAAACTGATGTCCTTATTGCTCTGCGTTAAAGTCTGCTGTGTGCTTAACTACAATGTGCCTAAGGTAACAGGGAACTGGAGTTCTGCTGTGTTAGGTGCTTTCGGTTGAATCTTTCACAGTATAAATAAGGAAATGTGGGGTTAAGAAATCAAATGTGAATGGAAAGTCTTTCACCCGCTGGCATGTAGATTACCTCTGTGGCCCCCAATACAAGGGGGGTGTGGAGCTGTTGGAGTGAGTTCAGAGAAGGGCCATGAAGATGCTCCAAGGGCTGGAGCAGCTCTGCTATGAAGGCAGGCTGAGAGAGCTGGGGTTGTTCAGCCTGGAGAATACTCCGGGAAGACCATAGACCAGTCTTCCAATTCTAAAAGGAGATTACAAGAAATCTAGAAAGGGACTTTTTACAAGGACCTGTAGTGACAGGACCAGGGGAAATGGCTTTAAGATGGCACAAGGGAGATTGAGGTGAGGTCTTAGGCAGAAGCTCTTCCCTGTGAGAGTGCTGAGGCCCTGGCACAGGGTGCCCAGAGAAGCTGTGGCTGCCCCATCCCTGGCAGTGCTCAAGGCCAGGCTGGACGGGGCTTGGGGCAACCTGCTGTAGTGGAAGGGGTCCCTGCCTGTGGCAGGGGTTGGAACTGGATGAGCTTTAAGGTCCTTGCTAACCCAAACTAAGCTGCAAGTGACAGATTAAGGTATATTCACTTGTGCAACATTTCTTATTCGTTATAGATAAGTATGAGAAAAGTCTAAAGTGCTTGTGCATAGGGTCACATCAGCTGCATCCTAAATGCAGCTACAAATCGGAAAGCTTTTATCAGCTCTTCATTAACTGCAGCATTATGGCAGATACCTCTGCTCTCTGCAGCTAAATTAGGTATCACAGACACCATATCTCTTAAATATCTGTCAGAAGGCAGAGCTTTTAAAAATAAACAATAACTTCTCAATTAAAATTAATTTCTATTTAAAAATATTGTGTCAGATTTGTTTCAAATGGGGTGAAAGCTTAGTAAGAGATACAATCTAACCTGACTGATAAGGGCATTTTTCTGTTAAAAATATCCTTCAGTATAAAGTTCAAAATAACAGTACTGTTGTTATAAATAATATGGTGCTTATTAATGTGTGACTTATGATATGAATAAATTTGGAAATAGCATTATTAAATAAGTTGTCAGCACATTTTGGATGAAATTTCCTTAAAAAACCCCACCTAAAACCAAAAAACAAACCAGTGAAACCCAAGGTGAAAACACAGACACTGAGCTGGAAAGGTCAGGAAGTGGACTTAGTCTCTCTTTTCCCTATCAGTTTTATTTAAGCAGGGTGATGAACAGGAAAAAGGCCCTTTAAAATCTCCCGTGACCTCTCTGTGTTTTACACACCAGAAAACACAGCTGACCTGTGATGGAAAGCGCTGTAGCTTTGCAGAAGGACACGAATTCTTTGCTACAACCTTAAAATCATAGCTCAATGTTAATTTCTGAAGAATAAAGTCAAGAAGAATCAGTATAAATTCAGAGACAGTTTAGTGTGACCGAAGCAAAGAGATACCGTGATGTGTGATTTAAAGAGCTCATAAAAGCAGACAGCTGGCTTTAGAATCTATGGAAAGCAATAAAGCAGTTAAAAATTCTCCCAGTTGTAAGGCCTATAGATTTCCTTATCTGAAATTCTTTGGCTAAACCCCTGGAGCAAATTGCGGGGCGCATGGTGGGAGTTTTGTCTTTCAGCCTGGGGGCTCGAGGGCAGTTTCCCGGCCCCTCTCTCTGACCCCCCTCGGTGCACGGTGTCTCCACTATAGGGGAGCTTGTCTTGGCGGCAGTGTCTAGACATTCCCAGCTACTATCCTTCCTGACAGTCTCATGCCAGTGGTAATTTAAAAATTGTTTGGGATAGGCTGTGCCTCATAGACACAGGGAGCCAATAATAACCCCCAGTTCAGTGACCCTGGTCGGAGCATCAAAAAGATGGTACAGGCAACCTCAGTTCAGCCTTGGGTCAGGAATCGTGACCTCCCCTGACCTTTCTTGTAGATTTAAAATTGTTTTGAGAAAGAGAAGAATAAAAAAGATACAACTCGAGGCAGTTCTGAGAAGCACTCCAGCTTCCTGTACTGTACACAGGCACATAAGTAACATGTTTAAACAGATGCAGCTCTGGCAGGCCTCAAAAATTAGGATTTAGATACTTGGTGCGTTTTTTCTTTTCTAATGGAGTGCACATTGCTTGTCTCTACTTCGAAAGCTTTGAAAGGACAGTGTATGAAAACATCATTTTCACGATATTTAATAGCAAAGATGAAAAAGAAGGGCAGGTAAGATTATTTAATAATAAAAAAAGGAGAATGAGCTAAGCAAAAAAAATCCCCAATAAATCATCTTCTGTGGGTTCTTCTGTGGGTTTTTCAGATGTGTTACAGAAATTGCTGTCCGGTGGATCAACCAGATGAAAAAAATTAACACTAAGATTACTAGACAAATTGCCTTGTAAGAGTAAAATGCATACAATTGTAAGCTGGTTGGTTTTCAAAGGTTTCCTTTGTGTACAAAGTATTTGCAGTCACAACCAATAAAACAAAATATACTAGCACTTTATTTGTGGTTTTGGTTTTGGAATTGCATAATGGTGACTAATATTTTCTCAAAACCTACTTTATAGTGTTTACTTAGCAGAATTTTCATGCACTGTACCTGGAAAGTATGAAATGTACTTTGTGTGCTTCCAAAGGGTTGTGAAGTCTCAGGAAGAGGTTTACCAGTTTATGGAAAGAGAGCAGAGAGTGTTTCTCCTTGCTGGGTTTTTATACGGGCTGGTACAGATCAGAAACACTTTAGCCTGGAGAGGGAAGGGTAAAGTAATAGGAGCTCTCAAAGAAATGTAGAAATACAGAGCGGGCAGATGAACTGCAAGCTCCAGAAGAGCTACATACAGATTTTACAGAGATAAAATTCAGTTTAACAACACCAAAGACATCAAAAAAGCTGTTGCTTTTTACAAAAGGAAAACATATAAATTTCTGTTACAGAAATGAGACTGTCAGCAAAGCTCAGCACCAATATGTCATGGTAGGGCCCTGGGCTCTGTGCCATTGCAGGAACAGTAGCATGTTCCCAGCATTTCCACTAAGCAGGCAGCATGATCAATTAGCTTCTGATCATGTCCAAGCCATCAGCACTCTTCCTACTGGCTGCGCAGACACCATGCTAGAAAGGAACAGGTATCCTCTGCGAGCTGTTGGTCTTGAGCTAAACACTCCTTGGAAATACAGGAGGAGTGCTTGCAATGTCCAAATTATTGTCTAAGACTCTCCTCAAACACAGGCAGCTGTCTCTATACTTTGAGGCAGTTGATTGTATTTCGTTGGTATTGTAAAGTTGTCTCCTAATCTTCAGAGATGCACTCTGATTCCATTTTTTGTATTGAAAGGTTACAGTCTGATCTAATCATGAGCACAGGAGACAGGGGCCCTACAGTTGCATCTGTGATTTCCTAATCCAGTCCTGGCAAGACTAAGCTTTTGCAGCATAAACCATTCTTTAGAGGCCTATCCCTCATGGAATTCCTTTATTTAACAAGAGATAAGTTTGTCAGTGTTCTCACCGTGAGGAACTACTGGCCTAGAGTTTAAACAAATTCTGTAAAAGCCAGAATTACTTATTACTCAGAATTTACTCTTGGGTAAAATTCCTAAAGACTTCCTATTCCAATAGATCAGGACAAGAAAGGGGTTGCAAGACCTGATGTCACCTCTGAGTGAGCTGAGACACGCTATTTGTTTGCCAGAAGCCATTCATGTTGCGAATCCTTTATAATTTGTTTTCTTCTCCAGCCTTCTCTGGCAGCAGCAGTTGCTGTAGAAAAGCAACTGGAAGAAGCAGGAGTTCTAGTAACGTACCTTTCCTTGTACAGAATCTTCCACAGGCCTGGATCTACTCAGCTCTTAATGATGCAGAACTCACCCAGCAGAGACCTTTGGTATCTCTTTGTAATCAGTAATGGCAATTTAAAACAATAGCTGCATGTTTTTTTCCCACCCTGTTTGAAGTATCACAGCACTAGCCTGCTCTTTGATGCCAGAGTATGTGCTCACTAGGGTGTGCAATGTCAGTAAACTGATCCAAACATCACAACTCACAAGGACTGAATACAACAAAAAGCTCTGGTTCCCATGGATTCCTTGAAGCTGCAAATTATTAAATATTACCTGAAATTACTGTTCTCTATGCACCCAATTATAAAGTCATATTGCCTGTCTGAGACAAGTACTGTAGGAACAGTGCTCCCCAGCACTTTTATTATAAAGGTGCTTTCAGTCCCGTGTGACCTGCAAATATTCCTATTCTTAAGTGGGAGTAAGAGGAGAAAATAACAGAATTCTATAGGCTGAAGTGATCACTGAATCATGACAAGGTGCTCATACAGGGCCTGTGTCAGGCTGCAGCCCATGCGATGGCTAGCGCTTCCCCAAAAAAGGAACAAGAATCTGAAAATCCTCAGTAAAAGGGGGAAAACCAGTCTTGAGTCATACATCTCCAAAGACGAGGCTGCAGTACTGTGTGTGAAGCAGAAGTTGCAGGAGGCTGGGAAGCAGTTATGACCAGCGTCTGCAAGCACAAGAAACGTGATTCAGTGTAACAGACCAAGCAGGCATTGATGCACCAGGCCCCTGGCTGAGGCACATTCCAGCACGGGAATGAGCCTCACTCATCCCCCAGGGTCTTGTCCAGGTCTCCCTGGGCTCACATCTCCTGTATTATCCTGAAAGTTTTCCTCTATGGTTGCATCAGTAGATGACTGAAACTGGAATCCAGTTAGTCTTTTGAGCAAACAAACAATAATAACAACAATAGAAGTAATAAGAGTTATGATGGTTCTGGTAACTATGGTGTTACTGGTGCTAATAATTAGCTGCTGTAATTTTAATATAGCATTAGTAGCGTAAATAATTAAATCTGCAGGAGAAGGTCCAGCAGGAAACCCAGGCAACCAAAAGAAAATCACTTCTAAAACTTAACATCAAATTGATTAATTTTTAAGGGCTGAATTTCTGCTTCCCATGGGGGCTGATATAGGCGAGCGAGAGGTTAGACCCAACTAGATGCTATTGTGTTTCTATGGCAACGTGGTGTTTCAAGTAGCCTCTGCCATTACCTATGATTGGTAAAATCACTACACAGTGTGTAAAGTGGCCAAGAGAAGCAGCAGCCAATAAATGCAGAAAATCCTTAAATCAAAGAGACACAGAAATAAGAGATGGAAACAACCTGTTAGATCATCTTGTTCATTCCCTGAGGCCCTGTGCAGTATTATTAACAGTCTCAAGAACCCTGAAAAATCCTAAAAATTCCATCCAAGACACTTGTAAAAACTTACTGAAGGGGAGAGCAATTTCTCAGGAAGTTATAAAGAATCTTCCTAATCCGCTTTCGGTAAGTGTGCATGCAGTGTACTGAGCATGCTTAGGCATTGTGTTTTCCAGCATTTGAGAACCAGGATGCATGGCAGAGGTGTCAGGGTATTACTTACCCTAACACAAGTACCTTTGCCAAAGATAAGACCTCTTAGTGTCAGCTATATTCCCCCACATTCTCCCCTCCCACCCCAGAACAGCTTTCTGTACCCCAGAAACAACTATTTTGAAGATCCTACGAGAACCTTTGCTACTGTCCATTTAAGCTGGTGGGTTCCAGGTGTCACACTGATGGCTGCAGAGTAAATTTCATATAGAGAGAAGACATTTCAGACAAGTATTTGTGTCACAGTTGAAACTCCATGTCTGCTTTTTCAGACAAAAGGGAAGAGAGGGATTAGATTGCCTCAAAACTTTGTTTAGCCAGGATGCGGCAGTACCTTCTCAAAGCAAATGGAAGCCAAGTCTGGTAGCTTCGGAGTGAGTAATTTGCTAAAGCCGATGGGATTAACATATGTTTGCTCAGGTTAAAAGAAGATACATCTCTTCCATAGGTATTATTATTTGCTGGTCTTCATACAAACCGATGCCTGCAAGCATGATTTCCTCATCAGCACAGATATATCCTAAAGGAATGCTACCTATATCCTGGCACTGAATTATTGCTGTGCTGCATAACACAGTTACCCAGGTAGTCACATTTTCTATGTGGGTGCACCTTATTCCTTAGCCTGACCAGGGAAGAGGCTGCTCACCTCCACACAGAAAGCTGTCGGGAGGATGATTCTTCTGTAGCAGCTGATCCAGGCTGTCAAATCTATCAAGAATTGGGTGAGCAGGAACACTGCTCACCAGCTGACACAGAAACACTGGCAGCTCTCCACATGCTTCGTTTTCTTGAAACCATCTATTGATCACATTCGGCCTCTCAAGAAAAGAAAATATGACATCTCATCCCATATTTTTATTCCCATATTTTATCCCAGCTGCTGTTCTTTCCAAGTGTGGAATTCCTGATCAGGTTCATATTGAGGATTGACTCCTCCTCTGATAAAGAAACGTGGACTTTGAAGCTAGCCCAGGCTGGGATCACGTTACCAGCCCAGTGGCATTCCTATTGGAAATGAGTCTTATTTTATTTACAGATAAAAAATAAAAAAGTCATATGGTCTATTATCCCAAGGGCATTGTTTACATTAATTTAGCAACTGCTTTCAAGGAGCTACAGAGTTCAAGAGCATTGCTAAACAGTGAGAGCCCATCCTGGATTGAGTTACTGACAGAATTACAGCTGACACTAAGAACTGCTTGAAATGTCTTGAGGGGAACTGCAGACAAAGGGCTGTATTATTTAGCAGAATAAAGGTGAAGTTACAGGGGATACTTGAGACCAAGAAAGGCAGAGTCAGTGAGTCTACCACAGGCATCAGCTGTGGTTATACTAACAGCTAGCAGGGATCCTAGATCAAGGCAAGGAGGAGTTAAACTCCAAGTAAACCAATTTGCTGAAACTTTAGCAATTTTTGCTCTTTCTTCTCCCAAGATGCAACCACACATTGGACCATCAGACACATTCTTTGCAAAGAATCATAGAATCCTATGATGGATTGGGCTGGAAAGGACCTTAAGAATATCTAGTTCCAACCTCCCTGCCATGGGAAGGGATGCCTCACACTAGACCATGTTACCTGAGGTTCTGTCCAACTTTCTCAGCCTGTCTTCATTCGGGAGGTGCTCAAGCCCCGTTATCATCTTCATGGCCTCCCCTAGACTTGCTCCAACAGCGCCATGTCTTTCTTATGTTAGGACACCAGAACTGCACACAGAACTTCAAGTAGGGTCTCAAAAGTGAGGTCTCACATGGAAGTGAACTTCCATATATTAAAAGTCCTTGCACCAGATTTCTTAACTCTATCTATATGAGAAAGAAAACCTAGAAGCACCACAGAAGGGGTCTGATCACTTCCTGTTAAGCAGCAGATCTTGACTTCCAAATATTTATAATCATTAGCACAAAAGATGGAAGAGCATTTGAGTTAGTCTTTTAGAAAGCACAGTACATTCTTGGTATTTCACAGGCAGAAAATGAGAATAAATTTGTCATAGAAATTATTTGCTGAAAGTTAATCCCTGGAGTCCTCATATTAGGTAAAGAAAGCAGGCACAAAATGCAAAAAAGATAAATTAAAATGCTTAGTTCAGGTTCTGATACCAGTGTTTATTTACCATGGGGGTACTTTACAATTCTCCCACTTCAGTGGATGTGGTAAAATTCCTTTCCAAGACAGGTGCAATATTTTCTTGACAAGTATCAAGTGGAGGTAGTAATATGTTATCAATAGTGTTGAATGAATCTCCTGCCTGTAATTAGCTATTAAAGCATAAAAGTCTTGTACTCTGCTAGTGGGAGAGGTTTATTGCATTGTGGGTAGGGACAGTGGTCAGATTTCTCCCATTTCACACATACATGCAACTTTCAGATCTGCACTTGGCCATTTCATGGAGCATTAGATGAAATTTAGTCAGATGAGTTTCCTTCACTGCCCCCATGCCAGGGCACTTCCTAGCTTCTTGAGAAAAACCTACAGAGAGCACTAAAGCCCAATTGTCCAACCAAGCTCAACAGTTGTGTCAAAGCACTACCAGGGGGTTCAAAAATAACTTTTCACTTAATGTTCTGATTGGTTACTCTCTACATTAAAGCTCTTCGCCTTTACTGCATACGTGCACCATTACAATTCTAGCACTGCCCAACACAGAAGGCAAGAATTGCCTAATGAAGTTCACCTAACGAGAAATGATAATGTTCTTGCTTGCTTCAGCTGGGGCATGAGCTGCAATTAGCAAGAGCTAGTAACCTTTCAGAAGTAAGTACGTGTCCCGCAGCACCTCTCAGCAGAGAGCGCAATAGCAGATAATGCGACCCCATTACAAATTACTTCATTCTCTGCCCAACTGGCCTGACAAGGAAGCCAGAAAACAACTGCAGTTTTCTTTCTTTTGCATGAAAGAGCATTTCCAAAATACGCAAAGATGGAGCTGAAGATTGAACTCAAGAGCTGTCAGAATCAAGGAGGAAGTTGTCTGCTGTGGCTAGGTTAAACAGGCCTGTGGTTAAAAAGCTGTCTGTTCCTACAGGTTGAGTTTTATTTCTTCTTGGAGGCCATGGAAAACGTGGACCAACTTTCTTCTGTTTCCTGCACAAAACACTGGCAGGAGATAGTGATGGAGAGAGCCCTGATGGCACCTGAGTGTACCTGCAATGGAGCTGGGCTGTGAACCTGCAGCACTGGCTATCAATATTGCACTAACACATAAGTACAGGTACAATCAGCACCACCCCACCAGGCTCACATGCCAAGGTCAGTGAATGGGCAAAAAGCTGCACTTTAAAATACACAGTCAGAAGGGCCATCCTCCCCCCCAGCAGCAGGGAAGAAGGTGTGATATTTGTCAGTAGCAACTAAACATTATCCTCCTGACTGCTGAGAACCTGCTCTCAGCTCCCGCAGCATTCCAGGAGCTAGGAGAAGGTCAATTCCCTTCAGAAACGCTTCCTCTGCAGTTGTGCTTCACCACTGGCAGCGTTCCCTTTGCAGATCACCGCCCCTCCATCTGACTCCTCCCTGCCCTTCCTCTTCTCTCCTGCCTGTTCCTTCTCCACCTTCCCACAGCAGGACTCTGCTCTGACAGGCCTCTGCAGGAAGGCAAGAAGGAATCCCTCCTCCCCTTCACAAGCAATGGGAGATCATTCCTCACGTATTTTATTCCATATTATTTTGACATTCTTAAGCTAAAACACGATCACTTGGCACTTGGGCCAGCAGAGCAGCATCTCCCTTTGATCGCAGGTCAGTGCACAGCTCCTGCTGTGCTGCCTCACAGTCTGTGTCAGGAGCTGTGCTGGGAGCATACTGAAACCAGCTCTGATTCCCGGCTGCACAGTACAGATGGTCCTTGATGGAAGTCACACACAGCACTGAAAATCAAAGAGAAACAACAGCAACAAAAGCTCTGAGCCATACAGAGGGAAAGGTGCTGAGACTCACTTTGTACTTCTGCAGCAAAACAAAGCAAAAGACCCAGAACGCTTTGCGTTGCCTGAAACCCCCAAATGTAATCTTGCTGCCTTGCTCAGCCCAACACTGCCTAATTGTTATATCTCTGCACAGAGACCAGTGAAACAGCAACTGCTGTGAACTCATATACATCAGATCTGTTACAACATTCTGTGAGTGACGCCAAAGAATTCCCCCCCTATGTTCTAGTAATTCAAAGCACTATTTGACTTTTTTGGATGGAAATCACGTGCTGGATATTCAGCGGGATTCAGAGTTGGGCAAAACATCTGGGAGAGTGGCAAGCACCCTGTGCTGCACCCTGGCAGGATGGGCAGCTGCTCTTCTGCAGAAACACAGGGTATTTCTACAACACAGCCGTGCCCAGCAGCCTGAGCTGCTGGAGAGCAGCGTGAGGCTTTGGTCAAGACTCCCTCAGCCTGCAGCAGGGCAGCATGAGCAGTGAGGGAAACGCGTGCAAGACCTGAGCTGCCACAGCTACTGAAGCGTGGTGGGGACATGTCTTGGGAAACACTCAGATGCCCATAATGGTGTAAACCAGCCTGACCTGGCTCATTCCCTTGCCAAAGACACCTCCCTGTAACAGCCTTTGATGCTGAAGAACACAGCCACCATCCTGCCTGTACCTCCTCGGTGACGCCCTGCCAGCCCCATGCTGGGAGAGCCCAGGTTTCCTTGGCAAAGTGAGAAGGTATTTTACACCCCCTGTTTATTTACACACAATCATTTACCTAGGCCAACCTGCTGAGATCCATGTCTCATTTACTGGTATGACCCACCTACTGATACCTAGGTCTCATGGAAGAGAGCAGGGCTGGCCACTGCAGATCTATGCTGCTATTGTGGTGTAGACTACCCCCTACCATACCCACAGAAAACCTTCCAGATTTAGCACACATGTTCTGGCATGCCATCTGATCCAAATTAGAGCAGGCTTGCGCTGGGTTCCCTTGCTCAGCACTGAATTCCAGCTGCGGTAAGCCACTAACGCTGTTACACCTAGTCTCTAATTTGAATGCATTTTACATTTCAATATATTATGTCTGAACGTTAAAAATTTCCACAAGAGGTGGATTTTTTCCTACTCCGTCAAGTCAACCTGCAGCACAGTCAGCCTACAGTAAGCCAAGATTTGATATAAATTGTCTCCTCTCCTGCCAAGGCCTTCAGAAACAGAAGACACGACTGCAAACACAGGGCTAGGAGCCTCTTCAGTGATGCCGCTTAGGAAAGATTTTATTATAACAAGGCTTTTTGTCAAAAAGGAGATTCTGATGAAACTATTTTTCTGTTGAAGTTTTTCAACTGCAAGGAGTTATTGTTTTACTTAGCAGAAAATAGCAACTGTCTTGAATGACTTTAAAAATCATAGAAAAGTTCATCTACTTCACTGGATCGTTACCACAGCCTCAGAAACAAGTAAGCAAGCAAGGGAGGAACGGGTAGAACACCCATTTCAGAGAAGGTAGCCCAGCCCTGAGGCTTTGTGGGGTTTGATGGAAACATGGGGAACCTGAGACATTCCTGCCCCATTCAGACCAGTTTTCTATAAAGACCATTAGTATCTCTGGAGCCGGATCAATGAAAGCCATGCTCCAATGTCAACTTCTCCAACACGCCAAGGATGGCATTAAGGTTACTTAAACAGGTAAAGGCTTCCTTGCTGCCTTCCAGACATGCAGCCCACTGGGCAAAGACTAGAGTTCAAGTATTCTTGTGCCCTGGGAAGTTTTGTTTGAAAGGCAACGTAGCTTTCTCTCTTACCATCATCCCTCTGGACACTCTTCAACAAGCCCATGCCTTTCAGCCCAGGATTATTGGTGTTAGACAGCCTTTGAGAGGCTTCCTGGTCCACTGGCCACAGCAGCCCTTCCCCACTGGAGAGTTCTTTGTGTTCAGTCTCTCTGCCCCCCCCAGCATCAGCGCTCCTGAGCACTCAGCAGGTCATTCCTGGGACCCAGAGACCCTCAGGATCTTGTTGGCAGAAACTCTCCTCACTTCCCCCACCTTCAACCCACCACCAGAATGTGGTTGTTCATAAGTCAAAGACTCTGTAACTTGTGCCAGCCCTTTGAATTGTGAAAAAACTGAATGCACTGAGGAAACACCTGGCTGGGCTGATTTACGGGTGCAAACTGATTGCCTATGTGACTTCAGAAGCAGATTCCATACACTTGGCCTGACAGCCACAGTTTAGATTTTAATAACCAAATATCCATGCACTGTTTTGCGGAAAGCTCTAGACACAGAGTCTAGGTGAGATACTCAGAGCTTAATACACACACTTCCAAGTTTATCTGCAGGCTGTACAGTAGGAGCAGCACCACCAGCTTTCTCCAGGGCCTTCTCTCCTCCCTGCCCAGGGCACATAGGTGCTGAGGGGTCTGTAGTGCAGATTAGCATCTCTATGAATAGCTCCACCAGGTGCCTCCAGCACCAGATTAAATCGAGATGGCAAGGCAGTCATACTGTACAAGGTCAGCTTTTCACTTAGACCAAAGAACTATTAATGAGGAAAAAAGTTACAAACAAGGTAAGGAACAGGAGACACAAATGCCCATCTTCACAGAAGCTGAAGGCAATTTCGACTTAAAAATTCCAGAACTTGTTCTCAATGATAATGAGGCTCAACAAAAGAAAACAATGGACTTCAATGAACTGTGTTCAAAGGAACACAGGCCAGATGTTAACTGCACCATACTTATTGAAAAGTAGTTTGTTTTCCTTTCAGCTACCCCTGTGCCCTCATTTAGTAGAAACCTGGTATTGCAGACAAGTGAAGTATCTGCTGAGTTGGATCTCTCCCCATCCACAGTGAGGAGCTCTGGTTAAATCTGGAGCTGCACTGCTGAGATTAATACTGACAGCAAACTCTCAGAGTCCTCCTGCCACAGCACCTTTCTTGTCTCACTTGGCATCAGGGCGGGTTCACATCCTCATGTTAAAGACATGCAGTAACAACGCAACTGCTGCTGTCTTTGGAGCATACTATTGCCCCAGAGAATGTTCTTGTTCACCTGCAGATGAAGTAACATGCAAGCTAGTGAGTTTGGAAAAGGTTCAAGAAAGAAAATCCTACAGCAATGACTACAGCTTTTGTTTGTGTTTGACACAGCCTAGAAGTTCATCTCCAAAGATGACATGTGAGAAAGGACACAGGTGCAAACCACATTCCTGAGTATTGTTTCCACCAGAGTCTGGGAACAAAGGGACAGTCTTACCAGGCTGCTAAGGCACGGCAGCCACTCACCATAGCATCAGCACAGCAAACTTCCTGGGGCAAAAGATGAGTTAGAATTCCCAGGAAATTCTCAAATAGAAGGCACAAGTGGCCCACAGAAACATCAAATCCAGGTTTTGGAAGTTCAGAGGAGCTTGTTTAAAAATATCCCTGCCAACTTAGAAGCCAGAGATAGAATCAGCTACACACAGCTGGAGACATGATGCAGATTAGAAATGTGGCAGGTGTCAAGAAGCAATGACAGCCAGATGCTTGCTAAGGGATGGGAGCCAAGCGTGACAGCATGGCTGCCAGCTTAGAGGCTTTTTTAGCTGTGGGCTGTCCTGGAGTAACTGAGCAGGGTGGACAGAGCAGGACAAGCCCAGGATGGCAGCTGGAGTCAGTAAAGAGTCCACATCATCAGGCAAGTCCATGGCACTGAGGCAGATCCAGGGTCATTACATAGGTCAGGGTCAGGTTCAGGTTCAGGTGACTAACACCAGAGACATACTTTCATCTGCACTTGCAAATTTCCTAGTGCAAGGTACTTTCCATATTAGTTACACTGATTTTGGGAACCTAAAGAAAGGGAAAAAAGAAATCACCCCAAAAATGCGCATGCTGTATTTAAAAAATTAAGCACAGGATAAATAAATTATAAAGAATAAATAGAACTGATAAAGAATAAATAGTGCTAATCACATCCTACTCAGCCCTCACCCCACTCCAATCAGGGTGAGAATCAGAATGGCCAGCTTGAACTGCATGTAAAATGCTGTCTCGGATTCTGCAAAGCTTGGAGGGAGAAGTAGACGGATAAAAGTGATAGTGTCTCAGAGTGAATACTTCTTCCCACTCCTCCTCACCTGTGCCTTTAGGTACCATCTTTGCCAGAGCTCGAGGGGGCTGAAACGATTCATTTCCAGCACGAGGACTTCATGAGTTCTGTTGCTCAGCACAGTGCTAAGTGTGCTGTGCATATGCCTTATCAGCCCCATCCAAACTCACATCATCTTCCCAGTCCCGAGACTACCACAGCACACATCACCTGCAGCAGCAATTTGTGCAGTGCCAGAAGGAGCAAGTCTGCCTTCCCTCCCTGTGCAGCTCTCCCCACAAAGCCCATTCAAAACCCCTGGATCTGCTGAGAGGGAAGGTGTGAGGTGAAGCAGAGGAGCTGCCCATTCATCCAGGTATAACCTCCAACAACCTGCTAAGTGGAGGAAACACCAGTCCCCAGTACCAGCTTCTCTGAGTTCTGCAGGTGACTGGATATCTATTTCCAAAAGAAAATGACAGTTGTTTTGTTCCTTTGCTCCAGCTGAATACTGCAGCTTTATGCTCAGCAGACATGCAGGAAAGAAAATAGTTTTCCCCAACAGTGAGGCCAGAAGAACTGCAGAAAATCTCTCTTACTAAGGAGATTACTGGTTAAATCTGAGTACCGGCTCCAGGAGAGTGTGAGCAGCACGGTAGGGAATTCACTCAGATAAGGAGCACACAGTGGCAGCAGCTGCTGCTTCTGCTGATACTGATATCAGAGTGACAGTGTTGGCATGTAGGTTCTGCAGCAGCAGGCATAGGGATAGTGAAAGTAATGCAAGTGTAAGAAATAAGAGGATAGGACACATACAAGGTCCTGATTTCTGTAATTGTAGGAAAGCAAATTATAAAAATAATGGTAATTTTGAATGTTTCAAGAGATTAAATCAGAGAGATGATATTTAAATCATAAAGTTGGAGCTGCTGAAATTTTACTTGAAAACCATCATGAAATTTCTGCGACCAGTAGCTTTTGTTGTATGTCTGCCAGTTATTCCCATTGATCTGCTAATAATAGGATATGGAATGCTTTTCATCACCAGAGAAGCTGTAGTTATTAGTCAACCTTGGGGTTGTTGGTTCAGTTCATTATTCTCAATTATGCTAATGGAAAAGCTGATGTGCACAAATGAAGCTGTTGATTTTGCTGGAATTGCTCTGGAACCCAGGAGTACCGGGCACCTCCTCAAGTCTTTGCTCTTACCAGCTGCACTTGAGAAGTTGGGCAGAATGTCCTGGATCCATACACAGGAGACAAAGGTTCAGAAAAGCAAAATAAGGTCTAAAACCAAACCAGGGTGAAATACCTTGGGCAGTACCACTACTCTGACCTGCCATTTTCTCAGCTATACAGTAGAATTTATCTAGGAAGCAGCTGGAACAAAAATTGCTAAGTCAGAGAAAAATGGTTCTCCTAAAATCTTCCCTGGTTGCGGCCAAAATACTTTCAACTGATGGAGCTGTTCAGGTGCCTTTGCTGGACTGGGATTAAAGAGGTGCTCAGGTGGCCATCAGCTCTGAGTTTCATTCCACTGGTGGTCACTAGCAAAGGTTCAGTATTTGGCTCATTTACTTCATCGATGAGCTGAGCCTCAGAATAAAGCAAACAATGCCAGCTGTCTGCAGATGACATGCAAAAAGACATCACGTTGAGCTGTGTGGGTTGCTAACAACTAGAGAAATTGCATCACTGGCTTGATTTGGTCTGCTGAATAACAGGCATATCCTGTCACCACCAGGCAAGGGGGCAGGCAATAACAAAATTAAAACCCATTAAGAGATAAATGTAAAGAAGTCATTTTATTGCGTGGCATTCCTATCAGCAGGTTATAGGGCAAGTCACTCCAACAGGATTTATAACAGGTAAATTGGTAAACCCCAAAACAATACAGACAAATATATAAGCTTAGGTGATGATGAAGAAGAAAACACACTTTGGTGTGTGAAGTGACTCTCTGTGGGTCAGAGAGACACCCTCCTGGACGCTGGAGTTCTGCAACTGGCATGAACTGCAGTGGGAAAGGTGAGGTGTGAGATAAACGCACTGGACAAGTGCCCTGGTGAGGGTGAGTGCAAAGCCAACAGGGCAACACTTATCCTGGATCTGGCAGACAGCATCATAGCTGAGCTCAAGTCAAGAAGCAACTCTTTCCTACCAACCATTTAGCAGCCAAAATATCTCCCATTAAAACTATATTTATATATATTTCATTTATTCACACATTAAAACTTAATCTTCCCTTACAGGTTCTTTCTTAGAGCTGCTCCTATTTGCATAATTGGAATGAGGAGAGCAGAGTCTGTTGTGTCCTGCCTTTATGTTTCCTTTTTCCCAAAAGGCAGGGGCACCACCTAACGGTGACTTGGAGCCCTTGGCTTTTAATTCCTGCACTTGACTAGTGATGGTACCAACACCGACACTACAGAGACAGACACAGAATTGAACTGTTCGATTGAGTTTGAGCTGTCAGTTCCTAATCCCAAACATTGGCAACATTGATCAGGCACCTCATATCACACCCAAACCCCTCAGCCCTTGCCCCCAACTGATCTTAAGAAAGAAAATAAAGCAAAGAGCATTTTATGCCAACTGTATGTTAAATTAAACTTAGTTTCTTAGAAACCAAGTTATTCTAGTGCAGGAGAATAAAAAGCCCTGAGCATAGTCTGGAATCTGTACAAGCAAACCAGAATTGCAACATGTTGTTTAAAAAATAAGAAAACACAACCATAGATGCTGGCTAAGATAGTTTGTGAAATAAACCTTCTCTCTCTAACAGCTCCATGCACAACCCCGGCTTCTCAGTGCTCACTTCATCAATGCAAGTGGAGAGAGGGAAAGGGCACATAGACTATGTGGTAACCACCAAAGACAGGCTGGGAAGTTAGACAAAGGCAATATTTAAACAAATAAAAACTGGATTCATTATTCAAATAATACTTAATTTGAAAAATATTGTTCAGTAAATATAAGAATTAGTGAATATTTTTATTTTAATTCAACTGTAATGATGTTATTTATATACATCTTAGGTTTTTTAGAGTCTTCTACAGCTATATACTTGAAAAAAAAAACATTATCCCAATTATGTATGACAGCTGTGACAATTTAAATCAAATAACCAATGTGAAGGAAGTTAGCAGAAGTTTGTTTTACACACTTCCCTAAGACTGAGGGAAGAGTGGAGTTAAAAATAATCATAACATTCTATAGTAAATGCAGCTGTATTTCAAACTATGGATGAAACATGCGTGCATGCAAGTGTCTATGATGTTTACATTTAGGCTAGGAGCAGTGAGGAAACATAGGTGTTTCAAATTCAGACTGTGTAACAGCATCAGACATCATTAAAGAGAGGGAAATTTTAGCCCTCAGCCCAGGTTTTAGGAGTTCATATCAGAGTACCTGTAACTGAAGTCACCGAGTATGAAAGAACAAAATATCCGTATTGCATTATGACAGATCGACATTCCTGCATATGAACTGTACAAATCTGAGAGGTAAAGAAAGAGCATTCACTTTACAGAATATCTAAGGACAGAATGTGGCCCAAACTGATTAATGGTCGGTAGAAGCCAGAAGTTTAGAAGTCCTTGCTTTGTGTCTGTAGGCAGACCACTGAGGTCTCTAGTTCTTGTTCCTTCAATCAGAACTGATCTGGCACTGCAGAAATTTGCATTTTATTGTCTTCCTCCATACACAGGCTACAGCAGAATAAACTGATTTAAAAGCTTGCTTTTAGCAAGATGCAGTACTTACAAGTGTCAAAGCCCATTTACACCCACCCACCTACATGTGGTTAAGTAAGCTGTTACAGGTTGGGCAGGATCAGGCAGGCTCCTCTTGCTAAATACTGTATGCATGCCTAGTGAGATCCTGTTCTTGCCCCAAGGAACTTTAAATTGAAAGTAAGCATCCAGACTCTCCAAAGTGTCTTAACAAGCTTTCTAACACCTCATCCTTTCTCAAGGTAAGACTATCGATCAGGGTGGCTTTTCATACAAAATGTTATCAGTCCTTCATTTCCCTGTACCTGACTTTTGTTAAACAACTGGTACTTTCACTGTATCATCACACAGGCAGCTAAGGGGAACTCAGGAGCTAAGCCAGCCTAATGCCATATACTGCTTTGGGTCCCTAGGTAACTGGTACCTGAGTGTCACAGGTCACTCTGTCACAAACCAGGAGCCTGCTCTGCCTCTCAGTGCTGGGCTAGCACAGCAGCTTGAGAAGCTCTTGCAATAGCTGCCTGTCATTACAAATGATTAGAAAGCATACTGTCCCAAATGCTTCCAGCCCTTTTGCTTCTGTGCCTGGGTTTACTTGTAACATCCCAAGCAGCATAGACCAAGAACTCTGTAGTCCTTACTGTTGTTCACAGTGTTAGCAATCTCCCCTGCAGACTGTGCACAGAAGGATGGAAAGAGATGAGAAGGAAAGAGTATTTTGCTTTTGTGAAATCCAGATACCTGTAGATCATGAGTTTGGAGGACCTGCAAAACTATAACTGAGTAAGTATAATGCACATCAAGATATTTAGCAGGAAAGTCCGTTTCAAACACAGGGAGAGTGTGGCATAGGGAGCAATAGACAATCTAAAAAGCTCATTCTTCTAACTTATCTAGGAAGGAATTTATTTTACAGTTCCTCGCAAGTATTCATCAAAGTAATAGCTCTTCTCCATATGCTAACTGGGCAAGTCTACCTCTGGTCAAGCTTCCAATGTGTGTAAACGTCCAGAATCTGAAATTAATTGCAAAGCTTTCAAATGTCTTTTTCTATAGATACAGAAAGACTATTTCATGTCCGAGTATCACACTGACAAAAACAGCTCAGATTTCCTGTTGCTTTCTTCTTTGGCTTCAGAGACCTACTTGTCAACCAAGAACTTAAAAATGCCATAGCTACCTGTTATTGTAGCAAGCACATGCTTCTGGAGCAGAGAGCTGGTGCCACTCTTACTGCCACTAAGCATATCCCATCTGCTTTCCTTCTCACAAAACCTCCTTAATAGGTTAAGGTGGTTACTGCCCGCTCAGGCTGATAGAAGCATGGTGCACCTCTGCTGCCTTTTGAAAAATGCCTGGTTTTGCTTGTTATATTTGGCAAAAGGACTAACTTGGTTTCAGCTTCAATAAAATAGAGGTGTGGGAAGCTTGCTCTCTTTTTGGAAGAAGATTTGGGGACTCTTGACCTGATATGACCTTGACTTTAATGCTTTTTTTTTATAGCTTTATATTGCAAAACCAGTTTGGACTCAATGAATTGTTTTTACTACCAACAGGGTGTAAAATCTGCATGTGACCTGCTTGCACTGCAGCAGCCCACAGTGCTCTTCATTGCTGCAATAGTCAACTCAAGTTAGGTCACAGCAGGTCAGCAAATAATCTCCAAAGTACTGAATAATTTAAAGGGTAATTCAGTGGTCAGTGAATGTCAGACCTTTATAATTCCATAAATCATCTCTCCAAATGATCTGTAAATTGCATTAAACAAAGAATTTTACGCAGTTTCCCCATTGACTGTCCTACATAAGTATGGATTTCAGGCAGGTAATTGCACATGCTCCAATTGTTCTGATGACTTGCATGACAAGGAAGCCAAGCTGGTTATTGTCACTTGCATTCAAAGCAATATGTTACAGTGTCATACCAATAGATAATTCAGTAGGACACCATCTCGGGAACACAAAGGCTCACAGTTTGGGACTTCTGTGTCCTTAAGGTTCATTAAGAACACTTTGTACTAGATGAGCTTCATTTGTGTTTCGTGATTTTCTTTGATAAAAATGAAGAATCTCACAAACATTAAAATCGGGTGCTGTGTGGGTACGACAGACTGTATAACGGGTTCTGTCAACCACGCAGTTCATTCTGAACTGAATCTGAGTCTTCAAAGTATTTTCATCTAAATATGCTCACATTATTTTGATTGACTAAGAACTCCCTACTGAGCATGCCCAATGTTATGTAAAAATGTCTTTTAATGAATATTCTTTATAATGCTTCTTTAAACATCTGAAGTGATAGAGTTCTTTTTCTGTGCTTTCTTCCATGTAAATTAATCTCCAGCAAGTTACTGTGCAAAGTCAGGGATACCAGCATAGACACATCGAACAGGCAAACCCTGAAGAGAGAAATTAGTGATACCATTTCCACCTCAAGCAGAGTAAAGGTGCCAGCCTCAGTTTCTCCTGTGACCCTAGACTAAGCACATGGTATTTCAGTCTAACAGTCAACAATTCTTCTAGCAAGTTAAATCTGATCAAGGCAGATATAACACTCCTGTAGCAGTTTCTTCACCCCAGAAATGCCTACTGTCTCACTGGGCATCACAAAGTCACTTTAAGGGTGATAAAGATCCTTTTTTCTGAGGCTCATTAACAGACTCCACAAAGCACAGCAGACAATCTTTGGTTCTTTTTTGTGGTGCTGATCTTATGTTCCCATTGCTATTACAGAACAATGAAATCTAGAGGAAACTAATATATCCATTTATTTAACCTAGAAAACTGATGAGCAGATTATCCAAGGTTACTGTACCTGCTTCAGAGATTAAACATCATTTGGAAGTCAAAGGGCAACTATTTATCGGCTGCAATGTATTTGATTCAGAGCCTTGAGCAGGATTATATTTCTCATGGGTATTTGTGCTAATTTCAAAGGCTAGACTGACAGACAGTGTCTGAAAACAAAAGTATAGAGGGATGGATTTAAACAGAATGTTTTTCTTTCCAGAATCCAAAGTGGCCTTATTTTTCAGTTGCTGGACTGAAAAATACTTCCACGTCCTTGGAGGATCAAGGGCTATCAAAACAGACAAAAGGAAGATCTGTGGTTTAGTGGCATCATAGTTCACATGGTTCGTATTTCTACTAAGCTCATTGTGCTGTTTCACAGACCATGTGGCTTGGGATTGCTTTCAGACACAAAACTATGCACGGAAGTACAGATTTAGATACAACCTAAGATACATCCACAGATATTTGGTGCTTCTGAACAATCTGTATTGAATCAAACCTGCTTATATTAAAGTATTAAGTACATGTTGTCTTTAGAAATTTTCAAAGGCATCTTTGGGAAGTTGTTATGTGGAAAATTTAAGTAATAGCTTTAGACCAAAAGGACAGTGTGCCATCTGAACAAACAGTCTGCATAATATCTTTTAGGGTGAAGGTCTATTTCGCTTGTAACTGCCATAGCAGTAGCATTGGATCTCATTATTCTAGCACATGCTGTCAACAAAACATATTTTACAGTTTCTTTGTCATGAAGACAGATATTTTTTGCATTCATTCAGAGCTCCCAATGCAGTGTTGAGATAAAAACAATCTGAAAGAAAGCTCTGAGATGGCTTTGGGTCTGAGATGACTTCAGGAGTAGGAGAGAGTATCTCTTGAGCTCTGAGAGAGGACTGCAGTTTGTACCTGACAAGTGATATGAGTTGAAAGTCTCAGTTGTTGCCATATAAGTGTTCTTGGTTATCCCTGGTAGGCAGCTAAGCTGCGCGCAGCCACTCACAGCTCCACCCCAGTGGGATGGGGAAGAGAATGGGGAGGGCAAAAGTGCAAAAACTCATAGGTTGATATAAAGACAGTTTAACGGAACAGGGCTTGATGCTGGTAAGAGCTGCTCAACAATAACTGCAACATGAATTTATCAAGGCTGGTTTGGTCACAAATCCAAAACACAGCACCATACCAGCGACTATAAGAACAGTAACGCCATCCCAGCCAACCCAGTACAATAACATAGTTGTAAAATTTGTTGTATGCAGTCACAGTGGATGCTAGGAATAAAATAGGGATTTCTAAGAGAAAATAGTAAGCAATTTGAAACTAACTAAGCACCTCTTCCTTGAGAACCTACAGTGAGCAAGAAGATCCAGCTCTTAGCCTTGCAATGTATATCTGAGATAGACACATTATGAAAGCTTTGGCTATATTTGAGTCATTCTTCTAAGCAATAATAATCAGTGTGTGGACTCCATAGCTAAACAATCTCCCTTGGTACTTTGCAGTCTTTTACAAACTCCAGAATTTCCAAATCTGGATCACAAACAGTTTAAAAGGCAGAGAACTGATTCTGGACTCCTTTTGTGTTGCACAAGAACTGCTAAAAGCAAGTGAATAGTCAAAATCAAAGAGCAAGATCTATGCCAGTCCCCATTCTGGGCGCTAGAGTGGAATGTTTCTTCTTCCAAAGAGCTCTGATCACAGTTGCAGAATTTAAGATGCCTTGTAGAATGCCAGACCACACACTATTCACATCTGAGCGGGATTGCTGTGCCATGTACAGCCGCACACCTGCAACCTGCACAGTAAAGACAAAGCAACAGGGAATGGAATTTGTCAGTGTAACATAAGGAACAGCATTCTGTCTGTCCCAGAAAACAAGCTATTGTAGGGTTTCTGCACAGTACCTGCAGAGTCCCTGCTCCTTGTTTCCCTGACTATAGTGTCAGCCATCTCCAGAGAATCCCCTGCAATGCGTTCTTACCAGCACTTCTGAAATGATGTGTCTGGAGAACTGCAAACTGGTTCAGATCACTCTAAAACCCCCTTAGTGGTTAGTGCTGTGGGACATTAGTTCTGGATGACTAATTATTTGGTTTAAAAACAGGTCTTTTGTTTCTTGGGCTATAAAGACAACATGACCACTTTCTGTACTTTTGACCCCAGGGAAAGAAAAGCCACAGATAATAGAATTAAACCCTCATTTCACTTGAGATAATATTTGTGTAAGCTCCCTTAGTAAAATGTCATGTACACTGCCAAGTCTGCAGGTTATCACTTCCACAGTTTGAGTGTTTGGAGACAGGGCTTGGAAGTAGGGGGTATTTGGGGGAAAGCTCTGAGAATTATAAGAGCTGTAACTGTAGAACTTTTTTCCTACTCAGCCCAACGTTTCCTTCAAGACTTGAGCTCAGACAAAATAACGGTGAGGATATTTTTTATTGGCCCAACACAGAAACATTATATAAGGTTTCAAGGCCACACAGACGATTTTCCCCCTTTTAGTAAGGCTCTCTGTAGACTTTGCAAGGAGAATAATCAACACATTGAACTGTGATTCCAATTGTGCTCCTCTTTCAAGGGATTAGTTTAAAATTCTAAGCACCACGAAGCAAGAGTGCAAGTCCTCCCCATCAGCACTCAGAACTCTTTCCTTATAACTCTGAAATCACACCAACAATAATAAAGCTTCTTGGCCAAGTGTTAGTTTGAGACATGTCATTCCATTCCAGGGAAGAAACGAGCTCTCCCTCCCTTTTCCTGCTGCAGTTCTGTTGTGTTTGGATGCCCATATGGTTTCAGGTAACCAAGATCAGACTCTTCCATAACCTGGGAACCAGTTCTTTCACCACCTTCTCCCTTCCCCATCATGTTATCTTTCTTAAACAGTATTGTTTTGTAAACTGCAGTACGCATTCTGCAACAAACACTCAAAGAGAGAATTTCAGACTCTTTGATATTAGTAGCACTCTGAGCAAATTGGGCAATCTGGTAATATAGAGCTTTTTAGAATGGTTTGACTTCTCCATAAGGACATGTGAGTTAAGAAACTTGACTTCAGAAAGTACGTATCTGTTCTTTAAATATTCATGTCATCAGTACTTCTTAACTACAGAACACAGCTCCAGTCTTCTCCGTGAAGGAATCAAAACTATCAGTTCTCTATTATGCCTGTCTTCTATCAGACCTGAATACACCTGATTAGGGTGCACACATTCATTCAGTAAATATACCACAGTATAATGTCTTCCTTAATTCACAGCTTCCCACTGTTTCTCCTTTTATTTTATCTCCATGCAGGAATTATAGAGGCACTGGACTGCTGTGTCTTCATGTACAAAGCTGGCTTTTGTGGGTAGGCCAGAGAAGGCTGCTGGAGCCAGCAGAAGGAAAACAAGAGACAAAGAAAATATTAACTCTGCTTTGTGCCATATTCTTTGGTGTCTTGTTACAGAATAGTCAGTCTACAGTGGAAATCAGAGTCCCCATACAATGCCACAGCTGAGACGTGACACAGTATGCAGGTGGTGTTTAACTAGGGCACACGCATACATGGAATCTCTTTCATTCAGCATCCCCCTCACACATCAGTGTCTGCTTTGACCAGGCCCAGAATGCTTGTTTGAAATACTTGTCCAAAAGCCCTGAGAAAGCTGAGCTGTAAATAAGCTCTGGGAAAGAAATGGACAAGGGGTTGATGAAGCAAATTTGGAGAAAGCCATTAAAGCAACCTATATTGTTATGGCTAAGATGCAGGATTCTGGGATTGGAACATGAAAAACATTGGAAGTGGAAAGATGCTGAAGTAATGCTGCTTAGGTCCTCTTGGAGTTTATTATGCTTCTGGCAGTGGCCAGTTCAGCATTACCTGCCAAAAAGCAATATGACCTTGCATACAGTAGACTAGGTTTGCTGCTCATGGCCAACTCACTAGCAGAAACACAACCCAGAAGTGACCAGAAACTAACTTGTATTCATTTATTCATTTCCATAGGAGACAGATGCTTGTCAGTCAAGACAAGAAAAGCCTCTTGGACAGTGAGGGCCTTTAGTTTCCATTGGTCTGTAATGCTTGTGTTTCTAACCGTTACGTAAACCATGTACTCCAAACAGGACAGCTGTACAATAGACCACTTTTAAGGACATAAGAAGGCTCCTGTGGTTACTTAGTGTATATTATGCTATAATAACAAGCAATACAAAAATCTCATATTATAAAGGAAAAGACTGAGGATTGTTTGAACAGAAATCATGGGAAAAAAACCCTATAAAACTTTCCACATAAATTTAAGCAGATTATTTTAAAAATCATACTGTTAGTAAAGCCTTTAAAATTCCATGTGAGGATTATTCAGCCAAAATCCCAGAGAGCAGTTGTAGATAATTTCTAGTTGTCTTACTGTTCAAGCAGAGTCCTTCCCAGGGATTTCCACTATCATCCTCTGTTTCCACCCCTCCACCAGAAAAATAAATGAATGATGGGTCTTCGGGGTTTTTTATATTCCAGATACTCAATATTGAGCAATAAGAGGGATCCAGAAAAAAAAATAATCTTCCAAGTCTTCTTTTTCAGCCTTAAAAATGCTACAGAGGATAAAAACACTAATTCTTCTCTTTTGCAGGTCACTTGTAATAGACAAGCTGCTTGTGATGCATTCCATGCTGGGACCAGCTATAAGCCATGCATCTGCTGAATTCAGGAATAAAGAGCTAGTCCATAAAATGTGGAATCAGAGGAGTGGCCTCAGGGGCATAATGGTGCACTACTTCTGTGAGATCAGAGTGTTTCACTAAAAGATATATATTGTTACAGGAAAAGGGCTTCCATGCTTTTTGATTCTGTCATTATTTATTGTTTGCATTGCTCATTCTGCTATGCTAGATCACACAGCAGAGGTAACCTGAGAGAACACTCTGCATCTTGCTCTGGAGCTCACATTATTTGCCACTACAAAGGAAATTTTTGCTGTTAGAGTAAGTTGTGTGCAAGAAAATTTAAGCTGTTGCTCATCTATGATCCTTGGACCCCGAGTAATTGTGAAAACCATTCAGTTTAAGAATAACTGTGCTCCCAGTAGTATTTCCTGTGTCCCTTTCTCTTGTCCTTCTCACTAGAGGCATTCACGTAAGCAAGGCCTCTGCAAATAGCACCTTTGTTAACTGTCCTAGAAAATCTCTTTTACAGAAAGGATTTCAAATTGTGGTTTTGCATGGTTAAGATGACAGCAATGTCAGGAGATGGCAGCTGCAAGAGAAAGGTGAGGAATACCTGAACAAGTCCCATCTTAAGTCTCTTCACCAATACTATGTTTAATTGTAGAACATCAGGGAAATCCTATTGACAAAGGAGCTTCCCTGCAGTGGGACTGCTGTTGTGGAGCTCTGCAAGAGGACCTGGCCCAAAGGCTGATCCCCCAAGGGCTGGCCAAGGCAGAGGCAAACCCTGTAGGCAGAGAAGGCAGCAAGACGATTGCACTGTTGTGCAAAAGCTCAAGACACACTTTTCAGAACACTTCCATAGCTGGGTGATTTTCTCTGTTGCTCTTTCACATATTTTCTTTGAACTAAGACACAGGAATAAGGTATCCGGCCTCAGCTACAATGCCAAACAAAAGGAAAGTAAAAACTCCCCGTTTCCACTTCAGAGTCCATGTATAATATCTGCTGTGTTGTGCACACTCATGACATTCTGCTTTCCTGAACAAAATGGCAGATAGTACCAAAGCAGATGATGTACTAGAGTTTGTTCTTCCTGTTTCACTACTGCAGACTACAACTCTTGCTGTTCTGTCATCCCCTGCCCAGCCATGAGCACCAGCAAATACTAAGGGGAAACACAAAGACCAGCCTTCCCCAGGATAAATCCCCATTTCACATCAACTGTCAATTATGGATTTCCATGTTTTCTCATAATAAAAATAAAAAATCACAGGTAGTTGACAAACATTATTTTTCATAACCCAGGCGATTGCCATTAATAACAGCTTTGTCTTTTGTCTTCCTATTGATTGAATCTCGTATCAGCTGATGTAGATCATTCCTGTGACCATTGTCAGTCTCACAGGCCTATAAATTGTCTCACTAATCCCACTTATTTATTACTTTCAGTGTTATCATATAGCTTACTAGCATCTACCTTCAGATGCTTCCCTACAGAGCCTATTGTGGCTATTCAGCCTTAGCAAGCTGCAGCCTCCTTGCATTGCTTCCTGGTACATTCACAGACATAGCTGTGGATAGACACCCTAAGCTTTTTCTTCTCTAAGGGTTTCTCCATAGTATAAGCTCATAAGCATAGCACTCCTTAGCTTTGCTGGATTAAAAAAAAAAAAACAACCCATGGATTAGAAACAGCTTGAATTAATCATTAATTAAACCATCTTATGGGATTTATGTCCAGGAATAGAAATACGTCTCTTTAGATTCAGGTGTCTGTATACATTCCTGCAGCCTGATTTGCAGCTTACTGCCAAGTGCCATTTGGACTTTCACATGCTCTTTGAACTGGTGTGATACCTGCCCTTGATGAAGCTGGCTCAGATAGTCAGGCTGGCCAATGTGTTTCTGCTTAATAACTTCACACATACAAGCGGTCTTGTCCAAAAAGGCAGAGCAGCACTGAGTGACAAGCAGGGATGGATTCCGCATGTTGGGGGGTGTAACTTTTACTAAGTAAATCAATACCACATTTCCCTTCTTATCTTGAAAGCTATGGGAGGACAAATTACATTAGCATGGATCTCTGCTTTGGCTCCTGCCATGCTCCTGCAGAACAGCAGGCTGCAGTTTTGCAAACCTTTGCCCTGCCATGCTGTCAGTCAGCTATTGGAAAGGCTGTGGCAGGCTTGAATGCAGAATCATAGAATATGCTCAGCTAGACCACGTCTGGGGTATTTTTTTATGGATAAAACACACAGGCAGTGACTGCACATGCACTGGGGAGCCAGCTGTGGTTCCTGCTGGTGGTAAATGGCCCCTGTTGGTTTCAGCATTGGTTTCTGGCTGATGATGGGTAAGACCAGTCTCACCTAAAACTGACATGACCAGAAGCACCACAAACACTGAGTCTGCTCTACCTCTGCTATTTTTTGGCTCCTCAGAAAGTCCATTCAGAGGTCAACGGGGGATTCTGAGTATGAATTTGTAGTTTATCTCACTGCCCAGAGATGATTCTGGGAGTTACAAACTATGCCAGAAAAAATTGGCAGAAAATATACAGAATAGGATTACTAGATAATAGCTAAATCTAATACACTGGTTTCTTTTGTCCCTTTTCAGCACCGGCTGAATTCTTCCAATTTAAATGTTTCTATCAGGAGAAACACTGCCACTTCTACCCTGTATTCCAAGCACTTAGAAGATGGAGGTGTCAGTACAGTTTGTTCCTAGCCTTTTACAGAGATTGGATTGCATTCAGTTATGCTTCTTAAAGCCTGCAAAGCCAGGATTGTCATGGAAAATAAAGTGCCTTTCTGAGATGGTGTTTCTGGCTGCCCTGAGCCTCCAGAGACTGACAGCAGTGGAAGCAGGATCAGCAGCTATCATCACTGCACACCTGCAGCCCAGCATGCCAGAGAGGTGGTGCATACCTTCTGTCTTCCCTGGGTACAGCCCTGAGTGCTGCCAGACAAAGCAGCAGCCAGGCAGGTGGATCTGCAGACTATGTGAAATGCCCAGTGGAGTGCATACTGGGTGGTTTTGTGCCACTGATCTACTTTGTAAAGATGATACTTTCTATAGAGGAAGCCTTGTCACTATCACACAAGGTATCCTTTTATTTCTTGTGAGCAGTTCTTGGCGTCTACCAATGGAGTTTCTAGGTAAAATGCCAAAATGAACTTCATCTCTCTAATCCCAGATCAAGTGAGGGCATCCAGAAGATTAACTTAGGAATTTTCTCTACAGAGCTGCTCCTGGAGAGACCCAAAACACTCCCTGTGACTCTGGTTTGCTCTTTCTTATTTAGGTCCCCCTTTTTATTGTGGGGCAGGCTGTGAGGAACAAGAGGGTAAACCACTTAGCACCACAGCACAAGTTCAGTCCGCTGTGTCAGACTCACAATAGTGTCTCTTGTGTCATGCAACTTTCCACTGGGAAGACTGGTTGATCAAGGGCTTTCCAGTGGTGCCAGATAGGAAAGCAAGCAAAGACCCATTTGGGTTGGAGTAGCCATGCTAGACAGGAGTAGGCAGGAAGGAACACTTCAAGGATAGGTATGAATGAATTCCAGCACCATGAAGTGTTTAAATACTGCTGTGAATGTAGCCTGTATTGGCACTTGCCAATTGGCACCCCTGTCACTTTTCCCTGGGGAAGGGAGGACTCAGCACCATCCTCCCCAGAGGCAGCTGCAGGTACCACCACAAGCACTGCACTCAAGTCTGCAACATAGCTGATGTTGTGGTGTCTAATACTATCTGCAATGAAGAACCTTTGCATTTGGTGAGTATAAAAGATGGGTGTGCTTTTTGGAGGCTGGGGGAGTGCCGTGGGACCAAACTGTTTCAGAGTGAAAATTATTATTGGAGATCGTATGTAGGGTTAGAGGTTAAACATGAATTTGTATTTTATAAAATAGCTTCTCCCGTACTGACTTGTCAGGTATTGACCTCAGGGTCCTATATTTCCCATATTAGATTGACGATCTCACATATTCTGCTGAAATAAGATTTTAAAAGCTGGTTTAGGTGCCTCTGATGTCACCAGTAAATATATGGAAAATTTTAACCCCAGGTTCTGGCTAAAATAGCAAACAGGATATGGTATTTAAATCTTTCTTTTAAGATGCTTTTACCTTACATGTCTATTGGGTAAACAACATCTGAGATTTTATACTGCATGGGGATGCTTTGTGTAAAGCCACATTTGAAGGTATTGGTTTTTTTCCCCAAAATAAATATGGATGCCTGAATATACTGCTGGAGATTTCAGAGGCAAGTCATTAATATTCTGAGAAGAAAACAGGTTAGTCAGTGCCTCCTTTAATACAAATGCCATATGAGAGGATAGAAGACATAAAACCTGCGTATATGTGCTTGATATTAAGTTGGACACTCAGCAAACTAGCCAGAGAATGTAATTGCAGCAGGGTGAAATGTGGAAAAGTGGCCTGTATAGCCACAGCCCCATCACCCATGGGGACATATCATATCTGCCAGCCCTAATCCACTCCAAAAATCAGTGCTGAAAGGGCCAAGTCCCTTCTGGGCTTTAAACAAAGAAATCAGACGCAGAAAGAGAACTACATCCATTTTGCAAGGATGAGTACTGGGTCACGGGTCTTTATATTGTTTTGTAAAGAAAACCTTCCCGAGATGGTTATTCTCAGGAACAGCCAAAACAGACATCCTTCTGACAATATAATTTGAAACTCCAGAATCAGAGTTCAGGATCAATCCCCTGTTCATGTCCAATCTTTATTTACTTTGGGTTTGGTTTTTTTTTTTTTTTTGGGGGGGGGGGTGTTGGTTTTAGTTTGGGAATTTTTTCTCTGTGATTTTTTTTTTCCTTAGCTCAAATTTTACAGCACTGCAAGAAAAAAACTAACTCAGTATTGATCCTTTAAGGTTAAGAACTTGGTGCACTTAAATTATTCTAACCCAGAGAGTTTGAAATTTATAGTCCCTCTTGAACCTCCCTGCCTCACCAGCTTCCTTGGGAGGACCCTGCTGCAGGCTGCATGCCAACTGCAGTAAAATTTAAAGAGGTGAGAGAGAAACTTCCCAGAAAATATAAACATTTCATGGAAATGAAATAAGTCTTCCCTTATAGGAACTCACCTCAGCAAGCTTTAGATAAATGGAAAGGTATTCAGAATTGTAAGTGGATATAAAGTGTGGTGTTTTAGATACATTTGTTTATGAGCAATGCAGAAATGTATATTGTCTTAAGACGGTGGAGGCAAACAGCAAAGGGCTGTCAGTCCCCCTCCCCCTGGCCCGAGGTCAGCAGCGAGCAGGAAAGCACAGGCTGCAGAGGTGGTTGGCTCTGGTTTATGCCTCCCTGCAGGATGGATGGCAGCCGCACACACCTTCACCCCCCCCGGAACAAGCCCCCCGCTCACTGCAGCCACAACACTTGAACCCGTGACATCAATACACCCTGCGAGGGAGCTGAAATACTCCCCGAGTTCAGAGATGGGGAACTCAGAATAATAGCAATGAACGAGGCACTGGAAAGTGCTCTCCTCCTGTGTCCGAGGTCTCTGGCTGACACAACACAGAAGGCTCACATGGCTGCACAATAACAACAACTGCGGGGAGAAATAAAGTGTGAGCATTAGAAGGGCTGTAAATTCCTCAGTCCCACTCGCTGGGCATCGGCTCTGGAGGCCTGCTCCTCTTGCAGCTCTGAATGACCTATGTTTCCTCAGAAACCTCACCATGACCACGGAGGGTCTGGGAAGCTGCTGGGAAATGACACACTGGAAGCAGGAATGGGGATTTCAGAAGGGAACCTTTTTGCCTGGGGAGATGCTGGAGAATTTGGGTCAAGTGGTAGCTCAGAAATGCAAGGGGTTTGATACACAGCCGGTGCTTCTCCCTTTCTGAAGGTATCTGTCATGACCTCCGAAGAAATCTGCCAAATGGACCTAAACATTGCTGTTAAGGCCATGCTTCTTGCACATTCAAGTGACTTATGCAAAGAGCACGCGTCAATGTAACATAGGAGTGTGCAGGTCCAGCTTCACAGGCCCGCTGCCCAGCCTGGGGGGTTTGCTCACACCACACTCTCCCCAGTGAGCACCTTCTCTTTGTAAATGTTTAACTAACCCCTATGTGTACCCGCAAGAAACCATATGTTCACTTCTGTACATGCACCAAAATCACAGATAAAATCATGCCCTTATCAGGCTTGTCACATTTAATAGGAAATATAGGCAGGGAAAGCTGATGCACAGGATGAATCATGCAGATTTAACAACTGTTCCCAAGTCTTTCAAAACATTCAGCAAACTCTCTGCTGTTTAATCCTTCTAAGGTTTCCTGAGTCACTCAGTGAATATTAACTCTATGATACTGCTGCAGACATTGCTTATGTGGATGTACTCCAGTGAGAAAGAACGTTATCAGCAGCAGAGAAGTGATGCTGCACTCCAAAATGACATTGAGTGTCACAGGACAGGTGCTTAGGATGTTTCTAATTCTAATATATAAAGCAAGGAAATTGCTGTCCTTTAAATGCCAAACAGGGATATCAGCTAAGGAAGAAACAAGGCAGAAACTTCTTAAATACAGATCAAGTCGATGAGCTGTACAGTTTGGAGATGCCAGTTACTGAGATTTTGGAAGGCAGCATGTGAGAGACTGTCTTCAAAACGAAGCTGGAAATTTCCTCCCAGTTACCTCCACACTTGGAAAAGCTCTATTTTCCAGTAAATACACACGCACGCACACACCATGGCTCATTCTGTGGTAGAAGTGCTGAACAGGGGAGACAGCTAAGAGTTCTGCTGGGGGGCCAATAACACCCCTCTCCATAGTACTGGGTCAATCACTT
This sequence comes from Pezoporus wallicus, assembly GCF_028554395.1. NCBI lineage: Eukaryota > Metazoa > Chordata > Aves > Psittaciformes > Psittacidae > Pezoporus > Pezoporus wallicus. Next base: position 1,938,821 of record NW_026636761.1, on the reverse strand, counting down.
CAGGTGTCATTCACATTTGAAAGAAATTGTCTGGGTTTAACCCTGCTTGCAGCTAACTTTGTCTCAAGCCCTTAAACTCTGTGATCCTTGGTTCCTGTTCAGTCAAGCAACACCAGTTGTACTCTCACTCCTTGTCTTATCTATTCAGCTGTGCGCCTCAGGACAAGGGACTGCCTTCTATTCCCATGTCACAAACATCCAAGGACCCTTTCTTGGACAGGGCCCCTGAATTCTTCTTTTATTATGATTGCTACTTGTGTATTCTGAGAGGTGATTAGGCCATTAATCCATGTTAACAATGTAAAAAAGAAGCAAGAAGTCACAAAGCCTGGCATTTCCATGTGTTGTAACTAACTGGGATAGTTTCTAAGGTTGTTTTTTCCTTTTCTGGTTGTTTCTACAGAAATGTAACAACCTGATTCATTTGGAAACTTCAAGCTATGCAATATTTATGCATAGGAAATATATTCTGTGACTATTCAGCTCAGATTTTTTTTTGTAGAGGTTCTTTTTTCTTTCCTATTTGAATATTTCTTTCTTACATACCAGCCAACCTCAGACAAGTCTTTGCTCAGCAACTGGAAGCTGTCTTCATGTTTACTGACATCAGTAAATGGTTTCAGAAAGTTGTTTTTAAAGGAGTTTTAAGCAGCAAGCTTGAAGAAGGAGTTGTCAAAACATACATATGGAAAGGAGAGAGTGTCACCCCACTTCTGCATGGAAGTTTGGGCAATGACCCTAGGGAGAAGCATCACGGGACATAAATCTTCATTTTAATCTTTTAGCTAAAAGCCATTCCTTTTTAGTCAGCTAATGGCATTTTGACAGGTGTTCAGCTGAATTTCTGTAAAAGAGAAGTAAGAGATACTGCAAGAAGATTCAGTAGTTTAGAGGCAAAATTCTTCATACCAGCACCTCTGAAAGGGGAGCAATGGTGTCGTGCACCTGCTCTCTGAGAAAAGCTTTATTGCCCGCAATTTATTTTAGAAGTTTTATGAGTGAAGTTTGTCCTGGGTTCAGCAGTAGCAGTCATTTTTCTCCGTCTTGGTAGCTGGTGCAGTGCAGTGTTTTGACTTTCGGCCTGGGAACAGAGCTGATAACAAGGATGTTTTGGTCTGGCCAAGGACTTTGTGAGCCTCATGCTCTGCCAGGGAGGAGGGGAAGCCGGGAGGAAGCAGAAACAGGACACCTGACCCAAACTGACCAAAGAGGTATTCCATACCACAGCACCTCATGCCCAGGATGTAACTGGGAGTTACCCAGAATGGCTGGTAGACTGCAGGGTTGGAGGAGGTATCAGTCGGTGCTTGGTCGGGCTGAGGGGGGCAAGTTATCGGTCGGCTGGTGCTGAGGTGTTGTATTCTCTTCCCTTGTTATTTCCTTTATCATTATTATCACTGGTGGTAGCCGTAGTGATTTGTGTTATACCTTAGTTATTAAACTGTTCTTATCTCAACCTGTGGGAGTTGCATTCTTTTGATTCTCCTCTCCGTCCCTCTGGGAGTAGGGGGAGGGAAAGAAGGGGGTGGAGTGAGTGAACGAGTTGCCTGACTGGGTTTAAACCACGACAAAGTTACAGATCAAACAAGGATGTCATTGCTTTTGCCAAAAGCAGACAGGGTGTGGGCAGAAGAGTTTGCAATGGCCCCATGCCCTCCCCATTCCTCATACCTTAAAATTTACACTTGCAGCCTCATTGCAATCACAGCACTGTCCCCAGCCTCCACCAGGGCTCTTTCACAGCCCTCCGATCAGTCCTCACCATACCATTAGTTTGCATCCATACGTACAGAGAGATAACTGTCCCCAAAGCCATTGTCAGATCAGTCAAGCACACCATTTCACTTGGCTTTTATTCTGTGCTTCTTGCTAGTGTTTGTTCATTTTCTTCACCTTTCTGCTAATGAGATGGAACAAATGGTTACTCTCTTAGGCCTTGCTGTACCCCTAGGGGGTTTCCTGCGAGCACAGAGGACTAGGCATGTATGGGTTCTCAGGAACATGTTTTAGCATTTCTGAGAAGTCATCACTTACAAATTCTACTGCAAAGGCTCAAGCAACCCCTGAGTGTGAGCACTGCATGAGAGGGGAAAGAAGCCAGGGCTTGCTGTCACTGTTTAATGTATCTGCAGTATCCTGAAGGCATGCATGGAGGAGGCAGAGGGATAGCAGCAATGCTGCAGCTTCACTTTTTTGTGACATATTACATCCAGAAGAGAAAGAATTGCCTTGTAGGGAGCATAAATCAGGGGCTGCTTTCAGCTTTTAAAATGAGGTAAAGTTTGCATGAATATAATTATAGCCTCTGATGCAAATAAAACAAGATGTGACAGATACAGAAAGCTGCCACTACTAAGCTAATGCTATAAAACTTCAGTAAGTGACTAGCAGTTGGCAACAAGTTCAAAGATGATTTTATTCTCCCCTGTCATTGATATTGTGTCTAAGATATCTCTCTTTAAAGCTTTTTGTTGAATTTTATATACCTTTTTAAACAATTATTAGTTAGGATTGCCTTGGGCTGCATCATTTAAGACAAATTTATTTATTCCAAAGTACCAAATAACTTTCTTCAGTGACCAAAAAGTAATGGCATGATCTTTGTGGTATTTGCTTCTTGACAGTGATGTTCCATTTTCATACACCAAACACATATTCTGTTTTCCAAATTCAGACTAACTGAGGTTATTATTTGACTTCTCTCTGAAGTCAGTCTTATGGCATCTCTCTGAAAGACTACTTCACTCTACATGTCCCCCAGACAAACACATTGAGTTTTTATACATACATACAAACATATATTCACTCATCAGCAAAGGACAGTTCAGTTCCTCCACACCCTGAACAGCTCCCAGTGGCTAACGGGGACCCTGGACAAGAGGAGCTGTGCTGATTGCTCCCAGCTTGGGATGTTCCCGGACCACTGCCTCTGGAGTCTAAGGTACACCTTGGGAAGAACTGCTGTTTGTACATTCTGGTCTTATGGTCTCTCCTCACCATCCATGACAGCCGCTGTCAGAAACAAGCCCACAGACTTTTGGTCCAATCCAGTATAGCTGGGAACACCAGCGGTCATTAATGCCTGGCTTCCAGGCAGTTCTCTAACCAGTAGTCTTAAAAGACACATGAAACTGTTTCTTCCATTAGCAAGAAACAGTTTCATATTGATTTTCATTAAGAAAAAGGTCCATAATGAAGCATTTCAGAACCTGCAGCTTTAAATTCAAAAATGTTGTCCAGTTTGGGTTTGTTCTGTTTTTTCAATAGTGCTTTCCTTATGTATGTAGAGGAGCAGAGTTCAAATGTGTGGGCAATGTTATCTGGAAGATGTGCAGGTTTCATTAACAGATTTAGCAATGTTATTTATATAGCAGGTAAAGTGGTTGGATCAGGTACACAATATCTAGAGGACCGTCCTTGTCCTGACAATTTGCAGGATTTAGGGATTCTGCTTCCCTATCCATTAGAAGTTACCCAACTATTTCGTATTTGACTGCTCAGATAGTCACCAAGTAATCAATCACCATGACTCCTCTCAAAGATAACGTTCTGAGCAAGAGTAAATTATAATGATGGAGTCTCTAAGGGAGTATTTAAGCAAACTATAATTACAAAAGGTTACTATATGTGACATTTTCAACTGCGTATTCCTTATCACCAAGTCTCCGACAATTTGTAACCTTAATTTATAGACTCCTGGGCTACATTTGTCTTATGAATTGCCAAATTTCTCTGGTATGACCCCTAAAACGATCAGAAATTAGGTTGCCTGATTATACCTTTTATGTTTGTAAGGCCAGGTGCTGTAAGGATCAGAAACACCACCACCATACAGGTGGTGTAATAAGCAGGGAGGCAGAAATGACATAAAGGTTTGCAGCCACGGCTTGCATTCCGTTTACTTCAGTAAGTATTTATTTTGTTGGCACACATTTTCCTCTTGCAAATAGAGAATGGTGCTGGCTGCATTGGTCCTTAGGAGTACTTCTGAGTCTCTGCAACATCCTCTCTTTTTGTGTGACATGTGCCCTTTACATATCAGAGACATTACACAGAGCTGTGCCATGCTGTGTGATGCCATCTCGGAAAGGTTGCTTGTAAGCACAGCTATTCCTGGCCCAGGCCATGCAATCTGCATAGAAAAAAGCACCAATTTTTGCTCCCTAAGTAGGGGGGTTCCTGCTCTTCAGACTGGGACAAGGGGCTCTACGGTGCGCTAATTCCAAAAAGAAACCTTCTCTCTGTCACCTGGATGCAGCATTTCCCCATGTCACTAAAGCACATCTTTCCACACCGTGACACACACATACTGTTAGATTCGGCCCTCAGACATGCACAGGGCCCAGCAAGTGCCTGCAGAAGTTCTTTGGATGAGTCACCCCCAGAGGGGAATTAGAGTCATGCAAATGTCAGCTTTTGTGCTGCCAGACTAAGAAGGGGGCAGCTATAAATCTCTCATCAGAGACAGCTAGAACCACAAACTGGAAGATCCTGCAGAAACTAATCCAGGCATTCACAGGCTTCAAGTTTCTGCTGTGTTGCCTTCACTAATGTTAACCCTAAAGCCAAACTCCCAAAGGCAGGTGTCTTACCTCAAGCTGCACAGCATAGCGGATGTAGGGAAGGATAGGAAAGCTAACAGCTTGCATGGCCCAAGATGCTGCTTTAAATCCCAGGTACAGTAGGAGCTGTACTGATATTGTTTGTATTCCTTAGGTCAGGCATGTGAGAAATGGGGTAGCTGACATAAGGGATGGTCATACCAGTCCCTGCCATTCTCCTTTATCTCTCACTATTGCAGGCCATTTAAGTCTTTACCTCCACTGCAACTGTGAAAGCCATCTAAACCATAGCTGCTTTCACTCTGAGCAATATGACTTTCACCAAGTCATTTGCTGCTTTGAGTGCAATAAAGTTTTGCAAAATGTCCTTTTTTCCAGCTTCACTGAGTAAAACTATTCAGTAACCTAACACTGGTCAGTGCCTGCTAAATGTCCTTCCCCATGCCTCAACACCTATTCTACTGTGAGACAACATCACAGATCTCCTGAAGGAATTAGAAAGAGTCAGAGTGACAAAGGCAGCAGAGAACAGCCTTGGGCAAAGGAAAACAAGACCCACTGCACCTCCAGCATGACAGCTGGCAGCAGCTTGCCCCCACTGATGCTGCCAGGCAGAAGCTCTGGGTCAGTGCTGGAAGGCCATGGAGCAGCTGTGGTTCACACTGCTCTGTGAAACAATTAATGCAATCAGTTACTTTCCAAGAATGTCTTGTCTAATGAATCATTGGGCCATTAACCTGAACAGTCGGAATGTATATTCCCAGTGTCAGGATTGCATGAATAATCCCGAAGGGAATAATTAGAAGCGCATCACATAGAGGAACGTGTAATGTGTTACTGGATCCTAATAAATACAAGGACTCCCTAGCACACTGTCAGTGATTTAGAAGGGAGTCAGTGGATGGAAGACAAAGAGGAAGAGAGAGTGGCAAGATGTATGGGTAGCTGATGCAAATGCCTTGCTATCAGTTTAGAGAATTTGTGTATGTCTTTAATGGCATTAAGACTGAAGATGAGAAGCAGAGAAGGAAGGAAATTAAATTAAATGTTCAGACTGTTTCTAGGCATGGGACTTAGTCCTCCCTGTGGCTCACCTACCAGTCTGCTTGCTCCCTATTTATTTTAGACCCTGGTGCCTACATAATCCATACTTCATACTTAGGTTCCTTTCTAGTTAGCCAGTTAATTCCATCCTTGAAGCAAGCCAAGCTGGCTGAATAATTCACACAAAAGATACTCCAAGCAGCAATTATGCATGAGAAGAGGCAAATTTCCTTGCCTCTGTTCAGAACAGGCTTCCAACACTACTCCAAAATCCTCCATCCACCTTTGTGTCACACCACAAGGGCACAGAACATTCATCTCTCTATGCAGTGTTTCACCAGCCTTGCAGAGGACACACCAATGCCACAGTGCACCATCACTGCACAGGAACAGAGGCACAGGGACCAAAGTGCATGTCCATGGCACTAGAAGTCAGTTATTACTAAATTAAGCTAAGCTGGCTCCTCATAAAATCCCTTAGGTGGAAAAGCTCCCTTTACACAGCTAAGACTGTAAGAAGACATAAATAATTCACTGTCCTGTATCTTTCTTACTGTAGAAAAGATTTCAGGTAAAACTGACTTTGTAAGAACATAAACCCAGAGAAATACATTCAGCGTCCACATTTTTTTCCTCGTAAGGATGAAGAGTACATTAAGTGACCTTCCTTTCCAATAGGATAAGAAATCTAATGCCAGCTTAAGAAACTTAAAAGTTGTTAGCAGTTATATAATACTGGCAACATATTTTACACTAGGCAGCTATGAAAAAAAGTCATAAAAAATGCAATTAAATGTCTGAACTGTTGCTATTTTGGAAATTAAAACAACACACAGTATCCTTGCTGCAGCTTATATTACTTACTTATGACTTGTGCACAGTTATTTTCACCAGTTTAACCATGCTTCTTTTCCATAAAAGTCTGCTGTTAATAGGTCCTTTGGGAACCCTGAAAATAACAAGATCTGTAATAAAAAAATTAATAATACTGAGAGAAAACTCGAGTTAGAAAGGCTTTTTAGAGCACATTAAAGCTTCTATTTAAAAAAAAAAAAAAGATATATTTTTGCAGAGACACCCCCCCCCCCCAGTGCTCTGTAGCAGGTAGATCTGAACTACCCTTGCTGAGAAGTTAAAGAAGGGAAGCCCAGCCTTCAAGAGAGTGTCAGGACTTGACTATGCACATGACTTTGTGGTTACTGAGAATGCTACTGCCTTTCTGATGTTGCATTAAAGAATCTTGTTCTGTTGCTAAAATCATACACAGTAATACGGGTGCCAGTGAACATCAGTCACGTGTATATCATTTCTAAATGTAAATTCTTTCTGCACATGAAAATTTCTAAAGGTACCACAGCAGAAGGTACAAATCAGCTTCATATAAGGTTGCAAATATTCCAAAAGCTAAGCGAGAGAAGGAAAGAGGGTAACACAAACAAAACATGCCACTGACTATTGTCAATTGGCAGAATGATGAATTCTGAACTTCCGTGGTTCCACAGGGTAATGGTTTGCTCTTCCCTGTTGCTCAGAATTTGTCACATACCTGTCTAACTGGGACACTGATGGGGGAGTTGTATGTAGCAAGGCTACAGAGAGTTCTGAAGATTTTACTGTTTCCAATGGAAATGGTAAACTGTATTCAACATATATTTCTAGCCCAAATGTGAGAAATACTCACCAAAAATGGTTATATTGATGGAAGGTGATGAAACAAATTTCATCAGAGTGAGTCTGAAGGTTACTAAAGAACAATAATCAAAGCCAGACACTTTTAAATCAGCAAATGCAAATCATTTGCATCCAAGCATTCAAGAAGAAATAAGTAAAGATTGACTTGAACTTTCAATTCTAACTCTTTCAAGAGGCCTTTGAACATTTGGCAGTCTGGAAGATAAATAACTTTTGTTGAGAACGTGTATATGAAGTAGTGCAAGGGTTTGTAAGCCAGTAAAACCAGTTGTCAGTTTCACCATTACTTTGACAGTGGTGGAAAGGTAGACTTGGAATCAGTGCCAGCAAAGTTAAATTTATGGAGCATAATTCTGAGACTAAATCCCTCATTTTCCACATGGATTACTAAGATTGATACACGTGCTGCTGAAAGAGGCTTCTCTACAATAACTGATTTGTTATAGGACAAGATTTTAATTTAGAAACCCAAAAAACCTTGAAGCAAAAGAATATGCAACACGTAAGGTGGATTGAACATGGTTCATAGATAATGTCAAGTTGTGTTTGCTAGTAGGACCACTGCCTAGTAGGCATGGCTCTAGAAATGAGCTGAAACTGTGTAAATTCAGGGTAAAAGTATGTCGTTGTTGGGTTTTGGACTTTTTTTTCCCTTTTACTGTGAGAAAAGCCAAGTAACTTACTGAGACTTGTAGTGACTTTCCCTACTAGCACTTTTTTTTCTATTGAGATTATGTGTTCTTACTAAAATGAACTCTTCAGTTCCAATGTCATGACTTTCTGAATTCCCATCTCTTATTTTCTGTGGGAGGTTGGAGCTATTGGTCCCTTACAACCCCTATAAACTGGTGATCAGGAAACATGATTCACTGGCCAGCAACTCTGCTGCCTGTGTTTACTCTGCTGTGTACTTTCTTGGGCAAACATTTGCTTCTCTGATGGTCCTTCCACACAGCACTGAAAAAATCAGCTCCTCCAAAAGCATCTATAAATCAAACTCATTATCAGTAAATAGAGCTAAATTCAGATTGTGATTGAATTGGGTAATTGCAATTTGGTACCTCTTAGAGGCTACCCAAAAGCTGCAGTGTTACTTCCACCCATTTTATCCTGACACAAACTGCTCCCAGCTCAAGGTTTAGCTAAGGAGTAGCAATCTAACAGCTGCTGCACTTCAGAAAGAGAGAGAGGTGAACTGTTTCTGTCTCACTACTAACCAGTTTGGCTGGCATTTCTCTGGGAGGCTGTGGTAGCCCTAGGATATTAACAATGATTTTCCCACAGACCATCAATGCCTAATTCATCTTCCTCTTCGCTGCTGATTCTAACCTAAGATGCCTGAATCTTCCTGGGGTTTGGCAGGGGCTGATGCAAGCTGAATTATTTTGGATGCTAATAAAAGTTCTAACATTTGTAGTAAAAGTCTGCAATGATCACAAATCCTGATCTGCACAGTACATGCAGGAGAAAATAGAATAATCCTTGATGGGTCTTCCAGTGTTGGGCTTCATGGCTATTCCTGCTGCAGATATTGTTGCTGCATTTCTCAGGATAGAAAATGTGAGCAGGATATGAGACAGGAGCAAAGCTGGGAAGTATCAGTCAGTAGGTCTCTCAGTATGCCCAGAGGAACCAGGGAGGGAATGAGATGCACTCAGAGAAGTGCTGGAAGCAAAATCCACTTCAGGAATAAATCAGTGGCCATTACAAAATGAGTAATAGTCTAACTACTTTCCCATCTCTCAACTGTTGTGGGAAACATGAGGCAGCTGTGGATGCATTACACATATTCTTGTGTTTGAAGATTATGAGGATTTGTTACCACATCCTCCATTAGCCACTGAAGCTAGCAGAGCTGAAAGTGTGCAGGGCAAGCCATGCTCTTGGTGGAGAGATTAAAGTGCAGCACCATAAAAACACTCCTGTCTCACATGAGGGCGTGCAAGTGCTGTTTGTCCATCCATCCAGGGGAAAGGATCCCTCAGACCTCTGAAAAAGATGAAATTCCCACTGTAGAAAGGATGGTGTAGCTGGTTTAGAAACAGGTGATCTTCAGTGCCTGGTGAGGCAGATGGTAAGAGGAGCACCTTAGACCATGTGTCTTCTCCTCTTCCCCAGAATGCCAAGTGCCCATCTTGTCTTTTTTTTTGAAGCCAGAAGTGAACTGAGGAAAAACCACATTTAAGCTGGGTCCTTTGGCTGCAGTCTGTGGTCAGGGTTCTGAAGTTGTTTGCATGAACTCATCTCACCCAAAAGAGGTCACCATCAGAAGCCAGTTTTATTTAATCTTGTGTCATCTGGACTTTCTGATGTAAAACAATAACAGAGAGAGCTTTGGTAAAAGCACACACGAACTCCTCCATGTGATGGAAACAACTCTGAAGACAAGTTGTAAAAGCCCAGATGTGTGGGAAGTCTTTCAATCTGCAGACTTTGGTGTGATATATATTTTAATTACTAAAACACCCCCTGCAAAGATGAACAAAGACTAACAGATTATGTTGCCATTAGAGCTGTTACTATTATTCATTATCCCAGAATCCAAAATGTGTCAGGCAACAAACAAATGTGAAAGAAACTATTAACATACAGGTTACACAAGGGAGAAAATTTAAGGTTTGCCATGCTAATCCTGTTATGCAAGAAACTTTATCTAATTTGACCTTTATGACAGTGATTACTAAATGCTTGTTGTATACGAGGTGGCCAAACATCTGGGTTTATAGTTTTATAACCAAACATTGTTGGCAATGGTTATACAGTGCTGCAGTGCTGGCATCCAAGATCTAGATCTCTGACAGCTGATGTCAGCTCCAATGGACTAAGGGCAAAATGCTGGTACCAACAAAAGTAAAAGATTAAATGATTAGGCATTATTGAAACTTTCTTTTGCTTGCCCTCTCTAAAGAACATTCTGTGTGGCTGAGAACTGCCTTGCTCCAAGGAGAAGCAAAATGGTTAACTACTGAACTGACATCTGGTGCTCCGAAAGAGCCAAGAATGTTACTGCAGAGGTCACAAGGTGAGTTGCGCAGTCCCCAAATAAAATGAACCAGGAGATTTCATGTACAGAGTATCACATTTCTGAGCATATTCTTGACATCTTGTCATATACACATCACCACTGTTATAAATGGGTCGTAATAGCAGTTCCCTTTGAATGCAGTGGTTAAACATACAGTATTCTTCTAACAAATTCCCTCGTTTTGAAGAGATTTGAAAGCCAAACATTTTTAAAGCAATATGCTCAATATGAGTGAGTCACGAGTCTCTGCAAGGTGCAGACAATGACTAACTGACTGAGACAAAGACATTCACACAATTTCTCCCACCTTTTTGTTTAATTCTTCTATACATCTACACATTTTGCCTGGCAAAACTGGCAGCAAGAGAGAAGCAATATCTATGAAACTAACAGAAGACAGAAGTTCAAGTTGGAGAGGAAAGGCAAGGGGAGGTGAAACCTTCTGTTCCATATGATTCTGGCAGTCAGACACTCCATGGGTCTCATCTGAATTTCCTCTGCAGTGCCAGTTTCTTCCTAAACACACTGCTTAGTGCTTGTTCAACCAGAAGCAACAGTTTTTAATATCTCTAAGATGTGAAATGAAAGAAACAGTGGATGTTATTTCTTTCACTGTTTAAAATCTGCTAAGTACCTGCTAAGCATCCTGTGAATTCCACAGGATAACCAGGGAGAAAAGCCCTCAGCTGCATTTGTTCTTACATTATGAGAAAGGATAAATGCGGAGCATGATTTTCTGTGGACTTTTTTGACTTATCATTATTACATTCTCTCTTTTTCATCTCTTCTTTCAACAAAACCAAGTTATGTATAGGAAAATTGAACCCTTTTTGTTGCCTGCCTCTGGACTCACTGATCTTTGTACTGTATCATTTGAGGAATGAGAAGTGGACACAGTAGTCCTAGAGCTTGGATATGAGTAATACAATTATAAAAGGTTTTAGTTTGTTTGCCTGGTTTTTATTTACCACTCTTCTTTGACTCAGAGCTGCACTTTCTCTGCAGAATTCGCTCTCCCAAACCATCTGTTCTCCTTCTTGCCAGCAGCCAAAATATGTTCTCACTCCAGTGTAAGTCTGAGGGCACCCAAGCACCCTGCATCCACACTATCGCACTTCCAGGGATTTTATTTTGCACTGTCTCTGCAGACTTCCTTGAACGCCACCGGCATTTGGGGAGCACTGCAAGAGGCCAGTCCTGGTCTCAACAACATCTCTCTGTTGTGCTTTTTCATCTATTTCCTTCACTGTAAACCTTCTGCACCAGCAGCAACAATGCCAAAGGCACCTTATCACCAAAGTAAAGTTCTATTTTCTCAAAAATTATGTCAGTAGAACACTTCAAAGCCACATTTATTATAAAATTCATACTTGATCCCAGATAGTGTCCCTCAGGAAGTTCATGTACTTTTATTCCAAATTGCTTTTTTAGTTCAGTTGCTCTGTAGCATTTTATCTGGCAATTTGACAACATCCACTGACCAGCAGTGCCATTGCAAATCCAACAACCTATCATTGATGGTCTTATGGGTTGTAGCTAAGAGACTTCAATCCAGCTAAGCTGTAGATAGCCTTTACAGGCCTTAGAAAGTCACCTCTAACATCTGCTCTGCTTAATGCAAAAGGCTGAGGGGAAGCATGGCAGTCCCAAGCCTCTGTCGCAGTGGCAGAAGTCCTGTTTGTCTGTAGTTTCACCCAAGGTGAAATGATTGGTGAAGGAGGATGCATGTCTGTTTTATTCCACCACAGTACAGACCACTTCCAATCCACCCTGCGCTAAGGTCTGAGGGTGCAGATCCCTCCTAGTGTTTCGGGTTTATATTGGGAGCTGGCTCTTCATCACCAGTGGTTTCTGAATATCTATTGTCAATGCTGACAAATGTGCAAGTCTGCCTTCAAACAAGAACTGGAAATATTACTGGGATTATCTTGCATGTCAATGTCACTATCCAGTCACTTAACAATCACTCAAAGAAATGATATAAAATATCACTTTTTTACATAAATGAATAATAGAGTGTTTGTCAGTCACTTCTAGGCTGACTGAGCCCCTTTAACTCTCTGAAACCAGAATCCTTTTTTTTTCCCTAAACCTCCCGAGAAAATGTTGACAAAACAGGCAATTTTCTGTAATTTCTCTGCAAGCTTCTGTCAGCACGAGAGGCAGCCAGAGCCCGCTCATTTCAGATAACACCACAGGGTAACCTTTGACATCCACCCCCTCTCTGCCTTTGGAGGCTCCTCTAAGTGCAACAGTTGTGTCTTTCAGGTTGCAGGATGCAGGCCCACAATTTGGGCTCTTGTTCGCTGAAGGCAGCCTTTGTTTCCCAGCTGACTAAGAAGCTCTTATAAAAGGGATAAGAAATGTAGTTAATAGCTTGAGAGTGGCCTAATCATCGGCTGCTATTACCCCTCCAATATTAGGGAGGATGACAGACCTATCAATAACAGAGCCCCAGGTGAGGTACGGGAGCTGATAACGTGAACTTTGGCTTGATCTTTGCTCTGCAGAGCACAGCACTTATTTGAAAGAGAAGCCAGCATCTATTTTTTTCTTCATATTGTGCCAAAAATCATTCAGCTGAGCAGCTTTTGTTGTGTCTTTCTATCTTAAACCACAGTGATGTGACCAATTTCATTTATAAGCAGAGATGAAAACATAAAAACTCTCCTATCAGACCATGTAAGCTGGAGATATGCACCTGTGTGCTTGTGGCCACTTGCATGACAGTAAAATGAGGTGAAATAAGAAAGCTCAATGTGCTGCTCATCTTTATATACACATAAGTACAGCACCACACACATGCAGATTTGCACAAAGATGTATCACACATGTACTGGTTTCCAAGCAGCTAGTGTCTCCTTGAGTGAACATACAAAAGCAAAACATTCGGCAAACACATCATAATAGCATCTTATGGTCATGACAGACTAAAACACAAGCAAAAGCTACAGACTAGTGCAACTGGATATACTCTTGCTTGAAAACAAGGCTGAGTACAGTGTAGGAGAGGCTCTTTTAGTACCATGCAACCTCAGACATTATGAGCCTGGATCCAGTCTCTATATATCCAAGCGACCAGGACTACCTGTTTAGGAGGATGTGAGGAGCTCTGTGATAAGAGGCAGGAAAGACATCATATCTTTCTTGATCCATATTAAATCACACACTCCCCACTATTTAAAGGTACAACTTCCACAAGCATCTTTATCAGCAATTTAGATACAGCTCTTGTAAAAACCTGGATATGAAGAACCTTCATGTGTCCCTAAGCTCCATCCCCCTGTGTATGTTCAGTCACAGTGAAAGTCTTCCTATTCTGCTGATACAAGACAAGAAAGCCACATCTCCATCCAAATTTCTGTCTCAGCTCCATGTTCTCATTTCATCTTTGGAAAACACAGATCACAGCACTGGACTACCAGTAAGCAACCCTTAAAACCAGCTCTTACTAGTGCCCAGGTTACATTGTACTAAGGCTGGAAATGGGAACCCTGCCCTGGTGTCAGGGCGGGGAAGGTACATTTCAGAGGACATTTTCAGTGCTGCCTGGAGCAAGCACCTTTATTATGCTATTTGTCCACTGATGGCTTTTCTCCTGGAGGTGACAGTCAGTCAGGGACCCCTGTTCTACCCACCAGTAAAGGAGGTTATGAAGGGCTGTCAGCCTGGGGAGCAACCACTGCTCAGGTAGCTGGTACTGGGACTAATTCACCTTTCAACATGACACAGAAAGACCCAGGATGCAAACCACAGAGCCCTTAGCAGACGGCTGCAAGCTCCCATTATGTTGCACTGCATGAAGCTTAGTATTTATATGAGATCACAGCTAAGCAGGTTTCCTTCATTGTCAAACTATGTTTAGCTTGGTTTGGTTAAAAAAAAAAAAAATCTGTTTAATCCTTTTCTTTTGAAATAAGGGAACTTTCAATATAGCCAAAGTGGATGCTGGTTCTAAACAGATCCAGTCTTTTGAGAACGGCTTTATTTTCATCAGGTATTTAACTGGAGTTTTGTTACTAATGCTGGACTTATAGTAGCTAAAGCCAATATAATACTTTCCCGAAATATTACTCAGAACTGCTTAGGCTAATATTTCCAAAGCCAGAATACTGTAAAAAGCTAAGGGCACAATTTCAAATGGCTCACAGCCACATACCACAAAGTCTGACACTAAAACTGTTTTTACTCTAGGCAAGTTTTGTGTTCTTAAACTATTGTGGCAATTCTTGCATCAACTCCTGCTATGGCAGCCGTTTCCTAAGCACTGGTGATGGCAGTCTGAGAAGCGTAAGAATCTGTAATCCTAACATTCATGAGAGGATACAGTGAACAGATTGGGATCTAAACCCAAGGAAATGTGAGCCCAGGAAGAAATAATCCCTTTGAATGCCAGCAGCAAGCAAAGGTGAAGGAACCACCCCAGCTGTACTTAGCGGCTCTCTGCGATTTCCTGGCTCAGAGGATTAAGCAGTTTTCTCTGCAGGGAGCCTGCTTCATCCAGCTACTGCTGCCTTGGTTTAGGAGCATGGAGAGGAGCAGTTTTGATCTGAAAGATGCAGATTCCAGTAGGGTCCTGTGCACAGAGCACCCTGACACAGCACTCGCCGGGCATGCGTGCCACACTCACTGCGCACCAGTGCCACAGCAGAGTGCCAGGCACAGCCACTGTTCAACTCTACACCAGCCAAAACCCTGACACACCAGAAAGGCTCAATCCATCTGCCTATGACTGCCTCACCAAGGCAGCCTGAGTGATCCAGACCCTTGATGTTGTGCTTGAGGATGACAGTGGCCTGCAGGCTTGCCATGTACACAGCACAGAGATACCGAAACAAGGTGTGGAGAAAGGCACTGGCTTTCCAGAACCAAGGACACCAAGATGCTGCTGGATTTGGCTGTGCTTTTCATGTGCAGTTCAATCAACATGCATCCTGGCAGCTGCCACATCCTGTCCAGCCTAGGATGAGCATCTGGAACATCCTCCTTTGTCTGCTAAACTCTGCTGTCTGTGAATGAGGCAGGGTTGATGTTTCCACTGTGCTGCAGCAATGCTGTTAGTTATATTAACTACCCTCCACCCAGAAATGACAATCCAGCATATCTCCAAATTAGCCTTTTTATTGAAATCAATAAAGGAGAAAACACATGACACTAAACTATTTGGTGGCACCTTTGTTATAAACTCATTACTGGAAAAACAGCAATTGGACAGACCTTTAACCACTGTCATTGATTCCCGCACAGTGAGGGTGATCTATTGAGTTAATCAGTGAAGTTACTGCGGTTAGCAGGGGCTCTATGCTGCCCTGCTCAGCACCCAGCCGTGGCTAGAAAAACTCCCCAGCTGGAGGATAGTTGTAGGCCATGTATAAGTCTCACAAAAGCAAAAAATTATGCCAGCACCACTATGCAAACAGACTGGGTTTAAAGGCAGTATTTCACATTCTAGAAAAACTAATATATATATGTATATATATACCTATATATCTATATCTATAAGTATTTTAAAAATGCAGTTCTGGTGCTGAATGGCTGACATGTTGGCTTCTGTAGCTGTTTAGCCTTGAGCAACCTGCTTCTGCATTCCCCTAGCACCACATCTGGTGGTGCTGTAGGACTCCGGCGTGCTCACCCTCAGACCTGGGTGTTTAGCTGATGCCACTGCACAGCCACTAAGGTCCAGGAAAACAGCACAGAAATGTAAAGAGCAGCCCTGCATAAGCAGCTCCCCGTGTATTCTGCAGCCTGTGTAAGTCTGCAGAGATGTGCTTTTAAGAATCGAAGTTTCAAAGGATACACTCATAGGGTGATTATTTGACTTTTGCAGAACAGACCCTTTCTGACCATTGCCAGTGCCATGCCAAAACTTCCAACCCCTTGAACACTGGTAACTTTCAGGGCTATGTATCTAAGGAAAGGTTAACATGGCTTTTTTTCCTTCAGTGACTAGTCTTTTAAGTTCTATTTGTGTTCCTCACAATTTCTTTTTCATCAAGACTGCTAAAAGAAGAGAGACAGCATCAGTATTAATACAATGCTCTATGTCTCATTCCTGGCCTCATGACAGAATTTAGACAGCAAAACACTTAAAATAAGATTTGTTTCACAAGAAAGAATGAATTGAATTTTTGCAGGTATCCAGTATCTGATAGCTTTAAAGAGCCAGCATCTGATAAGAAACAATTCTTGCAGGAGCCTGGTATCGGTTTATTCCTAAACACATATTTACTTGCAGGCATTTGGCATCAAGCTGCTTCTTGAAAATACCAGGATATGGCATGTGATGCCAAATAATTTTCTAACATTCTTTTTGTCCATGGTTCCCCAGATAAGCCTCTGCTCCCCAGTGCCTGTGCAGCTCAAAAAGAGCAACAAAAGAAATTTTGATAGGAAGCAAACCCCTTGTGTAAAGAAGAAATGTCTGAGAATAAGGCACATTTCTTGAGAAGCAGGACACAGAAGTTTCTCCCCTCCTCCCTCAAAAAATCTCTGTAACAGCAACCAGGATTTAGAAGTGAATTTCAAAGTGCTTCCAGCCATGTTTACAGTTTCCATGCACATGCCTTTCACTTGCTATTGGTGCAGGGTGGGAGAGTGTCTCCCCTCAGCCCCTCAGCCACCCCTTGGAATCCCACAGGCTCATGGGGCAGTTGGGTTTGCTGCCTGCTCGAGGCATTAGTCCTGTCCATCACCAGGGACAGGCAGGGCAACAATGTATTTGCCAAAGACACCATCCCAACAACAAAGATGCACGGCCCTCCAACTGCTGTATTAAAGCTGAGCTAAAATGTTTTTCTACTTTATAGATTCTTTTAATAGATTTTCCCATACAGACACTAACTTCTTTTTACGGAATTTTGTGAGGATCCTCAAATTCACCCAAGGGAGAATTTATTCTATTTACTCAAATGAAGACCAACTATTTCCTTGGGAACTGTGGGCAGGTTTCTCCCAAGGATGAAATTCTCTAATTTTACATAAAACCCTACTAAACAGTTGCCAAAGTTGCTGGGTTTGTTTGTGTTTTACGAACTAACTATTTTACATGACAGTAATTCTTTTTTTCCAAGAAAAACAGGAAGCAAATTGCAGCAAATGTGAGAACATACACTTGTAATATTTTTTAGTGACCAAAAGCACTTCAACTTCTTTATGCAGGAATAAATGAATATAACCTCAGAATGCTCCTCTCCAAAAGCCAGAGATACAGAAACTAAAGCAAGACAATTAATTAGACCAAATTCTTCCAGGAAGATTTCATTGATTTCATGCACAGCCCCAGCATCGTAATAATACCATTTCTGTCTCCTTGTAAACAAAGAATGAGTGTGAATGACCTCTTGGGCAAGACTAAAATCCCTGCCACCCAGTTGAAATTTCTTACCCATTTGAAAACACACTGAACTACACCAGTTGCTTAGGCAAGCCAACACACAACCCCAGAGTGATCATGCAACCACATAAAATTGCCTCCAAAAGAGACTAAGGTTGATGTTGGTAGAATAGAAAAACTTGGAAATCTAGAAACAACAATGTAGGGATTTTCAGCTTCAGTTGTTTGAAGGAAGGTCAGCAGTAATGTCAGTTCTTCAAAGGCAACACTTAACAGACCAGCATGTTTCTGGATAGGTTTCAATGAAATTTTAAATAGCCACACTTTACAAGATGGCTATTCTGTGTGAGCATCTGAGCTGCCTCAGATTCGCTGTGGTAGAAGACTATGGCAGATTGAGTCCATCATGAAAATGAAACACATTTTCAGCTTTTCAGTACCACTCCTGGAGCCAAACTTTCATCATTCATTTCAAGAATTCGATTCAAGGGAGGGAGTGCCAGACTCCAAGTGCTCCACTAAAAACTCTTCAGCTGTTTTTCACATAACCTTTTAACATGAAATCTATACATGGATGATGACAGCTCTGCCATGAATTGAAAGAGAGCTGCTCCCCATTAGCTGCATGTTAGCACTGTCTCATTCCTCCACTCAATGCTAAAAGTGAACCTGCTGGTTACCAGGAGAGCACCTTGGACCACTGCTGGTGAGAGCTGCCCTGTGCACTCCCCATGGGTCTAACTGGGCCTCAGGGGAAAACAGAGGCTCTGCTGGATCCCATTTCAAAATGCCAAACAAGTGCTGACTTGCTGGCACCTTAAAATTCTGTTTCCCTGGTTAAATCAATCTGATCTTTTTTTCATGTTTCAGATCGTAAATCTTTGGATTTGCAGGGCTTCTGCTTATCACAGAGTAGCATCTTTCTGCCATGTGAGATCTGCATGGTATTTTTCCTCTACAAAATTTAACATTTGATGGCCTTTCCAAACATAATTTGGATAAAAAGATGAGTCAGGATTTTCAGCACTCCAGATAGCAACAAGTTTATGCCTCACAGTCAGCTCTTATTGTGACTGAAGGGCTTTTCAGCTTATGGTGCAAGAAAATCTTGCTCCCAGACCATTCCATACTTTATTGTGACTGAGGTAGAGGTGCTGTAATTTTCTGGTAGCAACAGATCGTCTCCTACTTGTACATCTTGTGCTAAGGATATTTGTATTTTCTTTCCTCAGCCATCTCTGCGTTACACTATTCCTTCTTCACATTTTCTCCTCTCATATCCCCTGGCATTCAAGACTTTCAGTGGGATTATTGTTTCTTCTTGACTCTCTGTCCTGAACTGTTATTAATTTCACAGTATGATTCTGTACAGCCTCAGTTCCCAGTGATCAAAGTTGCAAGAATCAGTCTGATCTACACTGGACTTTTAAGCTGTGAAGTGCTTTGGGATCCTCCAGAATCAGAGCAGACAGACCATATTTGATAACATCAGCTCCTGAATGTCCTTTCCTCACACAAAACTACAGAACTTACAATGGAAAAGAACTTTTTCTTCCCACTCTTTCCTTGAACTGTTAAACTGACTTTGTTGCTGAACATCAGAATTTGGCATATAGGAGGTCAAATAATTTTTTCAGAGCTTTATTTCATTCCTGAAAGGATGTGACAAGCAACTAGTCATGTATTGGCCCCACTGTTCCCTTGGATAGCCAGGAAATTTGGGAAAGACTCAGAGGGTTCCCAGGGTTAGAAACACAGCCAACAGCAGCATACTGTACATCTTGTTGAAAAGTTCCTAAGCTACACACTTTAGTTTAAAATTATACTGCAATTTTCAAACTCCAGGATATTGGCTTCTCTGGAGACAGTTTGGGGGTGTCATGCTTTGATCCCTCATTCAGTTCAGAGGCAAGGAAACAAAAGGCAAGGAAAGAATTTTGTTAAATGGCCAAATCCCCCTCATTCCCATCATATTGCAGAGTCAACTACATCCCATTTCAAAGTGAAAGAAAGGAGATACTGCTGTAAAGTGCACAGACTCCAACCCTGATTTAATGTTGGAACAGGCTAATGTACTTATCATGGGAATATATAAATACAAAGCTTAAAATAGCTCATGCAGTGCACTGCAATCTGAAATGTGGTCAGATAGAAACATAAAAAGATGTTTTGAAAATACAAATGAGGAGAAACATACAGATACTGTGTATTCCAAAACTTCTGAATTTTGGTCATTGCATGATTCTTTATCATCGATCCCATATCCAGCAAAATTAGATTTACTGTCGTTGCTTCTTATGAAATTACACAGAGGCTGCTGCTTTATTCCTCTCCAGGACAGTAAAAAGCAATAAAATTCTTGCAGATTTCGACAGCAGGCAATTCAGTAAAAGGCTATATATATTTTATAAGTACAATAAAGACGAGTCTATAGCTGAATCATAAATGGGGTTTTGTTTGGTTGTTTTCTGTAAGCATCCTTGTTGGAGACTGTTTTCAACACAGGTTGGTCTTCTCAGCACACAGCCTTCCCTTTTTGGGGAGAAGCAGAATGAAATTTATACCTTTATAATGTATTATTTAAGTTTTGCTCAAGGGTTTTTGCAATGTGTGTCTGTTTAAAATTTAAAGGTGTTGCGGAACTCAATACTTTCCAGTTCTTGATTAGCGCTATAAAATTTTACATACAATTGTTTGTTACACTGTAAAGTGTTATCTATCTTATCATCGTGGCATTCCCTTTGTTATGAGCAAACAATAAATATTTGATACATACATACTATTTCCTAGACTTGCATCAATGATCAGAATATTTTTTGAATTCTGCAATGATATGAGATAACGTGGAGATTAATGGATTAGTGTATTTCTGAATAATAGTGCTGCAATGGATTTAGTGACAGTGCCTGTCTGATGAAATGCAAGGTTTGCTACAAATGTAAACCACAAATTTAACAACATGCAAATGAACTGCCCTGTAAAATTACAGATGTGTAATTTTTTTCTTCTCTCTTGAAGAAGGAAACTTAAGGACTATATGACTAAGCTGGACTCAGATTAAAGACAAAAAAACAAACCGACTCCCTGTCTCCAGTCTCTAGGACATGTTCTCCAGCACTGAACAAGATATTTATCTGAGCAGGGAGTGTGGCATCAAACCCCAAGTTTCCTGGCAAAGGAAACTTTTCTATGCACCTACATAAAATCCACAGGTCCAAAAGCTGCCCTTTAAAGTTTGCTAGTTAAAGTCTGACTCATACATCAAGGTACAAACTATCGTCATTTTATTAGATTAAACAAGAATACAAACTTTTCAGAGTATCTGAACACTATGTGATAGACCTAAATACCTCTTTTCACCATCACTGTGCAGCTAAAGCCATTGTGTTTACTGTAAGAATGATAAAGGTGTTTTGTTAACCAACAGAAGGTGATGCAGAGTATCTCTGTCTCAAAATCAAAATAAGTATGCTTTGGGAAGACACTTATGTCAGCCCATCTAATTTCAAGGAAGAATTCATTTTCAAGCTTTTGGTTGACTTGTTAGAACATTGTAATTCCCTTTCTAAGAGAAAAAGTGTGAAACCTCCCACCTTACAAATAAATCATATAAATGAATCATAGTAGGGAACACAGAGGAGATAAAACCCCACACTATTATAAAAGAGCATTCAAGGGAGAAAAGTGGTGGTTTCTAAGCTTAGAATGATCAAGATGTGAGTGGGGAAAACAAGAGGAAAAGAATGAGCGCTATGGATTAGCCTCAGACTTCTGTTCCCAAATTATTGGTGATTTGAAACCTACTCCTAGATACCATCCACATCAAGCACTCAGAGCTTGGTATGTGAGGGCTAAACCCTTTCTAAAATAATTGCAGCTTTCTGCTTTCTGCCAAAATCTAATGGAATAATTTTCCTTTGCCATTGTCATTTTGCTATTTCAGGATGTGCAATCTGTGTATTTCTTCATGTTTGTGACTTCAGTGGCTAAATGTTAGGGGGTTTCATATCAGAAGCATTAGACCTAATTGCTTTTCTCCTTTCCAAATAAATTTTGTTTACTGAAAGCAGATACAACACTGGAAAACATTGAGTCACACTGGATCTGTACATGTACTAACACCTACATACCTCGCAGGACAGCAGTGATTCAAGCCCAGATCCGGGAGTGTGTGTCCTGTCAGAACATCTCACAGGCTTGCCTGGGGAAGCAAATAAAACAGAGCAATCAAACCCAAACCTTGACAATACAAAGATTTTTTTACAACTTCATAAAATTTTAAAAGCATAATAATTGATAAATGCATTTTGTCCCACAGCTGATGCACTGTGGGGAAAAAGAGGGGCCTGCTAAAGAATGGAGAGTGCTTTGGAATTGCTGTCTTAAACATTCCAAGCAGCGCACTGGAATCATCACACACCATCTCCCCAGGGCAGAGGCTCCAAAGTTCGGTTTCCTCCCAAGGATCATTCTTCCACTCTCCTCCAAGGACAGACTGACTGCCAGCACAGGGCCCGGAATGCTATGGAGTAGGCCTGGCTACAGTTGTACACCATATACTCTTGAGTACCATTGCAGACTGGTCTATAAAGGTTACAAAAGTCTTGTAGGCATAAAAGCTTTTGTCTTCTCCACTGTGCTAGTTCAAACTCAGATTTCTCAAAGGTTTCCCCACCAGAGATGCGATGAGTACCAAATGCAGGGTGCAGCCGTTTCTGTTCCCTTTTTCAGGTAAAATTGCCTCTGAAGAGCAAAACTTGACTCGTACTAGAAGTCTGGTACAGAACTGAGTCAAAGCTCTCAGGACTTCTCTGTGACCCCACAGGGGAATGAAGGAGCCTCCTGTGGCACCTGGGGAGCATCCAGCATTCCAAATCTCTTTGCCCAGCCCCGGTGCCTGCGTCAAAGCTTTTGTATGGCATACAAGAGGTATAGCAAAACATTTCATTAGCTATAGTGTTTTCAGCAGGGGATTTTCAGGCCATAGAAATTAAACCTTCTGTGCCCCTAACAAAGTGCAATGTAGATGTCCTCCTTTTCATTCTGTAACTGTGTATGGATTTCCTCAGCCTGACAAGAAATGGATCCTATGAGATGAAGAACTGTCCATAATATCTGGCACGTCTCACCAGAGGACACAGCTTCATAGTAACACATGATTTTTCCTTACCTGGAGTTCAGCCATGAGTCTGAATTCCATTACCAAAAGATGGAGGTAACAGTGATTTTTAGCACCACTATTCTCTCTCAGCAGTATAAAATAACATCAGTGCAACTGCATGACAGGACATGAAGCCTTAACTCATAATTCAGAGAGTCCAACTTTGTGCAGCCATCTATGCCAAGCAACTACAAGTTTCAATCAGGCTTCCCTTCTGGGAAAATTAATTGGGGTGGGGATGTCTTTTTTTAAATTATTATTAGTTTTAAGAAACCCTTACAAAGGATTTGTTCCACAATGAGAGCATTTAATAAGTATTTCCTCTAAGGAACTAAGCAGCTGGCAGTGCTATTACACAAAAGGACTATTTCAAGTATTTGGCTTTGCAGATCACAAGCATCACACTTCCAAATAACATCTTTTGTATAGATACGGTGTTTCTGTTCTCCAGCAGGAAAAGGAAATGCTTTACATTATTTTTAGATGGTTTAAAAGTAGGCAAAAGCAAAAATTTCCAACTGTTCAATTCAATGTCAAGAGTGGCCAGATGGTGCCATGGGGGAATAAAATAAGGGTCCCCTCAACAGCACAAGCTTCTGGGATGGTGCAGCCAAAGCTCTGGGAATGACACTATCTGTGGTTTCCTGCTGACCTCAGTGGGCCCTGGAGACATATGTGACCAACAGGACTCAGCACATGAGCAGCAACCAGGCAACATCCCCAAAGGCTGCAACAAGCAGAACAGCCAACAGGCAAATATTCTTTTAAATTAAGAGCATTCTTCTTAAAAAAAAAAAACAAACCATGAGGAGAGATAAGCTTATGAACCACCTGCAACCTCCATGTAACTGATATCCAAGGAATAATCAGTCTGTAAGCTGGGCGTTATTTTGTCTCTGCAGAAGATCCTGGGTAACAGAAAAAGGCCAGCTGAGCTGCCAAGCAGCTTTTTAGTTCACATTCTGCTCCTTGCCTTCTCAGTGCCTTCATTTAGTAAGCACCAGAGAAAAAAAAAAAACAGCGACCAAAACCAACCACAACAAAAACAACCATGACGGGAATCTGACACGTTTATCAAGCATCCAACTTCTGAAGGACACGGACAGTACTAGCACTGCATCCACCTGAATCAGGAGGAGGGAGGCCAAATGTGTGCTGTCAAATACGCAAGCTCCAGTGCCTCAAGCTATGAGCAAACCTCTTCAGCTGGACCTTTTAATGCAAGGATCTCACTAATTGAAGCTGCATTTTTGTGTAATACTTTACAATTCTATTATTCCCATTTTAATGCTGGTCATAAGAACCACTGGTTATAACAACCACCAGCCCTAGGGCCCTTGTTTGTGCTGCAATTGAAATGCAAAGTAAACCTGGATATGCCACTAACAGACAGTAAAATTCTAACATTTGGTTTGGTATCCATGAGGCTTTTATATTTTTGTTGTGGCCACAGATCCCAAACTGAAGCTTCACTATTTACAGGTGTCTGGAACACCAGAAAGTGCCAAAATGTAATATACTTGCTTCCATTCAGGAGCTTGATCCAAACTTTGATAACCTCAGGAGAAAGTAAAACATACAAGAAATAGTTAATGTTGTTTCCATTTGCTTCCTTTGTAAAACAGAATTTCTGATTTAATAAGATAGCCTTGACCCTGCAGCTCTGCTCCTGGAGTCAGTGTGATTACACAGTAACTGCAGAACTGGTCACATGAAGGAAATCCAAAATGCTTTCTGGGCCGTGCTCATGGTTAATCGTAACAGGCATTGCAGGAAGATTTTACATTTGAAAACAGGCTTTTTTTTTTTTTTTTCTTAAGGAAATGCAGGAGCAGGAAAGCAGAAGCTAGCAAAAGTAGCTGTTAATTCCCTAAATCCTGCAAAGTAAATTGCTGCAGGAATTCACAGCACAGCAGTTCTGATACTGACACAAGAAGTGAGTGCTGCCTGTCTGTTAACTACATTGAATTATTTTCTCTGTATTTCAAATCATAATCATATATTTCTCATACAGCCATGCCCTTCTCCCACTTATTCCATCCGCTGAATGTCCTCCAGCCTGTTGCCAAGTCTTGCATCCCTTTTTCAACAAATACTTGGGCAGGAACATCCTTCATTTATTCATTACTTGGCACTTACGGGATCCTAAATCTAACAGGGACTGACAGTGCTAATTCAGTATAAATGCTGAGCCAATATAATATTCCAGATCTTTTGCTGACAGTGGTATGCAGAAGAGCCATGTAGAATAAATTCTTTAAACTGGAAGAAAATGCAAGACTTTCTGACTGGCACAGAATCAGGTGGGACACATAAATGTAAAAACAGAGATTAAAATTATCCACCTAGACAAAATAGTTTAGTAACTTCCAGAATTGTGAGGGAGAAAAAGAGGGTTTGATCTGATATTCTTCACCATGAATTCTACTCCACAGTTCAGAGCTGTACCAGGTATGTATCCCACGCCAGCTGGCTTCGATTATACAATGCAGAGTCAGAATCTGTTTCAAGGCAAAGATGTGAGTCTGGCAGGTGAATAATCATCAGCATCTGACTAATTCAGCAGAGATATCAGCAGGAGCTTTTAAGAGACTCACTGAGGCCCCAGTTTGCAGTATAAACCTGGAACTACAGAGGCTATCTTCTGAGCCTTAAGATTTTGTGGTGGGGGCTTCTTGCTGTTGTAACCAGAGGATGGAGCTGATTGAGTATGGCAGCAATTGCATTTGAGTTGTTGGCTCTTTGAAGAAATCTGTCATTTAAAAAGTGGATTACATTGGTTGTTTTCCTACCCAAAAGCTTCGCAAAGCTACCTGCCAAGCCAGGCAAGATGCAGATTTAATACTGTGGTATTCTAGTGTGGACTGTTGGTCCACAATACACCTGTGCAAAAGTGGTTTGTGCAATCACTTAGACTGGAAATTAGATTACCCTTGAGGTAACACCCTGAAGCTGTACATGAATATCCTTGCCCACCAGCAGAGAGTGCTTGACTCCCATACCAAGAGCAAACTGAATCCTCTCTCCTCTTGACCACGTGGAGAACACACAACAAGGGCTGCCAGGACAGGCAAGAAAGCGTCTGCTGCTCTCTGTGCTACTAAAGGTTGGGCTGAGCTCTTTTCTGTTGTGAGTTTCTTTCACGTCTGTTCTGTGCATCATCATTATTCAATTTTTGCAACACTGTGCTTGCAACTGTGGGATCACAGTGTCCTCCACACAGGCCAAAACATAGGCTTCAGTTAGCTGTCTGCCACTTCATCTCTCAACTACAGTTTATTTGTCATCTAAAAAAAACAACTATGGAAGGTTGCATAAGCTTGCTCTTTAACAAATTAAGTGCTTTGCAATTGTAAAGAAGGAAAGAAGTTTTTGCTTCTGACATCTTGGCTGAAAGCAAAGAGCATCAAAAGAATTCTTGATGGGTGGCATGAGCCACAGAACAGTACCTGGCACTGCTTGTTTCAGAAGCACATATAAAAGCTCTTTCCAATAAACTAGTCCTTTTTTTTTCCCTCTTTGACTCAGAGTTGAAAGTGTTGGCATCTGCAACCAACATCTGGAATTTGGTCCAGAACAGCTGATTCACTACCTGTTCTGCAAAACCGTAAGATGTGATGTCTTGACATAATCATCCCTGGTAGTTTGATCAGGAAGAATTTCTGGTCAAGCAAACAGTACAGCAAATAACCAAGACAACTTTCAGAAGAGATTACAAGCAAAGATAGAAAACCTTGATTAAAAGCCATTTAAAATACATCAATAGCTTGATAGCCTGTCAAAGGTGAAAGAACCCTTTCCTAATCACACAAGGGCCTGCTTTCTTGATAGGAGTTTTCTCTCTGGCATACAAAATGCTAAGCAAAACCTGCTAATCTGGTCTGTCAAAAGAACATGCAGCAGCACTCTGCCCCTGGCCCCAAACCTCTCATCTCTGTTAGCATGAAGGTTTGGTCCATGAGACTGCCCACCCCAAAACCACCTAAAACCAAAACCTGAACAAAGAAAAAAACCCAAACCAAATGGGGACAGGCATGATAAATACTTATGATCTATTTGGGGCATCAGCTGAACACACTGTATAAACCTGAAGGCTTTTAAGGCTTCTTTATATTTACTTTCTGATTTTTAGAAATACTGTAAACCCTGCATAAATTGGAAGGGGACTGTAAGATTCCCCGTGGACCAACCTTGTGTTAGACAAATCCAGTGACAATAAAACTTGAAGTATAGTGGTAGGGTCACAGTGTCTTGGCCTTGTGTCTCCAGTGGTTAACATGCCAAGTGAGGAAAAATGCCCATCTTGCTGGTAACTCTTCAGAGTCTAACTGTGAACCAAGAACTCTTTTTTGAGACATTCTGAGACATTTCTATGGCTTTTTGAGCCATATTTCTATGGCTTTTATCTATTAGCATTAGATAAGGGTAACTATAGAACTCTAATGTAGTGAGCATCTTGTATTGGCTGCTGCTAACACATAGGCTGTACATAGACTACCACCAAGAGACACAATTCAAGTATCGATTAGAGCCTGCCCTGAGATTGCTGACGAAGAGATGTCACAGCTCTCAAAAGCATATGCTTAGGCATGTCCTCACCCAGCTGAACCCACCATAAGTTTCTGTTCACAGAAGCTGCTTCTCAGCAAAGGAGAATCAGCTTTTAGACGAGAAAGACACAGACCTGCCACTGTTATGGGCTCTTCTGCAGCAGCTGCAATAATGTAATTGTTTCCTTTCTGAATTTCAGCTGAAAATAGGTCTTTCCCCGTTCAAAACTTCCTTGCCTTATGGCTTATCATTCTCATATATTGCTTAATTTGCTAAAGTATTCTGATAATGACTACAAAAGACAAGGAGATAATTGTGTTGTATTGAATATAAGCTTTCCCTTTCTTCATGTTTGCATTAAAGTTCTTGTTGGGGTTTCTATTAATGTAGGAAGTATATGGACTTACAACCTGTGAATGTGCACCTTTAAACCTGAAAATACATGCACAGACCAAATGTTCAGATGTAATACCTGATAAAACGGGTACGGGTTCCATCTCGAGGAATTCAGCCCCTGTGGAACTGCTCTCTCTTCCTTTCTGTGTTTCAAGATGCCCCATCCCCGGCAGTGCTCAAGGCCAGGCTGGACGGGGCCTGGGGCAACCTGCTCTAGTGGAAGGTGTCCCTCATGGCGGCAGGGCTTGGCACTGGGTGAGCTTTAAGGTCCCTTCCAACACAAACCCGCCTGTGATTCTCGCTCAAGGTAACTCTGTTGCTCCAGCTCGGGTGACACGTTAAGGAGAGGCAGGATGAGACCTCTGCAGCCTACGAATGACCCCCACCCGCCGTGTGCTGACTGCTGCACCTCGGCCTTGCTCCGCCGGTGCCTTCTGGCCTCACGGGAGGCAGGTTTCCGGGTTACCGCTTTGGGATTGGGAACGGGAGGCGAGCGCCGGGTCCCTCACGGCCCGTTACAAACGTTTCGGTGCCACATTTCTCCCGGCGAGCAGTCGGACCCAGCTGAGGTCTCTGTGATGACTCGAAACCCTCGAGGTTACCGCCTGCCCGCTTCCCAAGCGACGGAGCGGAGCCAGCGCCAGCTCGGGTCAGCTCAGTCCTGAGGTAAAGGCGCGCGCCCGGCCTGGGGCGCCACCTGCTGGAGCAGGCGGGAAGCGGTGGGGGGGGGCCTGGGGCGGCAGAGGGCACGGCCGAGCCCCCCGGCTGCCTGCCGGCATCCCCGGCCCCGGAACGGCTGGGAGCTGGCGGTGGAAGCGCCATTGATGCTGCTCCCTGGCGCTGCAGGCGCGGGGTCACAACTGGTTTTCCGTGATTCCCGGGTGGAGCCGGGGAATCCCAACAGGACACGCAGGGGAAGTGGAGAGAGTCACTGCGTGTGCGAGACAGCAAAATGAGTTTGTGGAGAAGATTCCGTCGTGTTTTCTTTCCCATTGGACTGAATGAGAAACTTGGGAAGCCAAACTTAGCTGCTTACTGAGAGGCAACACAGGTCTTCTGCTGCGATCTCAGCAACGGCAAGAGGATGCCGTACAACCTAGTGCCACGAGACCAAACGGCTCCAGCTTTTCCTTAGAGCAAGAGTCGCAAACTCAGTCGTTTACTTTATCAAAAATGCCTGTTATTCAGTCACCCCTCTTCCTAGCTTAAGAGATTGTCCAAAACTGTGTTAACTTTTTGTTTAGAGGCTTGATTCCTGATAGAAATAGAACAGCTACCTGCAGAGTTATGAATTCTCTTAATATCCAAGCACAATAACACTGTTATGAAGGCCACGGGGTTGTGTGGGGAGCTCAAAGTTGTTCATCTGTTTTCATAGAATCATAGAATAGTTAGGGTTGGAAAGGACCTTAAGATCATCCAGTTCCAACCCCCCTGCCATGGGCAGGGACACCTCACACTAAACCATATCATCCAAGGCCTCATCCAACCTGGCCTTGAACACTGCCAGGGATGGACCTCCCTGGGCAACCCATTCCAGTGCCTCACCACCCTCACAGGAAAGAATTTCCTCCTTATATCCAATCTAAACTTCCCCTGTTTAAGTATCATCCTCGTGGCCCTCCTCTGGACTTCATCCCATAAATCGTTCTTGTGGAATCTCATCTTAACTTTGGAAAGTTCAAGTATGTGCTCGTCACCCAGCGCTGGGCCGGGTCGATCCCCGCTATGCGACAGACCCCGGGGCCCGCAGGTGAGGCGCGGCCCGCGCTGCCGCCGCACGGGGCCCGCGGACCCGCTCCGGGGGGGGGAGCAGGGAGGGGGCAGCGCGGCGCGGAACGGCGAGTGAGGCCTTCCCCGCCCCCGCCGCTTCCCGGCCGGGTGCCTCTCCGCGGCCGGCCGCGGGGTGCGGGTGGGAGCGGGTGCTGGGCCCTGTTCGTCAGCTGTGGGGGTGCAGGGGCTTGGCTGGGCCTGCAGCCTCCGGGACGGGGCCCCAGCGGCGCGGCCGGGGCAGGTAAATAAGTTGATTCTCCGGTAGCAGTACGTACGGGGAGGTGAAGTAACTGCCTGCAGGCGCCTCTGAGAGGAGTTTTGTTCTTGAGTGAGTAGTATCTGCCTTGTATGTGTCACTCAGTGTTTCAGAGTGGAGGCTGTGGGGTTTTAATTACTTAAAAGGACTTTGTTCTTTATGAGTTGGGATAAAGAAGATGCAGGCAGAGCAGGAGGAAGTAAAAGTGAAGTGTGGCTTTATTAATAAGAATTACTTCATTTGCGTTTTGGTTGATTCCGTTTACATGAAAATTTAAAATATATAAAAGTTTGCTTCCATCAGGAGTTGTTTGTGTGGTGGCCTCATGAGTGCTGGCTAAAGCTGCCAGTTTAGATTAGCAGCACCTAGATAAGGTCTATAAGCATGTCCCTTTAAATTTCCATTGAATGTGTCCTGAAGGTTTATCTTTAGCAGACAAGTGTTGAAAAATAGTCTTAAATCTGGGAACGTTCTGAAAGGTAAAGAACTGCATCTGCATAAGAAAGTATGTTTGATAAGACTAAAATAGGTATTGTGTAATGCTTACGAGATATAAGGCAACTGTTAAATATGCTTAAGTAACATTGTCAAGTTGTAAGCGGAGTGGTGATAACAACTGAAGTGGCTGGCATGGTGTTCTGTTGCTCTCTGGAGAAACACCAGTAGCTGATGTGGTCTCCTGAAGTGGGTTGGCTCTGTGGGTACACAACAGGGCTGATGCTTCCAAGAGTAAAAGTGAAGAGAGCTGAAGACAGTAAGTTTAATGGTGGTGTTCTGCTTTTATGCAGGTAACGACCTGAAGGTCAGATGACCTGCAAGCTTTTCAGAGCTTCCTTTTCCAAAGAAGTATTTTTAAAATCTATTTCTAGTATTAAATACTTAAAGCAAGTTGTAAGGGCTGAAGGGGGAGTAATAGTTTGTGATATAAAGGGCTTTCTTCTTTCATAACGCTGTTAGTCAAAACACCTGAGAATAGTGATGTGCTAAACCTGCAAGTTTTAAGCTGTTTCCTCAGTTGGTGCGTGTTGGTTTGTGTCTCAGCAGAATGTAACTGTTTACCTGTGATTTAGGTGAGTTGGTATTTGTAGGAAAACTGCCTTGTGCCACCATGTGTTTAAACACACACCCCCCCCCCCCCCATAAATGATGCCTGATCCTCCTGTCAAATCTGAGGTACTTGGTAAACACCTCTTAAGTTAAACAATTGTTTCAGGCAGTAAAACGATAACGATTTGTGAAAACGTAAAGTGAATGCGTCTTTACTGCAAGTTACATAGTTCAACTACAAAATATTTAGTCCTTCTATTTCCTCCCATTACCCAGCATTGGAAATGACTGTAGGAAGAAGGGAAATGATCAAAAAAGATACTTTTTTTCGTTGGACTGTTGCTGTGATTATTTATGGTTACAAATGGCTTTCATAAATGGCAGTCTGTTTTCTTCAGAGGCATTCATAAAAGTCAGTTTGATACTATGCTTTTAGTGAAAAATGAAGAGGAATTGTAAAAGCAGAGTGTCCATGATTCTGTGAAAGATGCCAGTTTTCTGAGGAGCTTGGGTCTGTATTTATTGAAGCCTCGATGGCTTTCTGACTCCCATGCTCTTTGCTATGGAAAGCCTGGTCACCTTTCTTTAAGGTAACTGTATAGTCTGTGCTCCATATGCTTGGCATCCTTCTCTAGCTCTGAACCTTTGGAGATGGGCACTGAGGTTTTTCAGGAGTGGGAGAGAGCTGTCAGGAATATGATTTGGAGAACGGATGAGAATGGTAAGGAAGGGATTATGCAACCATGAGCTGTTGATTAAACATTGAGTGAGCTACATAATCCCTCCTGTGCTGTCTGCGTCTTGGCAGCAAGCTCTGCTGCTCCTTCTGCATTCAGCATTCACGTGTTTCTGCCGACGTGCCAGCATTTTAACACGAAAGTGCACCAAAAGAGCAGTTTTCTATTGCTGGTTACATAACTGTGTGCAAAGCCCTGCGGTTGTTGTGCAGGCTCTCTGTAGCAGGGATTCATAATCTTAGTGTCTTGATTCTGTATTTCCATAGAAGCGCTTTCATTTTAGAGTCCTCCAACTGTTTGTAATGCAAATTCTGGTTTTACACCATATTAACAACATGCTTTATGTTCTGTATGTATACACTGTCTGCTAATTTACGATGTATTATCTCTCAGGTGTGTCTGTTGAAACTTTGACACGTTCTCACTGATGAGAAACAGATGAATGTCAGAGAAATCTGCTTGCTACTCCATGGCTCTTCTAGAATTCCACTGTATTCCATTTATACATTGTCAGACTGAAAAATTGCACAAGTTGAACTTATTCAGGCAGTTAATGTTGGTCGTTCATCGCTGCATTTAAATTTCTGTCATCATTTCTAATGGTAACAACATGTAAATTTATCTAAAATTTGAAATTTAAAGTAGACATTTTAAATAATTACTGCTTAAAAGACTGTTACCTGTGTAGTAAGACATCTGGATCATGTGGGAATAAAGACATTAAAAACTAAGCTATTAGCTGAGCTTCCACTGTATAATTGTTGCACTGTTACAAATGCAAGGTGCCTGCAGATAAAATTCTGTACAGTAGAGAGATCCTTTTCCTGATTAACATTTTAGATTCGTAAGGTTTTTCTTAGAGTAAGAAATGTTACAATAACATCTGAAAAAGATTGGAATTACACAGTTGGATTGTAGTCCTGCAGCTGTGCAAGATGTTGCTATCGCACCTTTCAGTTAGTAAAATGACAAGAAATTGTCACTAGAAGAGTCATAAGCCTCATTTTCACTTGGGTTCTCTCTGTGCTGCCTTTGCCATTGTATGAATCAGTATCTTGGCTTTTGGAAACTTCATTTAAAGTGGAATATTTCATAAGAGTAGCATCAGTCTTTATTTGGGATCGGTGAGATGATTTTGTTAGCAGAATCTCTCATTTGCTGTTACAAACTCTGGGACAACCTGGAGTTAGAACTTTACTGCTAGAGTTTCATTAAATAACTGGTTTTGTTATCTTAAATTCATGCTTGAAGTGCTTAATCTGTCTCAGCTGGGTACCATGCTTCTTGTAGTTCCTCTTGATGAGTCCTCTTGGGTACAAGAAACACAACAAAATATGCTGGCAGAGCAATTCGTGGCCCAAGTACGACTTCGAGAAATGTGGTGGGGTAGGAGAATAGAAGTGCAGAGGTGACACAGGTTCCAGACGATGCTGGGTTGATTCCATATGAGTCTGCTTGAGTGTTATTTGTTAAAGAAAACAGAAAAAGTGTAGAAGGAAATGGGAAGGTCAGTACTGTCAGAATTTCTGATTTTATTTTTCCTTTTCCTTGCAGCACAGCACTAAATTTGTAATGAAATGGAGTCTGGGTCAAGCTCTTTTCGAGTGGAATTTCCAGATTTTTCTAGCACCATTTTGCAGAAGTTAAACCAGCAGCGCCAGCAAGGACAACTATGTGATGTGTCCATTGTAGTTCAGGGCCATCTCTTCAGAGCCCATAAAGCTGTTCTTGCAGCCAGTTCACCTTACTTCTGTGATCAGGTTCTCCTGAAAAACAGCAGAAGAATAGTCCTGCCTGATGTGATGAATCCCAGGGTATTTGAAAACATTCTTCTGTCTACCTATACCGGTCGTCTGGTAATGCCTGCTCCTGAAATTGTTAGTTACTTGACAGCAGCGAGTTTCCTTCAGATGTGGCATGTGGTGGATAAATGCACTGAAGTGCTAGAGGGGAACCCAACAGTTCTGTGTCAGAAGATGAATCATGGCAGTGATCATCAGTCCCCGAGCAGTAGTAGTTACAACGGCCTGGTTGAAACCTTTGAACTTGGCTCTGGAGGACAGCCGGAATTCCATAAAGGGCAGGAGCTAAGAGATGGCGAAAACGAAGAAGAGAGCTCTAAAGATGAACTGTCGTGTCAGCTGACGGAACACGAGTACCTTCCCAGTAATTCTTCAACAGAACATGATAGACTTAGCACTGGAATGACAAGTCAGGATGGTGAAGAAGGAACTAGTGATAGTGCAGATTATCAGTACACCAGGCCTATGTATAGCAAACCCAGCATCATGTCTCATAAGCGATGGATCCATGTGAAACCAGAAAGATTTGAACAAGACTGTGAAGGTGTTGATAATCCTTACGATGAACACCAGGTGTCTGAATCCATGAATGCCATTCAGGCAGATCATTCAATCCAGTCTTCAGGTGTTGAAGACTTTCATATAGGTGACAAAAAGATGGAAACAGAATTTGATGAGCAGGCAGATGAAAGTAATTATGATGAACAAGTTGACTTCTATGGCTCTTCTATGGAAGAATTTTCTGGTGAAAGGGCAGATGGAAATATAAATGCTCACAGACAGGATCTTATGATGGCAGCAGGTTATAGTGAAGGCATTGAAATGGCTACAGGAATTAAAGAAGAAACGTCCCTCACTGGATTCTCGCATGCTGATAAGCTGTATCCCTGTCAGTGTGGAAAAAGCTTTACACACAAAAGTCAAAGAGATCGGCACATGAGTATGCACCTTGGCCTCCGACCTTATGGCTGTGGTGTCTGTGGTAAGAAGTTCAAAATGAAACACCATCTCGTAGGCCATATGAAAATTCATACAGGCATAAAACCGTACGAGTGTAACATCTGTGGGAAAAGGTTTATGTGGCGGGACAGTTTCCATCGGCATGTGACCTCCTGTACCAAGTCATACCAAGCTTCTAAAGCTGAGCAGAGTACTACTGAGATGAACTAAGGCATCAGTGCTTACGTTTGTTTATTAAAGTAAGCAAATTAATTATGCAAATCATGTCTGGTACTTGCTATTGTAAATTCTCAATCTTCTCCCTGCCCTCCACGTTGTAATGATTATGCTGGTATAAACAGACCAAACTCTTATTTTACTTTCCACAGTATTACTCCAGGTGTTCAAAGTGCAAACAGTTAATCTGAAAGGTGCTTGTAAAGTGAGGTCTGTAAGGTCTCTGTGACGTTTATTGTAATTGCAGCAGTATTTAGAAGCCCTGTTGATTTTCCCAAGTCTTCTAAATTCAAAGCTCAGAATTGACCCAAATCCTGCAAATGCTTAGATGAAGCAAGAATTAAAGTAGCCCTACTTAATGAGGAAGAGAACTAGGATGACAAAACCAGGGTGCATATCACAGAACCACAGAATGGTTTGGGTTGGAAGGGACCTTAAAGCTTATCCAGCTCCAACCCCTGCCACGGGCAGGGACACCTTCCAGTAGAGCAGGTTGCTCCAAGCCCATGTCCAACCTGGGCTTGAGCAATGCCAGGGATGGGGCAGCCACAGCTTCTCTGGGCACCCTGTGCCAGCGCCTCAGCACCCTCATGATGATAGGATTCACATTTTAATGACAAAAAGTTAGAATTCCACCTCAAACTGGAGACTGCCAACATACTTAATGTGCATCATTAGATAGTTTACATTGTTAAATAGCCTTTGCTGTATTGCTTAATGAAAGGCTGTGTTAAATATGGTTTGGCTTTCCTTTATCTGTCTTC
Organism: Pezoporus wallicus; assembly: GCF_028554395.1. Taxonomy (NCBI): domain Eukaryota; kingdom Metazoa; phylum Chordata; class Aves; order Psittaciformes; family Psittacidae; genus Pezoporus; species Pezoporus wallicus. The sequence continues at coordinate 1,903,499 of NW_026636761.1, read as the reverse complement.
CATTTTATTATCCATCTTCAGTAAAACAAATGTCTAATTTTGTGCTGATTTCTATTTGGTGTCTGTAATGCATTTAAATATAGTTGAGCACTATATAAACATCAGTCTGCATTAAGCATAATTTGTATCTACTCCTCTAGGGCCTAATGCCATATGACTCTTGGCTTGACTTGATTTTGATTGCTACACCGTGAGAGCTTCTAGAAGGGTGTGTAATAAATGTTCTGTCAGGAAAAAAAAAAGTAATTTTTGGAACTTATCCAAAATAATCAAACATTCAAACTGTAGTTTTCTGGTCAGATTTTTGTGGTTTACTACAGTAGCAAGTACCAAACTCTGTGGATTCCCAAATTGACTTTTTATTGGTACAAAAACTTCTTTGAGAACTTCTATCTAGTTTTAGAAACCTGCTTTAGGAAAATTATTTAGTCATTGATAGGTATTTATACTTTTAATTCTTTTACTCTTTGAACAGGAAGAACTATAACACAGCTTCTTGGTACTGAACTACTGTGACTGTACATGTGATCACAAGCAGCCCGGGTTGATTACCTCTGAAGGTGAAGTTGCTTGTGGGAAAAAAAAAAGTAGGAATTACGGTGTTTGGATCTATTAATGGTACTGAGAACATGGTACCGTGCTCATGTCTGAAGTCTGGGGGTTTGCTGGGGAAGTGGTGCTCCTGCTTTGTTAGGATGAGGATCTATGTGCTGGGCTCTCATTCCTGGCGATAGATGGAGGAGCATTTGTAGTTCCGAGAGATGCTGCCAGCTCTGCAGGTAGAGTGAATGCATCAATTTTAAAGGTGGCAACAGGATTTTGGGGTTGAAAGCTTAATGCAGTCCTGTGCAAAAGCAATTAACCCTTTTTGTAGTTTACTGAAACATAAAAAGGAAAGAGCCTTCAGAGCATACACAGACTATGACACAAAGAGTTGATGTCCAGGTACAGTGCTGGTAACATGAGGAGGGGGAAGTTACCCAGCACCAAAGGCCTAAGCCTGTCTGGCCCAAATTTATATGTTAGATACTGTGATATGCAGGATAACATACTTAACAGATACATACATAACAGATGACCCTGTATGGTGAAGCAAAACCACACAAAGATAGTTACTATTTAGATGCTTTTTTAAACTCCCAGTTACAAATTGTCTTAAGATGCAACCAGACTGTATGTTGAATGTGAACGTCTGGTACAAGCTGGGGTTTTACTACTCAGTGGGCTGTAATGACTGTAGCTTCTTTTCTGACATTCTACTTACAAACTTTAATTTTCTTGAGAGGCTCTTAATCTTCTAATGCTTCAGATATTTTTCATATGGAATTTTGTTAAAACGGATATTCCCAAATAGGATGAACCCGTTGCTGGCAATGGGCATAAATGGTCAGCACCACAGAGTTCCTGTTCTTAGCACTTAATTGAACTCTACAGTATACCATGGTGGCCATATATAACCCTTGTAATCAAGGTAACTAAACAGGGATTTGCTCACTAACACTGTAACCTGCTTAATGTATAGAAGCACTTTGTATTTAAAAGGAAAAGAAAAAAAAAGAGGAAAAAACATAAAACTTTATAAGTATGTTTTTTAAACTTAGAAATATATTCCCTTTATGGTTTGTTTCCACACTGCTAATACTGTCTTTTTTAATATTGAAAAAAAATAATTATAATGCTTGCCTGTTTACATGAGTGTAGAAGAAAGAGGGTTCTTGCACTCAGTGGCCCTATTTTTCCATTCTGCAAGGCCTTACTACATACAGGGTGTCATTTCTGCAGGTACCATCATCACACTCGAGGGAAGGTATTCTCATACTCATTTCAGGAGTAATCTTGTGTATTACATTAGTTCTCAACCCCTTTCAAATTGTCACTTCAGTGTTGCATACAAAGGTTAAGGGTGCCTCTTCCCATTTAACCATCAAAAAGGCTGGTCAGAGGCACCAGGCTGAAAAACACGGTCAAGCAAAACACCTCTTTCTGTTAAACCCAGACTATCCTACAGAGCTGCCAGCAAAACTGTTTCTTTTACCAGCTTGGAATGACTTTTATATGGGACATTTCAAAGTTAAGCGTTGCTCCTATTTGCAGTTAGACTACTTTGAAATAAAGCTTTAAAATAAAATGTACTGCGAGAGACACTTTAAAGGTTTTATAACAGGTCCAGTAGATCATATTATAGAACCATGTCCTCTTTTAATGACTTAGCATGAATAGTAACTTTATAATATTTCTTATTACTGTTTTACCCCATTTTATGACATTGTCCTAAAAGTCCAACAAATGTTGCTCCGCTGATCCTGTAGCACTTGGCTTTTTGATGTTAGTTGACATGAAACCAGTCGATTGCAGGAAAATATTGATACGATTGTCATGAGGTTGATGGGAATGATGGTGTAAGGAAAGCTTGAGATAACATGTCTAAAATGCTTTTGCTCATCACAGGCAAAACAATTGACTTGTGTTGGTTTTCATGAATTTACTATATTGCCCTTTGACAAACCTCTGATCGCTGATTCAGGTACTGGGGGGGGGGGAGATAACAAGAAATTACTTAAACACTTAAGGAAACCTCTGTCCTTCCCTTTCCTCAGTCTCAGTTTAAGGCTCACACCTCTCCCTGCCTTTGTAATCTCCTATTGTTTCCCTTGCTTTCATTGAGAGCTGCATTCAGCCCGTGCCAGCTCTTGTAGTGAGGTGACAGATCACTCAGGAGGTTGGGCTCATTGCCACACTGACTTGTCTTGCCACTCTTCATCTCAGTGGGTGTCCTGTGCTGCTCTGGGCTGGTTGTTGTCACTGATTGTCGTCGTGGCACCACATAGTTCCATCAGGGATGTGTCTGTTCCAGCTTGGCTCTCCTGAAGGCTTCAGACGTGCACCTGCTTTGGCATGGCTTAGCTACAGGCCAAAGTCCCTTCAGAAGTGAATATCCCAGGCATGGAGTGTGTCCTGCTGTGTGTGTCTATACATGTCCTCAGTGTCTTCTCCACGTGTTTCCCAAGGGCAGCTCTTCAGTTTATCCACGTTTACACATGTGTTTCCCTGGGAGTATCTTCTTATGTGTCTCCATGCACCTCTTGCTAGCAGCTGCCACTCTTCCTTAAACATGTTTGAGCAGAGGCACTGTGCGCATCTCTGGCTGAAGTTCTGGCATGCAGTGGATCGTTTGCATGCACTTCAGTGCAGGCTAGGACCTGTTGTGACCATCACAGGGCAGTTTGTAACCTCTTGCTGTATGTCAGGGAGTGTCCAGACAATGCCCTTGGTCATACAGTTTTAGGTAGTCCTTTATTGGGTCCCTTCCAACTGGAGATACTCTGTCAGCCTTGCAGCCCCCTGCTACTGAAACCCTGCAGTTTATGGCTGATAGAGTTGTGCAGTGTAAACCAAGACCTGCAGATGCAGCTTCTTGTCAAGCTCTTAATCTTTGCTAGCGGAGTGGTCTTGTTCAACACACAAGAAATTACTTCTTGTTTGTAGGGAGGAAGGAAGCAATCCCTATAAATAGATAATAGGAATGCATATGTATATGGTGAATTTCATTAGTCTTCCCTTAAGCTTCATGATCTTTAATGATACAGCTTAGTAACATCTGTGCATTTTTACACTGCTTGCTGTTGACTGCAGTGAGGTGAATGTCTTCTGGAAAACAGTCATTGTACACGCAGGAGGCTTTCAGAATTCCCTGCTACCATGAAGCCATTCATTGTCCTATCAGTGGTAAGAAAATGATACTACAGCTAAGTTCCTTTGCATTCCAATTTGTAACTAAGATGTTAATTACCATGGAATCTGTGTAGCTGATCATAAAAAACTGTGTAAGAGTATGAAAAATTCAGCTGTTAACAGCATTAAGAGCTCTGCTTAGGTGCGTATCTGACTTTTAAGGGAGGAGGTTCCTATTTCACACACCACTGTTGGGGGTTTTTGCTGTTCTGGGTTTTAAACATGGCCTTGCTTTATGGGTGAGCAGGTAGACTCTGGAAGGTACTGTCAGGACAAGTTTTGGTCTTAGCTTTTGTTCATCTGAAGTGTTCCTGGGGTTGAGAAACTTTGTCCTGTATCAGAAGCGAGATGATCAAAGGCTGATGTATTGGGTTTCTTGATACAAAAATACTTGCTATCCCTGTATTATTGAGCCTGAAAGAACGGAGGCACCTCATGTCTTGTAATCTCATGGTGTTGGTACCAGGAAGGAGACCTGTCTCTGAGTTATGAGATCCTACAGCACTGAGTGTTTTCCTTTAATGGAATCAGAACCTTTCTCAAAACAACATAGGAAAGTTGGTTTTTTTTTTTGTCATTTAAATGCTTTATTGGCTCGCTAGGCTTCTTTAGCTGTAAACTGCCAGTGCCCATGGGGAAGATGCTGGAAAACAAAATGATGATATATTTTAATGTGATTAAATTGTAAGTTCTGATTTTTGCTTGAAGCCTGTGTCTGTCAATTGCTGCTCCTTTGTTTTATTATTCATGGGATTCCATATTTCTTCCAGAAATGTAACTGTTTATGCAAGTCAAGTGAATCTTCCTTAATGAGCTATAAGTTTTTATTCTAAACAAGTCATTTATAATAGTAAATTTGCATATCTTGATATTTTGTGAGATGTTATGCCTGTATTGCAGAGGTTGGATAGTTTTGTCTATAAATATTGCTGTCCTAATTGTACAGCATGGTTTTAATTTAATGTTACTGTTCAATATTTTCTTCTTATAGAAGAGTCCCATGCCCCTTTTTTGTATAACATGTTTTAATAAATGTTACCTGTCAACTTTGTAAATGTTTTCTTAAGCTTGAATGAAAGGAATGCATGTCTAGTACTAGTATTTAATATTTCACTTTTGCCAAAACGATAAGAGCGCAAACAAAAGTACAAATCCAAAAGTTGTTGATATATAACTTTATTAAATATATAAAGAAAAAGTGTGTCTAGTAACGTGTCTTCTTGAAACACTGAGCACATGCCAGCCTGGCCGAAGAGAACACTAAAACCTGATTCTCCTGACACAGCAAGTGAATGATTGGGCACATTTCTTTGGTGCTGAGGTAGTTGCCATTCGTGTGCCTGTTGTGCCCCCGGTCAGGATGCTCTCCCCGTCTGCTCCTTTATCTGGTAACCCATCAACACCTCTTCCATCTGTTCTATAGCGAGAGAAAGTCACCCCTCGGAGGTGATGTGCAAGGCCGGACCATGCGGGTGCTCTGGCGGTACCCAGTGGCACCAGACTCCTGACTCACACCATGAGCTGTGTGGTGCAGCAGTGAATCCACCAGCAGGTGCAGGATGCCAGCCAACGAGTGAGGGGTAAGGGTGGAGGGACACGGGCGAACTCTTTAACTCCTCCCTTGCACTGCCCCGCGCAGGCAGCGGCTCACCGCGGGTGAGGGCCCCTCTCTGCACATACACAGCCGGGTACGCCCGAGCACAGACCCCGCGGGGGGCAGCTCAGCTCCAGCCGCTCACGGTGATCTCCACCGCTTTCACCTCCTGCCACTGCCCGCTTGTGGTGCGTTTCTAACAGCGCGGCGCCACCCGCAGCCCCGGGAGCGGCTCTGCCCCGCACGGCCTCGCTTGAAGCTTAAGCGCTGCCACTGCCGCACACGGGAGGCCACGGCACGGGCCCGGCCCGGTGCACCGGCGGCTCCGCCCGCCGCACGTCACCAGGAAGCGGAAGCGCTGCCAGCGGAACCAGTTCCGGGTGCGAGGAGCTGCGGGAGCGGGCGGGAAGCGGCGGTGGGAGCGGGCCGGAGCCGGGCCGGGGACCCGCCATGTGAGAGGCGCTGACAGCTCCGGGTGAGCGGCAGGCGGGCCGGCGCGGTGCGGAGGGAGCCTGGCCCGGGGGCCGGCGCGGCGCTCCCGTGTGGGACGAAGCCGTTCTCCGGGGGGAAGTGGGGGGTGTGGGTGTCCCGGCGCACTGACAGGCCCCGGAGGGGCGGCGGCTGCGGGACGAGCGGCCGGGACGGGGCGCAGGGCCCGTGTGGGAGCGGTGTCAGCGGCTCCCGCTGGGGCTGCGCTGCTCCCAGCCTCGCCTCGCCTGGAGCCGGCGCCGCGTAACCCGAGTCCGCGTCTCCGGCGCACTCTCGGCTTGTCAGCGGGGCGGGCCGGGGCCGGTGTCCGCTCCGGCCGCTGCTGGTCGGTGGGGACAGCCCCGGTCCCTGTCAGCGCCCTTCAAAACCCCGGCAGGTGAGCGCCGAGTTGGGTTGATTTTAGAGCGAACCGAAGCCGAGCGTGAGGTTGGAAGAAGCCTGAGCGGTCCGAGAGACACTGATACCGGAGAGCCGGGCTGCCAGAAAGGAGAGGTGGCACAGGATTAGCTGCACCGCAGCTTGGGACAGCTCCCGGCCTGTGGGGTTGGGGTGTGCCGGTGCCTCGTTGCCGGCTCGGTGAGAGCTGCGCAGGGTTGAGCCTGTCAGAAGTAACGGGCTGGGACAGCACCATGAAGCGTGTTTGTCAGAGCTGCTTTACATCTACTGCAGAAAACGTTGCTGATAGCTAGAGAATACAGGTACTTCCTGGATTAAAAGAAACGCTGGTGCCTGACAGCTGTGATCTGAGGAAGAGGGACTGGGTAAAATAAACGAACGAATAGATAGATTAAAATGCGTAACAGGAACCAAGTATTACATCAGTAGCACACAATTTATTGCAATAGCTGAAGATACAAAAACCCTCTCCTCTTCCATCCCACTTGAAGTCCTGGGGGGGTGTATGTATTTCGAGTCTCATGCTATCAGCTAAAGAGGTTTCTGCCTACTGACAGTGACTTCTGGAAGCCTGCAGCTCAGAGTTGTCAGTGCTCACAAAGTGTGGACAGTAGCTGTTTAGGTTTATATAGCATGTCTCTAATGAAATTGATGCACAAAATAAGTTTGTGATCATCACTTGTAGGGTCTTGTCACATCACTTCTGTAGTAACTTCCAGAGCCAGAATGTAGAGATGATCTGCGCTGAGGTTGCAATTGTTGGGTGAAGCTTTGTTTATGCATCAATAGTTGTTTCATTTCTTACTCTTTTAATCACTTCCATACAGGCAATTGTGAGGAAGACAATTTGAGAATAAGGGACGAAGGTTGGACTTCAGTTTCACAACTGCTGTCTTTGGATATTTGCTCAAATAAGAGGCTTCTGGTTTATTTGTTTTGCTTTGGGTTATTTGTTTTTTTTCTTTCTATGAAATGCTAAATTTGCACTTCCAATAATTTCCCCTGTTGCACCATGCTAAGCATTGAGCTTAGGTTTGTAGCATTATTATTAGCATGTGTGTATATATACACACATAAATCAATTTTTTTAATTTGGTTGTTAAAATCACCCCTTCCTTCAGGTGATTTTCTGTTCATCACATTGCGAATGTTGGTGAGGTAAAAATAAACACTTCTTAGTTGTTGTTAGGCAAAAGGCTGAATTAGTAAAAATCCCCCTGCCCAGAGTGGAGGGGTTTGATGTGCTGCTCACCCCTGCAGGTGATGGGACTGTGTCCTGCCATGCTCCTTGCCTGGCAGACAGGACTTTTACCCTTGGTTTCACTGTGGATGTTTGGTACTTTTAGAGTTGCCTCTGTGTCTGCAGAGGAGGGATGATGACGTTGACTTTCACTGTTATTGTTCTGATACCTACTGATAAAATTGTGCAAGAACAAAGTTTTCTAGTAACTACATTTCGGCCTGTACTGACTGGCTTCAGTTTCTGAGGAAACTGTGGGGTTCCTGCATTTTTATGAGGGAATTTATTGAAGCTTTAAATTGTCCTGTAGTCTCCACTACCGGTTCTGTATTTTAGTCTAAAATAGAAGTGAAGCAGACTCATTTCAAAGCTGGCTTCTGATGAATAATAAGACATATGCACCTTTTATTGTATGCTTACGACAGGTAATACACTATTTCAAGTGTTGGCTGAACTGTCTATATTTCCTTTGATTCCAACAGCCCCTTTTTTTTGCTTAGTTCAGACTTTCCCAAAAATAATACACTTTGTGAATCAAAATTATAGTGATTTGCAAATGGTTGACAATTGGAGGAATGGGGATTTGAATCCTGTTTTGTTAAGAAAGGAACTAATTGCTTCCATAGCCATTTATTTTTGAGAGATGTGGTCATTTCCACAACTTCTGTATTGCTCTGATACTGGACTACTAGAAAGGTAGCGTAGTTCTCATTTAGGTTTTTTTTTTGGGGGGGGGGGAATGGCTTTTGCATCAGAAATTTACTGTAGACTGTTTAAAATAGTACTGACCATAACAAAAGTGTGGGCAGGGAGTTTATGTAGAAGCACAGGCTTGTGCAAGCTGGTTTTAATCATCCTGGCAGTTTTATTTACCTGTTAGAGGTGAATCTAACAATGATGTGTTGAACTGAGCTGGAAAGGGGTTTCAGATCGCTGGAGGTATAAAAGATGCCATAAAGTGCATTTTATCCTATTGGAGATGCTGCAAACAAAATGAAGTTTCATGCTGCAACAGAAATGTTAACAGAATGTTCTGTTGTGCTGTAGCATCTCTTAGGATCTCCATACCACCTTTGTTAAGCTTCCATCTGAGTCCATGATTGTCACTTACTTATTCTGAGATATCAAACTTTCATGTCTGTATGTAGCAATCTCTTCAATGTGTCTAAGTTTAAATATATTTGAGTTTAAAAACAAGGAATGCAAATCAACCTAAGCAAAGATTCTTGTTTGATTTATTCTTCTATGGCGGTTAATGCTTCTAAGTTCAGCTTTGTAATTCCCTGAAAACTCTTCTTCACAAAAGAAGAGTATAAATAAGAGTGATTTAGGAGACTGTGTTGTTTGACATGACAAAGATTTGAGCACTAAGTACATACTTATTTAATGTTCCATTCGAGGGAAGCTTTGAAAGAAAATGGATGAAGCTATTACTTTATGTGGTCAGGCAGAGACTTGCAATTTTATCACCGATCTTAAAGCCTATTGCTTTGTGTTTTCTTTGGTTTTAGTTAATAGCCATGTGCTTGTGAATTACTGCTATCAGGTAACATCTAGATGACCAAATTCAGACAGAGTAAGGTTTCAACAGCTTTTTGCTTGCCAGAATGCTATGACTTAGCTGATAAATAATATGTTAAAGAGCTTTTAAATGTTAGTTCTATGTAGTGCAGTCAAAGTTTAGAAAAATCTAGTTAGTACACAAAGACTTATTATATAGGTCTCTTCCATTAAGCTCCAAGTGTTTCCTTAAGTGCCAAGTGGAAACATTCCCCCAGTCATTCTTTCTGTGGTTGGAAGGAGTTGTTCTAATTTTATATAGATGTCTATGCATGGCTCTGATTTTAGTGCATAAATTGCACTGCGAAGTGTGTCATTAGGTATATTTTCTGTCACCAGGAGGATGCCTCTGGCAGTGTGTTGTACAGAGCATGAAATAGACTGCATGGATGAGCTGGGAATACACAAGGCTCTATTTGTAGTATTCATTGCATGTGTTTCTGGAAAAACCTTTAGTGCAATTGATTTTTAAATCTATAGAAAATAGCAGAATCTGATCACCTCACCTGAGATAAATATAATTTAGTTTCCTTCATGATGTTTAAAGGCTGGAGAGTTCTTAAGAAAATGGCTGCTTGAATTTAGGAGGAATTGATGCAAAACCCAATGCTATGTATTTACATAGTACTGCCTATATTGTTGTATTATTATAAGTATGCTGTAGTTCTGCACAAAATTGTCTCAGTTGTTGGGAGAGTAGCTTGCCTTTTTACATTATTTATTTGTTTGTTTATTAATTCCTGTGATACTAAAATCTGTCTCCTCACTGTAGGGAAGCTGACCGTGCTTCAGAGCCAGATTTTCAGCAAGGCAGCAGCGCTGTGTGTCACACTACATTAAGGCCATGCAAGGGCACTCTGCTGTATGTTGGCTTTTCAAAGAGAATATAGTACTTCACTGTTATGAGTATGAACTTGCAAAAGACTGTATGATCAGTTTCTTTCCTGATTTCAAAGATTATTTAAAGAGGACTCTTAGGAATGCCCCGAGACTGTGAAGTATCTGATTGTAGTTTTCCTTTGGTACAGCGTTAATTATTGTGGCTGCTGTAATCTGAAAACAAAGGCAAATTTGAAATGCAAATTTAAACAGAAAGGAGTGAGGGTGATGAAGATTTTTTGCCCTAGATCTTCCCTGAGCACAGATAAAAGAGTTATATTCCTAGGTTAAGATTCTCTTGAATACATGTTTGCAATGATGTCTTTTCACAGCTGGTGTAGTAAACACTCAATGCTCCAAAGTGCAAGTGAGGAGTGTAGTGCTTTGTAGAAATGGTTGTTTCTTTCCTTGCTTTTTCTCTGTATACTGAGCAGGAATATATGGAGTATCCATTCTTGGCGGCATGGAGCACTTTTCTTGCTTTAGTCTTAATTTTTGTTATGATCCTCTTAACTTTTCTATGTATTTCAGTTTTCAGACACAGCTGTGATTTGTAATGTCTGTTTTTTCCCCAAGGAACCCATGTTGCTGAGCTAACTAAAGAAAATGCAGGGGATCTTTTCTCACACCTTTGTGTGAGTTCAGATGAGCAGAATTTGTATTACTCACCTGTCCATGATAACAGCAAATCATACATCAGTGGTGAATGAAATTAAACAGGTGCAGACTCAGAAGCAGAAACTAATACGGCGTTGGCAGACACACAGCTTCGTGTTGTAGTTATATGATGCTTCCCTGCTGCTACTGTATGATGTCAGTAAAATTAAAATGCTGAGTGTGTTTTGTCACCATCTATTCTTGGATTTTTAAGTGAAACAAGAGCTTTTCTAGAACATGATTTTTAAAGTAAGTTTCTGTTGAAATCTAATGTGAAATGTTAAATGTATCACTCTCATGTTCACAGGTTACTGCAATGAGCACTGTTGTTTGAAGACACAGGGCAGCAATCCACTACTAGTAAATTCATATTATGGTCTATGTTTGCTGTGTCAGACCCTGATGAATAAATGAAATGCAGGCGTGAAGAGAATTGATACGATTCTTTTGGGTGTGACTGGATCATCTCCTACAGAAATAGACAGGAGGCTCAACACCGAGCCCTGCTAAGACTTAGTGAACTTGGTGTCCAGCTCTGGCTGTGCTTTAAAACAAGAAAGCCTTTAGCCGATTTCTTAGATATATAGCATCTATAAAAACCTCAAATACTTTGATCTGCTTGTGCAGGAAGGTTGAGGGAGGACCTGTTCATAGCCCAGTGCCCAGAGGTGGATTTAAATTTCACAGGACTTTAACCTAACTTTGCACTCTGCCGCAGGCAGGGGTGGAAGCTAAAGCAAGACAAAATACATTACTTTTTAACCATGAGAGTACCTGACATTGCTATGACTTATCTTAGTTCTCATTACCCTTCAAATGCTTGAATTTGTATAATACAAATAAAATTGTCTTCATTCTGAACTTTTGATATGTCCAAAGCTAATTTGTGCTTTAGAGTATCTTTCTGCTGCTCTCCTCACCCCAAGAGAAGAGCTTAGGGAGACCTTTCAACTTGGAGGAAGCTGTTAAAAAATTGGAAGAATAAATAAGATCATTCTTCTATTATTCGTCAGTAAAACACTGCAAGTGGTGCCTGCTCTGGCATGTGTGATGCCGCATTTTTCCTCAGGTCTTGCCTTCCCAAACTGATACAATGAAGTTGGAATACCCCAGCAAAATCACTGTAGTCTCAGCACTGTTCCTGCTACAATCCTCCCTGAATGAACCCTGAATGTGGGGTTCACTGGCATCCTTGTCAGTTCCTGGACTGCTTCAACTGGAGATTTCAGAGTCTGGCTGGAAGTGAGGAAAGGGTTTCTCTTCTGCCAAGTGCTGCTGCTGTTCTAAATTCTTGTCATTTTACCCCAGCTTTCTACAGATGTTTTCAAGGTCACAGGAAGGATGTGTCTTTCAAGGAGACTAAGGTGGAAAAGTAGTCAAGTGCATGCTGTAGCTTGTTTGCTTTCTTCTTTCAAGAGCAGATGGGTAGAGAAACTCATGATCCGCTGCTTTTTAGGCTGTTTTCTGGACTTGATCTGTTTGCTTTCAGAGCAATACTGTATATTCCCTTGATCCCTATTTCTGTTTTTTTTTTTTACTGCTTATATTGACAGCCACACTTGCAGACTTTTAGCTCCATCATTTTCCCCACTCACTACCAGGTTTTGTGCTGTTTACTCCTAACATTTTAAGGAAAATGTGCTGCTTCGTTTCCCAAAAGAAAGATTAAACAAATCTGAGAACAAGAATGTCGAGTTACTTGTGGATACATCTGCCTGTGGACATAATTGGGTGTTCTAGAAGATTTGTGATATGCAAGGATCACTGTGAATCCCTTTCCTCTTTATGTCCCTCTCTTCCTGCTTCTCTGGGATGTGGTCACAGTCCATTTTCAATGTGTGGCCATGTCCTAGAGAACATGAATTCATTTAGAGATACTAAGATGCCATGATCAAAAGAACATTTCTTTTTTTCTCAATGGTAAGGCATAAAATGTCCATTTTCCTTCTACTGAGGTACTTGTCCTTCATTCATTCCTTCTGTCTGGACTGGTGCAAGTGGTGACAATTTGTATTTTAATATTTTGCGTAGGACTAAGTTGTTCTCCATTTTGCTGAGTAAGAGCCCATAGGGAAGTATGAGGCAAAGAGGAAGGCCACTTTCTGTATATGAAAAGTATATGAATGTACAAGCTTAGTCAAGAGAAACTTAATCAGGAATGTCCTGGTGTCCCATTTGTGCAGAGCTCATAAGCCCCACACCTAAAGGTAGTCACCTGTGTTGGGTTTATATGGAAGCCTGCTGCCCTGTCAGGTGAGCAACAACTTGACAAACATGTATCCTTGACTTCTGAAACTTGTCTTCCCAGTGGCATGGGTGCATCTGGTGGGGACTCGAGCAGTGGCTCCCTGCACAATGTACAGGGATGCTCGGTAGCACAGTTGAGGTTGCTGTTTAACTGCACCTCTGTTAGGCTGGGGTTTGTTTGTTGTAATGTTTGATTTCTGACCTGTGTCTGACTTGCATCAGCTCACAAGCTCTGAATCATTTTGTGGCTTTGTTGCCCTGCCAAAGGTATTTTTGTATAGATAGCTGTGATTATACCTCTTCTGCTAACCACCTTCTAATCCTTATTTCCCTCAGCAGAGCACATAAAGCATCTCTTGTCCTGCTTTCACGTAACAACTGTAAAAACTCAAATGATGTCTGGTTTACCCATTTTAATCTCTGACCCACTGGTATCTTACAGAACATGTTCAGCAACTCTGACAACCTGATTTTGAATGCTCTATGAGAGCTTTAGGCTGTTTCTAAGTCAGACATAATGTTAAGTCAGGAAGCTGGCTGTCTTGTTGCTCTGCTGAAAAGAGGTTCCATTTGTAGAGAGTATGAATGTTAGTTTTAAGTGACAGTCAGCTGATACAGCTCCAGCTCTTCCTTGTAGGCTTTTTACCATATTCATATCCATTGATTTTGTTTTTAGAGTGTCTGAATTTTCATCATTTGATTTAAATTGTTCATATGTCCCATTACAGCATGTAACATAAGACATAAATAGAAAAAAATATCCACTAGTATGTTGTGATACATTGGACATGCTTCCTGCGTCAGAAGTCAATGGATGATGTTGAGATCTCTTTATGCAGTTGGAAAAACAGGTATGATGGCAATATTATGTGTTTAGACTTCTACATTAGTAAGAATGAGAATAGCAGTAAAAGCCTGAAGATTTTTGGGGCACTGGATTAGGGGCCCAGTCTTGGAAATGTAGGGTGGTGTCTGCTACAGTGAGACACACTCAGGGGGACAAGCATGTGTGTCCTTTTTGTGATAATACTCCATGAAAAATCGGTAACATCCTTTAGATCTTGTTTTGAAATGTAAACATCTCCCTACAGCCTCTGGGAACATCCTTTCCCAGTGTATCAGGCAAGTTGGAGTACCCATGGCTTCTGAGTTAGGTTAGAGTTCAAATGTCAGATGATTGTAGCTGAGAAATCGCTTCTGTATCAGATGAGCTTCAACGTTCACATGGTTGGTCTAAAAAAATCACAAAAGGAGATTTAAAAAGTTTGAGAGTCCCTGGGTGGCTCCAGCGCTTTCCCTTCAAACGCTGCCTTGCAGATTGACCCAAATTCAGTATTATCTGGGAACCTCTGACACACTGGGTAAATAGTTCGGAACTGAGTCCACACTTAAATGTTTCCTTTTACCAGGATTTCCGTGGTTGTGATGTGTGTATTGAAAGATTGATTTTTACTTTTTTTAAGTAATTGTGCAGTTTAATTTCTAAGGAGGTAAATGTTTAAACAGAAATGTCCCTGTGCAGTGTAGTCATCTTCTCTGAGATAACCCTGACATATCTAGACTTAAATGTTTTTAAAACACATTTGTGTGTGTGCGTGCACACACACATCCCTGTCGCTTTTCTTTAGCAGGTTTTTCAAACCTCATAAAGTACCTTCCAAAGATCATTCTTGGGCAATTTAACAATGCAAGTATCAATGTAGTATCTGACTTGAACACCTCTTAAAGCTTCTGAAGTTTTTAACTTGCCTAGAGTTAAATCACTTGCCTAGAGTTAAATCAGAGTGAAATTACAGAGTTCCTTTGAGGACATAGACTGTCCCAGGGAACCTGGGATGGATTATGAGCATTGAATTGTGAATGTTGCAGAGGGATAATTCAAATTATAGAAATACAAGAAATGGGTAGATTAAGACTTACTTTTTGTATTATAACAAGTGTTTATACCAACTGTTTTGTTGTAATGCACCTTAAAGAGATCAATGTGGTGATTTAACTTCAAAATGTGCAAGCATTTATTTTTTAAATGGAAAACTCTGCATTCATTCTCAGCTGCAAATCTTCTTATTTTTCTTTCAGATTACTCTTTACATCAGTAGAAATGGACAGCAGCAGTTTCATTCAGTTTGATGTGCCCGAGTACAGCAACACTGTTCTGAGCCAGTTAAACGAGCTCCGCCTGCAAGGGAAGCTATGTGACATAATTGTGCATATTCAGGGTCAGCCATTTCGAGCCCATAAAGCTGTCTTAGCTGCTAGTTCTCCATATTTCCGTGACCATTCAGCGCTGAGCACCATGAGTGGCTTATCAATATCAGTTATTAAAAACCCCAATGTTTTTGAACAGTTGCTTTCTTTTTGTTACACTGGAAGGATGTCCTTACAGCTGAAGGATGTTGTTAGTTTTCTAACTGCAGCTAGCTTTCTACAGATGCAGTGCGTCATTGATAAATGCACACAGATACTGGAGAGTATTCATTCGAAGATCAGTGTCGGTGATGTTGACTCTGTCACTGTTGGTGCTGAAGAAAATCCTGAAAATCGCAATGGAGTTAAGGACAGCAGCTACTTTGCCAATCCCATTGAGATATCTCCCCCCTATTGCTCTCAGGTGCGACAGTCAACAGCAGGCAGCGATCTTCGGATGGAGACTGCTCCAGGCAAAACTCTACGTAGTCGTCTGCAAGAAGAAGGGCATTCAGATCGAGGAAGCAGTGGGAGTATCTCTGAATATGAGATTCAGATTGAAGGTGATCATGAGCAAGGAGACCTGATAGTAAGGGAAAGTCAGATTGCAGAGGTGAAAGTTAAAATGGAGAAGTCTGACAGGCCAAGCTGCTCCGATAGCTCTTCGCTTGGTGATGATGGATATCATACTGAAATGGTGGATGGAGAGCAAGTGGTAGCCGTAAATGTTGGTTCCTATGGGTCTGTCTTACAACATGTTTATTCGTTTTCCCATGCCTCATCACAGGCTACAGGTATGTCGGAAACCTTTGGAAGCCTGAGCAATACGAGTCCTTCCAGGTCAATGCTAAGCTGTTTCAGAGGGGGTCGCGCACGCCAGAAACGGGTATCCGCTGGTCACTTGCACAGTGATGTTCAGGGCTTGGTGCAAGGGGCTGACAGTGAATCCATGGTGAGTAACCCAGGATATGAAAACAGTCCACGGGAAAGAAACGCAAGAGGTCATTGGTACCCATACAACGAGAGGCTGATCTGTATCTACTGTGGAAAGTCTTTCAACCAGAAAGGGAGCCTTGATCGACACATGCGATTGCACATGGGAATCACTCCTTTCGTGTGCAAGTTCTGTGGGAAGAAATACACCCGCAAGGACCAACTTGAGTATCATATTCGTGGTCACACAGATGACAAGCCCTTTCGCTGTGAGATCTGTGGAAAATGTTTTCCTTTCCAGGGTACACTCAACCAGCACTTGCGAAAAAATCACCCTGGAGTAACAGAAGTAAGAACCAGGGTAGAGTCTCCGGACAGAACAGAAGCATTTGCAGAACAGAAAGTAGATAATGATGCTTCAGCTTCTGAAGCTATGGATTCTAGTATGGAAATTCATGCAATGTCTAACGCATCTGATTAAAATACTACATTCTTAGTGCAACACGGACAAGCACATTACTAATGTATTTTTAAAATATTATTATTTTAGTAATCTTCAGTACAAGTATAACAGCTGTTTAATTTTCCTGACCTTCTGGAAATCAGTTTGAAATGGTTTCTGAAGAAGACTACATAAGTATTCTTTGTTTTTGAAGGAGGCTGGGTTGGTTGTTGTTTTGTTGGGGGGGGTGTGTTTTGTTCTGTTTTACTTTTGAAGATGCTCAAAATCTAAAAGACAGTGTGCTGGGGAAAGCATAGAAAGAGTGCTGAAGTGTCCCTACTGGTTGATCTGGCAAGACACAAATTCCAGTGGAGAAAGATATTAGAAAAAGATTGGCAGCTCTGCTGGATACACCAGGAAGCTGTAATCTTCCCTTGTTTTCTTTCTGAAGCCCTGTTGCTGGTAATGAGTTACACAGCAGTGGGGGGAGAGAGTATTACAGCTTTGGTTCCTTCCGTGTGTCAGGATGAAATCTGTTTGCTTTTGCTAACTGTTTTTGGTAGTTAGTCTGTTTATATAT
Organism: Pezoporus wallicus; assembly: GCF_028554395.1. NCBI lineage: Eukaryota > Metazoa > Chordata > Aves > Psittaciformes > Psittacidae > Pezoporus > Pezoporus wallicus. Next base: position 1,886,563 of record NW_026636761.1, on the reverse strand, counting down.
ATAAATTTGCTTTATATATATAAAATGCTTTCACTTTTCCTATTCTGGTTGAGGTGAATGTAAAAGTATGTCAAGGTTTATACCATGTACCACTCTTACAACTGCTAGGTCTCCTCTCTGCTTAGGATTTAGAACGTCAGACTTTGGGAGGATGGTTTTGGTTTTAAAAGAATGTTGTTTGGTTTTCATTTTATTCAACTATTACTTTGTGTGCAAAAGTGAGCAAAGCGAATTACCTTGGTTTAATAGCTTTGCTTTATAACATATATAAACCAAATGCCATAAATCTATTAAATTATGGTTAAATTGTTGAGGGGTTATGTTAGTTGTCTAGAATGCAAGCTGGACAACCTGTGGTGCTGACCTTTTTATATATATAGAGATAGATATATCTATATATATATATATCTTAAAAAGAAATATTAGCAAACCTAAAAGTAGCATTGTGGTTTTAAATGTGTTTTTACTGGCCTCAGAATCTACCTTCATTTCGTACTGTAGAACCATACCAGGTAACTCAATTTAACTTCATCACTCTTTGTGGTTGGTTAAAACCTGAGAGCGATGTTGTTAACTACAGTATTTCCAAGCAGTGTTTTAATAGGTCTCTTCAAAGAGAGCTGTTTTCAGGTGCACATTGACTTCCTACTTAAAGCTCCAAGTGATATGTCAGCACTTGGAATTTGTACTTTTTTTTTTGTATAAAAAATACGCTACGGGAATTTCAAGCAATATGTCTGTTATTTCATGTGTGAGTATTACAGAGTTGCTATGGCTTCCCTACTATTTTCCGTGGTTGTTTTCTGCATAAAGGAACTACCAACAACTTTTAATATACTCTAAATCTTTTTTGTTTCACCAAATGTGTTTTATTAATATGGTGCTAACTTTGTCATTTAGGTCAGTATAATATATAAAATGTGAAGCATAATGGTAACAGTTAAACAAAAGAAAAAAATAAAAAAAGCCACCACCAAACCAACCAGAAAATCCCCACCCCAAATGAGCCCCAACAAAAAAAAACAGTAATAGCCTAAGAGACCTCAAAAGCATGAACTGGCAACACTACTGTGTAAAATTCTACCTGATGAACAGAATTAATCACGTGCTTCTTTAAAATACAGGTTTTGTATAATTGGGCCTTAATGTTTGTTTAGCAAATATTGAAAATCCATCTGTGAACATGCTGTTTAACTCCTGAAATTCAGAAAAGCAAAGCTCATTCCTAAATCACAGGAAAGCAAAAAGGTATGTTTGCTACCTTGTCAAGCTTTTCTGGCTCCTGTGAAGTTGGGGCATATTTGTGCAGTAGCTTTATTAAATACACTAGTTCTTAATATTGTGACAGTCTGCAATAAGAATTCATTTCACTCAATACAGATTTACAGTCTAAGCCCCACCTGCTCCACTGGAGCAGTTAATTTGAGCACAGGATTTGCCTCTTTTGTCCTAAAATTTGCCTCACTACAGAGGCAGAGGGTGGGGAGATGTTTCTCTCTTTGAAGCAACAGTAGAACTTTTGTTTCCAGTAAGGGAAAATCTATGTCTGTGTCTAGGGAAGGTAGTCTATGTGTTTACCCACTTAAAAACAAGTTGGTGTTTCTGATACTGTTTTTTTTCCTGAATGTTTGTTTTAAGTAATTAAATGCAAAAACAAAAAAAAAAATTAAAAAAATGTGTTTTGACAAATGAAGTTTGAGACATGCAAAATCCAAGAAATGTACAGTTATTCTTCACCCTTTATCTTGGACCTGTGCTGTGGTGCCTTTGGTGTGACCTTTTTCCATGGAAGTATGAGTTGAGGATAGCAGGATGTGGGTACTAATTTTATATTTCTTGAATTTCTCCATGTCACAATCTGAACATTATTTAAATCTAGTTCTTTGTATTTGTAAATGTATTAAAATGGTTTGAGTTTACCAAAGAGTGACTTATCCAAAATTGTCTCTGACAAAAAACAAACAAACAAACAAAAAACCAACATCACTTTGATTGTACAGGTTCAGGTTCAAAACATTGTAACAGGACTGTTAAGGGGCAGGAAATGATCACTTTTTCTACAAACTCATGATTCAGCAGTACAAGTTCTGCTTGCTCCTGTTCTTGTGGATGCGCCATTTACCCTTTCCACTGCTAGCAGTGTTAATAATTATCAAGCCATAACACAGTACTGTAAAGTCCAGCAGTGCTTCAAAGGATGCATACGTAGGTGAGCATAAAACATCATCCAGCATTTACATTGACACTTACCAAGTGTGTAACTCTGGTAGAAAACGAACTTCAAACCTGGCAACATCAATTAAATTGTGCCTTGTCACATAGTGGTATGCCAGGATGAACATTGTCATGGAACATGAAGCATTATGTGATTGAAGTTCATTTCACAAGTCCACCAAAACAGAGTATGCTGTGTTATTTTAAGCGAATGATGGAAGTACTGTACAGTGTCATGTGTCTGTACAGTTTTAAGTTAGCACAGAGCTGTTACACATTTCATTTACAATAAATGCAGAAGTCAAAAAAAATATGTGAAGAAATATTTGACAGCAAAATAAATCATGAAATTATATAGGCTGGTTCATAATTGAGTCTCTTCTTAATCTACCTTTTTAATTATAGAAAAATGTGAAAACAGTGACAGTGTCCTTTCCTCTAGATGTTTAACCTATTATGACAAACTGTGAAAATAAAGGATTTTATACCTTTGCTAATGTTTGTGGTTTTAAACAGCTATTTTAGTTTTCTTAAATCAGTTATCTTCCCTATTGTTTCTTTTAAACTTGTAAATACATTTAGAAAACAGCTTTGTAAATACAGTCTATTAAAAGTTCAGTTTGGTCACTAAGGCCTCAAGATTGGCTCAGCTATTTTAGTGTGAAACCTTTCAACAGCATAAAGGATACTGTCAGTTCACTGTTCAGCAGAATATACTGTAGGCCTAAATTGATAGTTTTTAATGCAGTCTTCCCAAGCATAAATCCATGTTTTATGCTGAAGCCTTTGGTTTACTTTCAGACAAAACAATGAGGCCTCTTAATATGTTTATGGGAAGAACAGCAGAAATAAAATCAAGGGCTGGGAAAAGATCGAATGAGCTTTACCTTTAAATATATATATATCTTATTTGAATTTTTGTATTAGTTTACTGTGATTCTTTTATTGTCATTTTTCTAAAGAGGTTTCACATGAAACCATTGAAAGGGACTCAAATATGCAACACCTAATCTATTTTCCAAGGGAATTTTTCCCTTGAATGGTGCTTTTTGACTGGTCAGGGTTATTTATTAAATTTTATATTTGAAAGTATTTCGGGAATTATGTAAATTCTTTATATGAATCTGTTTATTTCATGAATTGTAAATTTCATAATACTCAGCGATTGAATCAGAAGTTTAGTAAAGTCATTCAAAATGTTCAAAGTTTATATAATCTGTGTGCATTTTACATGTATTTTAACAAGTGCCAGGATAGTTGTATTTAATATTGTAGATATAAAACTACTTGCACATCCCTTTGACAGCATTAACTTATGAGAGTTTACATTTTTTAAAAGAAATGCTAAACAAACAAGAAAGCCTGAGAGCCGTGTCCTGTGTTTCTTCAGGGGGTGTGAAGCTGAGTGTCAGGAACAGAGCAGGTTCACTTCTAGTTCATGAAACTCCTGCTCTGGTGGCTACAAGAAACTGCTGTCTTCTCCCACTCGTATATACACTATGAAGTCAGCCGCTGGGCTTGTATTGCAAGCCTCTGGTTATGTATCTGGTTAGAGGTAGAGCTCTTGCACGATTTAACAGTGTTTGTTTCTGACTGAAAAATGGTATTTTTAAATAACTTTTATTTGTATGGTTGTTTTTCATGAGAAATAATTGAACAGTTTGAATGACTTGACTTGGTGTCATTATCTTGCAATATAAACCGGTAACCTCACAACTCCACACTTCATCACCATATGAAGTAAATGAAGCTAGCTAAGCTGATGCTGTAACAATAAATAACTTGCCATTAAGGATTATTTTATAGCATGAATTTTAAAATATTTATTCAAATGATATTTTACTCTTGTATTCACTTTGGTTTTAGATTTGTGACATGAATATTTCAGTGCTGCTTTATTTTGTTCTGATGAATTTGTTTCTTGCTTGTAAATTGCCTTTTTTATGGTATAAAGTCAATGGGAATTGCTGTTTGTAAATTAAAATGCTTCTAGAGCAAATGTGTGGTGTCAGTGTCTATATTTAGGTATTTAATTACTAAGGAACTTGCATTTCCTGAAGTGTTATAAGAAGCTGTGGTTTAATACTCATGTACCAACAAGTAATCACAACTCCTGAGAGACAAACTCCTCCTGAAGTTTCTCCTTTTTGCCAGCATTGCTGGTTTAGTCCTGAACAGATGGAGTGTTGTGCTCCAAACCCTTGTCCAGCTCTCAGAGCAAAACAAAACCCCGCCTGGGTGATGGCAGTCTGCCTTGCACTGAGCCAAAGGCAAGTCACTTGGGCTGGGGGTCATGTTTCTTTTTGACAGCAGCATTTGCATTTTATGTTATGCCATATGTAAGAGTAGAGCTAATTCTGTCCTCAGCAAGCATAAGGGTACAGCTCCTCCTAGCCCACGATCTTGAACTGAAGCTACTTTCTGCTGATAGCCCAGCCTTAACTTGCTTCATGGCAGCTGGCTGTTGACAGCTCTTTAAGTGCCTTTGTAACAAGCAGTTTCTTGGAGGAGTTAATATATCCTCAACCAAGTTGTATACTACCAGTGATTTGCTGAGACAGACTTATCCTTCCTGGGACAACTGGAATTTTGCAGAAAGAATTTTTGCTTTACATTCATGAAAACACAGCTGATACTATTAAATCTGGTTAAAATTTACCATCACCATTGCCAGTATTTTATTGTGAGAGATGTATGCCAGCAAAGACTTTTGTTCTCTAATAAAGCTGAATTAAATTTAAATAGGTTTTAATCTCATGTGGTGGCAAAGGGTGTGTTTGTCTAATGCTAATGCAGCTGAAGGATGTAGCTATCTTTACTGGCCTTGGGGTTTTGGGGGGTGGGAGGTTGGTTGATATGGACAGACTGAGGAAGATAAACCATTTCAGCAAAACATCTGCTCAAATCCCCTTGCTTGTATGGACTGAAAATACGATGTAGAATGGGGTAAAGAAGACATGACTGCTAGGAGAGGAATAAATGTAATGTTGCTTTGACTGGGAGAGCAGGGAAACAGAATATAATGCTGCTTCTTGCATTCCCCTCCTTATCTGGTTTGGTTTGTTTTGCTTGAGCTGGTAGAATTGTTCCATCTTGTCAGGCAGCCATCCAAGTTAGAAATCAGATGCAGCAAGGTTGTGTCCATGGAACTCGACACAGCTTTTAGAGCCAAGATGCTCACCAGTTCTGTCAGGAAATACTTGCTGTGTTTCCTTCATGATAGGTTTCTGTCCACAAAGCAGCCATACAGGCAGCTTTAGCTCTTTCCTGTGCAGACTTGTGAGTTGGGAACCATGTGAGCTGACATGATCCTCCACAACTGCATTATATATGTCACAGACTTGTTTACAGCCGATACTTCCCAAAGGGAATGTGGCACAGATATCACAAAACACTGGGCACCTTGTGGAAATCGCTTTAGCTTGCAAGTGTACAGAAGGGGCTGCACCACAGCATCACTCACGTGCCCCAGTAGCTTGTGGTTATTGCTGTTTGAAGGCAAGTGGAAAGTTTCCTCCTTGATATGGCTGACTGGCTTTAGTCAAGCAAAACAAACATGCTGGATTTTGTTTGTGCTATGCAAGTGCAATCTAAGTTACGGAGTTCCAGATAAATTTACCCTTTAGACCAGATACTGTTCGTAAGGACACTAAACTTTTTGGGAGTGATGGGGGAAGGGCAAGTTTCTAAGAATTTCTTTCACATAGAATCTGGAGAGAGGCTTCTGATAAAGGTCTGTAGTGACAGGACAAGAAGGAACAGCTTTAAATTGACATATTGAGATGAGATCTTAGGCAGAAGTTCTTCCCTGTGAGGGTGGTGAGGCGCTGGCGCACATTGCCCAGAGAAACTGTGGCGGCCCCATCCCTGGCAGTGTACAAAGTCAGGTTGGACAGGGCTTGGAGCAACCTGGCATTAGAGAAATGCCCTTGACCAAACAAATGCCCATCCTTCTATGAAGAATGATTTTTTGAGGCAGTTTTGCAAGGCTGATGGATAATTCATCAGTAAAAGGCAGTGTCAGGGCAATACTAAGGTGCTTGTTTGAAAACATAGTAAGCAGGTAAAGGACAGTGACTCTATCTAGATATAAGTGAAATGTGATGGTAAGAAAATAGATATATTGAGAATTAATGGAAAAGCCCTTAAAATGAAGATACACAATTGCTTTTGGAAGAAAAAACTTGTGAAAACAATTAAGGGATATGACCAAAGCAACAAGATTAGATAACTGTATTTGGAGGTTTAATGTGTCAAAACTTGTCAAGCTAGTCAAAGCTGAAGTGATGATGTTACAATCAAATTTCACACAGTGTAAAGCACAGTGTCTGGTCAAGAGTCATTCATAATGCATCAGAAGACTTCACAGTATTTGAATAGTCTCTTAAGATTGATTTCTCTCCTTCTATAGAGAGAAGTCCTCTGATAGAAGACATGGAGTTCCCCTGGGCTCAGATACAAGATGACACAAGTCAACTGCCTGTGTAAAATGGCTCGTAGCTTCAAAGGACCCCTTCTTTGTCCATGTTGTCCACACAAAGATGTGGAAGTAAGAGAAACTGTGGTGGTGTACATTATTTTAAGATTTATAAGATGTCTCTAGACTACCAGAATAATTCTGATATTCTTTGCACTTAGCACTTAGAAATTTTTCAGGTTTTTCTTTAACTCCCTTTTTGTCTAGTGAACTTTTTTCAATGTATTTTTACTGCACAGAAATCAGATTTCATCTAGTTCTATCTAGAGATACCCCACTGACCTTGGGTAGTTCATATTTGTTTAAAGTTGCAATCCATGGCAATAATTACAGTACCATAGTACAGTATGTGTGGTTAAACTTCAACTTTTCTGCTTGTTTAGAGTTTGTCCCTAATAAGTTGGAAAATATTTTAGGCTACTTCAGCACAGATAGCCAATAAGAGTATTGTATTGGCTTAACTAAAGTAACTTATTTCCAAAGCACGAAATTTGGTAAAGCTTGAAAATGTTTTTCTCTAAATCAGCTTCAAGCAATGCTGACAGACAAATGCACACAGAAAAAAAGTTTGGTTATTGAAACTGATAGTTTATAATCTTAAATAACAAACAAGTTCTTGATCTACTTTCATTTGGTTCATTTTTCCTCCTATTGTATTGTTCATGGATTCAGGAGAAAATTAAAAGAAAATTCAATCAAATGTCAGTTGAACTATAGACAGAAACACTGTATTAAAATCTTGGGAAATTACCTGGCTAATGGCATTGTCCAAAGTGACATTACGTGGCTGGGTACTTTGCCAACCCTTTCAAATAACTCAGGTCAGTACAACCCTAAATCTTGCCTATGCATTTTTTTCCACCAGAGGGTGCTGGCCAGTTTATGAAAGTATAAATTACGTAGGGACCATTTAAGGTGCGTCACGGAGGAGAAACCTGAAACAGGAACTAAAAAAAAGTTTCCAACCTTTGTTTATTATAGTACCCTCAACAGGAGCAGCTGCCAAGTAACCCCATTCTTAGCAGGGCAGTGTTTATATCCAGGATTTCAGAGGATGTCCTGCTGTAATGCACAAGACCTATTTAGGCAGTGGCAGTAGACATCATCACTTTGCAGTACTTTAAGCATCAGTTTGGAATCTCATAATTATTAGGATAGGAAGTAACTACCTTTCAAATTGTTTTTTTCTGAATCCTTTAGAAATACCAGTAGCTATATATATATATAATTATTATAATATATGCAATGACATATATATTATTGTTGTTATTTTAAGAGGACTGTAGCCCATGAACTCTTATTTTAATGTCCTGGCATTCTGATATAGGACAGAGTGAAAACATTTTCCCAGACAATCTTGTACTCTTTCTCTAGTGGGAGCTGATGCTGGAAGTTTTAGAGGAAAGCTCATGTAGCTTAGTAGTACCAACAGGATAAACTCTGCATATGCCTATGAACTGACTGGAGATTCATATGAAATTAGTTTAAATTCTTCAGCCATTCTGGAGGTATAGTGTGTAGGGAAAATAACTTTCCATATAGTGCATTTGGTTTTGATGTGGATATTGGAGTTGTGAGCATCAGTATTCACAAGCAGATTCCAAATCTATATTTATTTCTATAGTATATTTTCAAATAGAATCTTTCTGCTTTGGAAAGAAAGCTCACATGTTTAATTGGGATGTCTGAAGGTGTTTAAACTTCTCTGGACTTGACAGTCATTGAAGTAACTAGTTACTAGTTACTCCTAGTCTCCTTTAGTAACTGGGATATTGGAGAAAGACCTGGTTTCAGCTGTAACAGTTATTTTTTTCTCCTTCGTATTTGCTGGTGCAGTGCTGTTTTGGCTTTAGTCTGAGAACAGTGCTGATAACACAGCATGGTTTAGTTGTTGCTCAGTAACGCTTACTCTGATCAAGGACTTTTCAGTCTCGTGCTCTGCCAGTGAGGAGGGACATGGGAAGCTGGGAGGAAGCAGAGGCAGGACACCTGACCCAGACTAGCCAAAGGGGTTTTCCATACCACAGCACATCATGCCCAGCATAGAAACTGAGGGGAGTCACCTGGAAGGGACCCACTGCTGTTCGGGTTGGGCTGGGTATTGGTCAGTGGGTGGTGAGCAATTGCATTGTGCATCAGTTGCGTTTATTGTTTTTCTTTTCCCCCCTTCAGTTTTATATTCTCTCCCCTTGTTGCTTTCCTTACCATTAGTAGTAGTAGTAGTTGTTCTGTATTATAATTCAGGTATTGGACTGTTCTTCTCTCAACCCATGTTGTTCACATTTTTTGATTCTCCTCTCCATCCCACCCAGAGAGGGGGAAAGGGGAATGTGAGTGAGCGGCTGCATGGTGCTGAGTTACTGGCTGGGCTTAAACCACAAGAGAGACAAGTTATGTGTTCTGGACATCATACCATCTCTCAAACGGCCTCTGAGTACCCTCACTAGGGTTTTGTTCTGTCATGTGTAACACCACAGCTCAATCTGATGGACTGGAAAGCAATCCTGCATGTAGCTAATACCACACAGGGCAAATGTTTTCCCTTCAGTGCTTGCAGGCCACCTACCCGCTGACCACTGCTTGTGGAGAAGCTGTAATTCAAAGAAAGATGCACCTTGCTTTGGCCATGTAGCTTCGAGCACTGTCCTGCACCACTGTCGAGAGATGAAGCGTTTAGCATATGGTAAACCATGCACAGTGGGAATGTCCTCTCCTCCAAGTACGCTCAGGAAGCCGCAAAGCCCGGCCCGTTGCTGTGGGAGAACGCGTTGCCTCACTGCCGGGCGTCTCCCGCACCGTCGCTGGGCTGTGAACCCGACCCCGGGCTCGGTTTGGGGGTCGAGATGTTCTTCCATGCATGTACCGCAGGAGTTCCTATCCGCACCGCGGCCAGGGTGAGTGGCTGGAGACAACCCATTTGCCGCCTTTGCGCGTAAGACGGGCCGCGTTACCTCAGGGAGCGCCTGAACCCGCCGCCCGGTGCCAGGCTGCGGGTGGGACCGACCAGGGGCACAGCGTCCTGCGGGCACAACACCGGCGCTCCAGAGCCCACGCTGCGGCCCCGTGGGCCCGCCCTGTGCCGTTGAGGGCCCGCCCTGTGCCGCTGAGGGCCCAGTAATCTGAGGGCCCGGACCCGCCGGCGGGAGGGCGAGGGCGCAGCCCAGCACGCGCAACGCACCTGCAGGCGGCGGTGGCAGCTCCTACGCAGTGCCAGCCCCGCAGCCGATTGGCTAGCGCTCCCGTGCGCAGCAGCGATTGGCTGTCCGGCCCGTCATTCCAGTGCTCCCCGTTCTCGCCCCTCGCCCCCCCCTCAGCCGGCTTGGGCCTCATCCGCCGCGGCAGCAGCGGGTGGGGGGCTCGGTCCGGCGGGCGGCCTGAGGCTGCCCACCCCCGGCCCGCTGCCGGTGGGGTCCCCGCGCCGAGAAGCCTCGTAGGCGACGCTGGGAGCAGCCGTTCCCGGGCAGGTGAGACGCGGACAAGCCCAGCGGGACAGGTGGGACCTCCCCCCCCTTTCACCTCAGCGCGGGGCGGCTGCGCTCGCCCAGCCCCGCCCCGCTATAGGCTCGTCCGCCGCAGCCCCCCACCCGGTTGCCCGTTGCCGTCTCCGCTTCGGGCGTGTGCTGTGGCTGGAGCTCTGCGGCGACGGGCCCGGCAGGAGCCCGCCCTCCAAGGACGCTCAGCTCCTGGGGCTCCCGGCGCCGTGGAGGGGCGGTGAACGCGGTGTGGGGCGCAGCCGGTCTCTGAGAGCGGCGGTGGCGCGGCCCGCGGGCAGGTGCGCTGGAGGAGGATCGGCGCCGCTCACCGCGGCCTCCGGCGCGAGGCCCCGCCTTGTGAGCGCCGCTCTGGGCCGGGCCGCACCGGGTTCTGACTGAGGGGCGTCGGCGGGTGCCCGCGCGGCCTTGCGGCCTTGGGCCCAAGGTGCGTTCCCTGCCCGCGCTGCGTGCCCCGGCTTGCGCGAGCCCTGCGCGCCTTTGCCGCCAGCGGTTGCGGCCCCGCACAGGTATTTCCCCAAGGGGCTGCGGTGTTTCGCTCTGGGACAGCCGGTGTTGTGCTGCCCGAGGCTTGGTGGGCAGTGGGAGGAGCCCTTCTAGAGGATGTATTTGTTGAGCAGGGTAGTGGGGGGAGCAGGTGGAAACCTGCTGGGTTTGGCCACATCCTCCACTGGGATTTTAGAATAAATCTGAAAACCATTTGCATATCATGTGAGTGAGACTGTGCAAGTCCTGTTAAAGAACTTTGGCTGACATCTGTTTTCAAAGCGCTTCAGATAATTTTTGGGCTGGCTTCAGCATGTCAAAGGTTTTGGCATGCACTGGAGAAGGAGCTGTTGCTGAACTTTTCAGTTGTAGAACCGCAGCATGCCTTTTGTCTGTTTTTCTGTGCCTAAAAATATTGAACATAATCTCTTATCTCGCTTATTATTGAAAAAATGTTTATAGAATCACAAAATGGTTTGCGTCAGAAGAGACCTTAAAGCTCACCCTACCACTGGCAGGGACACCTTCCACTAGACCAGCCTGCTCCAAGCCCCATCCAGCCTGGCCTTGAGCACTGCCAGGGATGGGGCAGCCACAGTTTCCCTGGGCACCCTGTGCCAACACCTCATCACCCTCACAGGAAAGAACTTCTGCCTAAGGTCTCATCTCAGTGTCCCCTCTGTCAGTTTAAAGCCATTCCCCCTTGTCCTGTCCCTGCATGCCCTTGACTTTTTAAGTCCCTCTCCAGTTTTCTGGTAGGCCTCCTTTTTAAAATTTAAAATTAAATCTGGGTTGGTCCCTTTTACGATTTGGAAGATATTCCTTGCCTTAAAGACATTGTAATTGAATGTAGCAATCTGCCCTTTATGGCCAACAGGTGCTTTTAAAGTCAGATTTGTTTTCACACTGAACATTCATGCTGTGCCTAGTAGTCACTCTTCATGTGTGAGAAGGACAGGAAGTGTGTGTACTAAGGATAGAACTATGTGCACTTGTTTGCTAGTTTTCTGTGTTGCCTGTCCCGCATGGTGTGGCACCAGTTTGAAGAGAAAAACAAAACAGCAACAGAAAAACACACCAAAAACCAAACAAAAAAAAACCCATCCAACAAACAGAAAACTCCTATTATAACCAAGTTCTTTTATTCATTTTTTTTGTTCATTTACCTTATTTTAGTAAAAGGGCGATACCTAGGAATCAAGAGGGGCCATAGTTATGAGCTTTGCTTTTTGTTCTATGTGAATTTTGTTTATATTATGAACTCTCAGTGCAATGTTAAAGAAAAAAAAAGGATTAATTCTATAAATAGACAAGGAAATAGTAGACAGAATGGGGAGGATTTTAAGTTCTAAAGCATTTGGTGAAAATGATACTTGATTATAATGCACATTTTTCATATCCTTATTTTAAAAAGGAAGGTAAAAGTTCCCAGTTTGTCTCATGTCATCTTCAGGTGACAGAAGGTGAAGAAGGTTTAGGTGTGGGGTTTATGCCAATTAGTGTATTCACATTTTAAATGTTTAATTCTGCCACTGGTATGTGAATGTAGATTCCAGTTTTGTCCTTTGCCAAAGAAAAAAACTGTTTGACATAGTTAAATTATGCTGCTTTAAATGACTTTCTGTTTTGACTACATCTGTTGATTTCATAAGCAGTCAGAATTAGATATTCAGAACTATCACATCTCTTAAGTACAAGGATTTTTAAGAAAGGAGACTAGTTTAAAAAATGTGGTTTCTTATGTTTGGATCTGAAGACAGTTACCTATTTTGCATAAATTTCTCCAAAATAAATGTTTATAGAACGTGTTGCACCAAAGAAGTTGAAGAAAATATAAAGTTAATGGAAGCTTTAAAAGTTCCTTTAGTAAGTAATATGCAACATAGGGATTTTATACTATTTTACAGTTACCTAAGATATGGTTTGGAATTACCTCATTTTTATAGTGGTTTTTTTTTTTTTCCTGATTCCTGTCATTCCTTTATATATAGAATCAGAATCATAGAATGGGTTGGGTTGGAAGGGACCTTACGCTCATCTAGTTCAACCCCCTGCCATGGGCCAGGACGCCTCACGCTATGTTGTCTGTATGTTGACCTTAGTATTCTCCATAGCTCAAAGCTTTTCATCAGCTATAGCAGATAACTGTATTATTATAAAAAATAATTTTTACTGGGTTTGTTTTGTGAAACACATGCTTCAACTTGAATGAATGTTGTCTCTTTAAAAGTTGCTCAGTTAATTTGTGGCAAGGTGCAGCAGTTGTGTTTAATGCAGGATGCCAAATACTGATGCATCTCTTTTTTCCCAGCAAGAGGCTGTTTTCTTCCCTGTTTGTTAATGTTTTCGCGAGCTTCTGTTTGGTAACATCAGGAGTTGGGGGTGTGTATCTGTTTCTGATAAATGCTTTCTGTCTGCCTCATTGATGTCCATCTTCAATACCAAATGACTTTTGACTTATCAACAGCACGGGGGGGGGGGGGGGGGGGGGGGGTGGAGAAACAGGAAGAATTAATGCTGCTTAGTTGAAAAGTTTGGATACACTGGACATTGCCAGCACAGAGTTTGCAAAGGCATTTTTTTTTTCCCAGCTGTATCAAATTTTTACTTTAAAAGTTAGTTTTTAAAGCCATAGAGAGTGAAAGAAGTAGGTAGAATGGAGCACTCTCACGGACACACGCAAGCAAAAACTGAATTGCCAGGGAACAAGTCTGACTGACAAAGCTGAGATGGGGTGTGAACGTACATGGTGTGTGTAATTTTGCTTGAAATACCGAAGTGGATGCTAGCGCATGTGTAACTTGTTATTTGGATTCTTCTATGAACTAGGATCCTTTCTTATGCAGGGAATGCCAGCTGTATGCATAGAGTTTGGGTAAGTTTTGAGTGTGTGGATGCTACTTTTCTAGCAAAAGATGGTTTTCTCTGATGCCAGTAAGAATTATATGTGTTTAAAGACTAGAAGATACACATTTTTGTAAGTGAAGGCTCCTTAGCAGTAGAAGGAGAACAGAGACTGCAGCAGAGGCACAGAGTAACACCATGTGATCCTCAGTGATTTTTTAACTTTATCAAAGCAACATGGGCTTTAATGGGATTTTCATGTCAGCTTCCATATGAAAGTGTCTATCTTCGAGATTCTTCTCGTTTGATGTATACTTTTCTTAAACCGCTGTTGTAAAAGTTGGTATAAGCAAAAGAGGAGAAAAGGGAAGGGCTCTGTCTAAATATCACCACTCAAGTTATCTAAACAGTATCTTCTCAGGTTTGTGGCTGACCATGTTTGGTGAAGAGCTGTGGCTTAACTTGCTGATACAGAAAAAGAGGAATGATTGTATTTGGTTTTCTGTCCATTCTGCTTTGTTTAGTTAAGTCTTGAGGAAAATGAAGTGAGAATGAGTAGCATTTACCATTCATAAAGCACCTTGAAAGAAGTTACTAAAACCAGTAAGCAAACCCATATTAGCTTGGATCTTGTGTTGAGTGGCAGAGTGAGGAAGAGTTACAGGTACGTATTTGGAGAATATTTAATTATGAAATTCTTGGTATGTTGCTTTTCCCCTCTGTGATGTATTTAGTTTTGAGTTTGGGAATTTATCACATACCAGTGAAACTAGAATGAGGAACTATCCATCAAACCTGGGAGGGAGAGCTATGAACAAAAATAGCAGGGTGCATATTTCAGATAAAGAATGCACAGTTTGGGAAGAACCAAGTTATATAATAAAGGTCACCACAATCCTGTTTCCTATTGATTTACAGGAATGTCATGCTTTTAAACAGGAGAGAAACCTACTGAATAGCCAGAACTAGACCCAACAACCAACTAATGGAGGTTTGCAACAAAATGGGTTGAGTGAGTGCAGAGCCACCTTATTCCACTGTAAGTATGCAACTGTAATTAAAGTCACAGGTATTCTCCCATTTTCACTTGTTTGATAACACAGATTACAGAAGTGTCTGTCAGTTTTCTTCTGTTCAGAGAATCTAGAGGCCCATTAGAGTCATGATAGTATTGTATACAGCAGATAGACATTTCTTTTCCTGGGAGTGTTTTATTGAGATTCCCCTAAAGTATAACTCTGCTAAGCATATGTCTTGTCCTTCTAACCTATGTAATCAGCATAGGTTAGAAGGGTAATGGCTTGTGAGGCAGGATTTATGCTGGAGAGGAGGTTCCTAACTTGTGAGCTTGTTTTGTTTCTTTGAGATTATTTTATTATTTGTTCTTTCTTAAGGACAATTATTGCTTTGTTACTGTTGTGAACCTAGAAATATTTTTCATTTTGTTCACTCTGGTGTTATGCAGCAGTGCTTTCTCCCTTTTCCCCTCATTTTATATATTAATCTTCCAGTTTCTTAGAATTTGCCTGCTTCATCAAGTGCTCAAAAGTCCATCACTCATCAATTTTCTAGCTACTGACCTAAAGGATTCAGACCTGAAGAACTGGTTGGTTCTGGATAGCAACCATTATTTTGGTTGCTGTTTGGATGAAATGAATAATCCTCAAAGCTTTTGCTTTGGTTTCCCAATTTCTGGACTATTGTAAATCAACTTCTGCCACCACAGTGCTCAGCATTAGTTCAATGAAAAAATGGGAAGGGGAGGAAAAGGGAGTTTGTTTCATCCATTTGTCTTCAATTAAGGCATTCTTTATTTTTGTCTTGCCTTTTTATTTTTTTTCTTCCTTACTGGAGGAAAAAAAAACATTCTTTTTCTAAGAGATGCTGTAAAATAGGCTCTCAGAGTAATTGTGTAAACCCCTAAGACCTAGAAAGCACTTTCTTTCCAGTTTAATTTCTTAATCTATTAAAGATGAATACTTGTTCTTTTCTGAGGTATGAATACATATTAAAACAAAGGATTTAAGACATTTTGAGAACAGGCCTGTAGTAAGAGTCGCTGCCACCTAGTGGAACCGTGCTCTAAAACTACGTAAATAGCGCTTTACTATGTTTCTTTTCCTTACGCAGCTAGTGTTGATTGTATCATAACTTGTTAATACAGTAAATGATGGTAGAAGTAGCTGAATAGGGAGATGAGGAGAGAACACTTATTAGTTAACTTGTAAATATAATAAACGGTCATTAGGGTGAACTCTAGTTATTAGTGGATATAGTAAAGTTATGGGACATAATTGGGATAAAAGTAGATCACATTCAAACCTGCATTGTCAGCCTCCTGCTCTTCCATGGTTTTAGCAACTAAGGATCCTGTGAGATATTTAATAATTTTGAAATAGATTTTGACAGTTTAGGGGGAGTATGAAGAGTCTTTTCATTATGGGTTGTGCACACAGGCCTGTAAGACCTTGAACCTGCTTTTTCATGAGTAAGACTTGATTGATTGGCAGCTTACTGCTGCAAGAATCAGTTTGTCAGCCTGTTTGCTCAGGAGGGATGTGTATTATTGAGGAATATTTATTTTGGTGATTTCATTTTGTGGGTGGTTAAATCAGTGGGGTTAACATGTAGTTAATCCACAGCCCCTTAATACTTATTATGGTTTTGGTTAAAATCCTATTTCAGTTCTCTGAAGATTGACAGGTCTAGTGATCATAAGTCTGGGACACATTGTTAGTTCTGCTCAGCTTTTGTCTTTGTGCTCGTAGTGTAACAGAGAATGGTACAAGCTGCTGCACTGAACTTTGGAGTTCTGTTTCCCTTCAAAAGGTGTATTGTCATTTGATCTTGTCACACCCATTTATAGGGCTTTATATAGAAAATAATAAATTATTCCATTACATTTTCATTATTATTCATTCAGTAAGTAAGAAGTTCCTCAGAAAGGAATGCGTGTGAAACTGTTAAACTGCTCATGGCCTATTTTATCTATAGGTGGTACTGTTGCCTAAAGCATAATGAAATGTATTAGGCAATTTCTGGTGAATTGGATACTGAAAATATGCAAGAGTTTTTGTTCAGAAGGATCTTTAGTTGTATAAATGTAATGGCTTTTTAATCTTCTGCAGCCTAATTGCTTTTTTCTTACTAAACTGTTGGCAATTACTATTTAAATCCAGGCTTTTGAAAATTTCAGCATTTTCCTGTTGTACAAAATGGCCACTAAGGTTTAATGTTGAACTACTTCTAAAGGACTTTTGAAATGAAAAGAGGCTTTTCATAGAAAGCATTGTGACTATTTAGGCAAGTTGACTGTCCAGTCTCACATATGCCTTTGTGCATGCAGTGTATATCATGAATAGACTCAGAATGGCAGATGAACATTGCTATTTTCTGAAGGAAGTGGGGTTTACACGGCTCGTTTCTGCCTTTGCTCTAGGAGATGTGGTCTTTTTCCTCCACTTTGCGCAAATCACACGTGAGGGATGAGAAATGGGGTTTGAGAGGTGATACTTGACTGGGCAGGGGCACTGAGGAAAGTGAAGGTGTGATGTAATGTTTGAATGTACTAAGCTTTTGTGAGGGGATGCTGTCAGGAATAAAATGGTTTTATACTGGTGTTGCTCAGAGCTTTTGATGTTTGTACATCAACTTTTCTCTAGGTTATCAAGTATCCACATAGCACGTACCAGCTGCTGCTTTGAAAGATTTAAAGAAATTATCTTCTGGAAATCTTTCCAGAGTGACTTGCTCTGTCACTGCAATGACAAAACAGCTGTAATGTCTCAAGACTCGGAAGGATTTTGAAAATTTTCTTCTGTTTTAAATATTAAAATGATACTAATAAACCAAATAAACTTAGTGGAATATGGAGAACAAGCAGTGCATAGTTTTGGATACCTTGATGCTAATTGCCTTTTTATTTAGCAGTAACACAAAAAAGTAGGACTTGTTCCCCCTTAGGAGCCTCTGGGCTGAATCTGGATGTGATGTAGGGACAAGTTTTACATCAGTGGCTGAATGCAAGCAGAAGGGGGCATAAGTGTCGCCACATTATTCTTTCATCCTGTTCATAATAGAACCCCATTTTCCTCTTCCAATATGTTAACTGTGCTAACATTCTCATCTGTACTCTATGCCCACAGCATCTGAATATGGACTTTGTCCACGGTTTATTAAGGAAAGAAATGTTTTAATGGTAAACATCTGGAGAAATAGTTTGGGAATGAAGAAAGAGGAAAATAAGTGTAACGGTGAAGAACAGTTCAGAATTGATGTGGAGCTCTATATGGTCTATTGTAAATGTGGCAATTGTTAGTGATGTGGGATAGTGTATTGTTGATCTTGCTGGAAGTAGAAAGCAACATTCTTCCAGTATTCCTTATTCTCTTATCTTGGTTGCTGACAGTCATTCTGATGTTAGATGCCACATTCTGGAAAGCGTGTCCTCTGAGGAGCAGTACCAGGTCTGATTGAAAACCCGTCTAGCTCAGTATTTTTTCCTCCTGCAAGCAAATCAGTAAGAAC
The DNA here is from genome assembly GCF_028554395.1 of Pezoporus wallicus. Lineage (NCBI taxonomy): Eukaryota > Metazoa > Chordata > Aves > Psittaciformes > Psittacidae > Pezoporus > Pezoporus wallicus. The sequence continues at coordinate 1,868,524 of NW_026636761.1, read as the reverse complement.
ACTAGTTATCAGTGGGTGCTTACATGGTTATTCTCATGTTTGCTGAGAGCAGTGTGAACAGTTAGTGACTTCATCAGGTGGCTCTGCTGGCTTTCAGGTGTTAGGGCACAGGGACTTCCTTGGCCAGAGGTGATGTTTGTGCTTAAGAGCCATTTAGTGACTTCCTTGTGAGTTGGGTAACTAGAAATGAGACTGAATTTAAGTCATTGTAACTGGATTACATGCATGTTACTAACAGAAATGTAAAATTGCATTCCCGCTTTCAAAGAATGTCACTTACGTGCCATAAATACCAAAATTTGATAAATGCTGGTAAAATAATGGCTACAGGGATTACTTTTGTGCTCAGTTTTTATGGTGGTGGTTTCTGTTTTGTTTTTCTTTTCAGTTGTTCTTGCACTGTCTTCACTCTTGCTTCAGTGAGAGCTACATATCTAAATGGGTTTGTTAAACTGGCAAAGAAGAACAGACAACCTCTGGTGGTATGTATGTTTGCATCCTAATTTATCCACTTTGCTTCTGGCAATCTATGAATGAGATCTACTGCAATGTACCTGTGAACCTTCCTATAAACAGATAAGGTGTTTTCTTTGTTTTGATATTTTTTTTAGCACTGTTTGTATAAGGCATGATTTTAATGATTAACCTGATCAACTTGAAAGGGCAAGTTGCAAAAGCAGTGGAAAGAAATCATGTGATTTTTATGACTTTTTACCTTTAATTGCCAACATGTCAGTATGGGGGAGTAGCTTTGGTATTATTTTTAATATCTTTGTGCATAAAGTCTGACAGCCTTCTGTTACAACATGCTTAGTAGTAGCTTCACTAGTACTTCATTTGCAGAATAATACCTTCTGTGATAGCAAGTGCGGAAATACTTCAAATGACTGGGTGATTTCAGTAGAATAAAAACCACTTGGACTTAAGTTAAAAGCATAATTGCTTCCTATGACATTCCTCAAGGTAGCAAAACAAGGAACTTTTTTCCATAGGAGGTGTGAATCTTGGAGAAGCCATGCACACAGGGTAAAGCAGTGCGTTTTTAATGCTTGTGTTATACTTGAAACATTTTTTTTGAAAAAAAAAACTGTTTTGGTCCATTTTAGAATGAAAGTATCTTGCAGTTTTTTATATGTACTGGGTGTTGAAAGGTAGAAGTCTGTTAGTGCTTTTTGTTTCAGAGATTAAAGCACTTCTGTCTCTCTTGTTTATTGAATGTTAAAACTTGGAGTAAAACTGAGCTTGGTCAGGATACAAGATCACATATGGGATTTTTCTTTCCCCTTTCAGAGCATTTTTAGCCCCCACACTCTGGAAAGCCGAGTCAGAAAGGCGGAGAAGGAGGAGACGAGTATATTTTTGTGGCCTTGATGTAAATGCCACGTTTTAAAGAAATTACATCATGAAAATTACTTTCCACTTCAGTATCTCTAAGGACTATTAACGGGAGCAGCTCCAGACCTTAGAAATACTTTGCAGTCTGTTAGTACTCAAAATATGAGTTAATCTTATCAAGACACAAGATAAAGGAAATTGCTTCTTGACAAGTTTAACTGAGGAGATTCTGGCAGAGATTTGAAATAGAGTTACTGATCTGTTTCACGTATGCCCATGAGATTGCGGGGAGAGTTGTTTTGTCATGTAAGGCCTTGTGGAGATGACAGGTAGGGTGAAGACCTCATCTTTATTGAGGGAGTAAAACAAGAGGTTATTTTTATTCTCAGCTGCTTGCTTTCCTAGCATTTTCCTGTTTGTGTGATCAGAGGATTGTGGGAAAGGGTGAGGATGCAAAGGGAGATGTGGCAGAATCCCAAGTTGCTTATTTGAGGACCTGCAGATTTTGCTGGAAGAGTACCTAGGAGTCTGTGGCAGTGGTTGCCTCGAGGTCCTTCCATGTGTGCTGTGGGGAATGATGGAGCAGCCATATACGCTGTTTGTTTTCTCAATTTAAAATGAATTAGAGCTTGAGCTGACTTGGTAGTTATAAGCAGTCGTTAGGTTTTGTGTGTACACGCTTACACACATGCAGAAATGCATATGCTGTATCTGAAAAATTTCTACTACATCATTATGATTTATTAGCTGTAAATTTTCACCGCTCTTATGGTTAAATTTTTTTTTGCTGTGTATATTTGAAAATAAAATTGTTCAGGGTTCCTTCACTTCCCCTTACATAAAATTTTGACCAAAGGGAGTGTTTCAGTTGTCATTGGGTGGCAGTGTTCTGGAAGTATCTGTTGTCACTAGTTAAGTGATTTTATTTAAAAATGTGTAATTCTTTTATGAGTACCATTGCTGTCTGCGTTAAGTCTATAATCATAGTTGTTCTCATGTTAGTTGTCCCAATTTGTATACAAATTCTGTTTTTTCTGAATGAGATGCAACATAGCTTTGCGAATATATATCCACCTGTGTCTGTACAGTGTATATCGTTTAGTGTATAATGACATGTATCCAAGAAGGTGAAAACTGATTTCCTGATAGCAAGGAGATAAATGTTTAGAAATACTTAATGCTTCCCTTTGTTCAATAGTCAGGAATATACTGTCTCAGAATTACTTGTGCTTTATTTCAAGATTGAATGGTTCTTTCAGGTATGAGTATTACTGTTGTAATCAACAGTAGTTTTCATTAAGCACTTTATATTTCTGTGTGTTCATTAAATACTTAGAGATTCTGGAGCAGGTTATTTGATCCAAGTGGATAGAGGCAGCTTTTTCATGGTGCCACATGCTCGAATTTTTTGGAGTCCGGTCTTTTGATTTCTGGAGAAAGCTTAAGGTACTTCACATACGTGAAGCCAATTTGGAACTGCCTCTGTCTTCTTAATCCGGTTTGGAAAAAGTCTCACTTTGGACAGTGCTGTTGCTGGATTAGCAGAGATCTTTGAGATTCATCCTTCCAGCTAAGAAGGATGATGTTAGCCAGTTCTCTTCTCTGTAAAACTGTTCTTGGGGCCTGACATAAAATGCTTTTTCAGGTGCATCTGTCTGTATAGATATCAGTTGAGGTCTAAGCAGCTGCAAATAGGATTTGCATATTAGGAAGGTATACTGGGACTCAAATCCCCGGTTCTGAGACTAATTCAAGTGATGAACAGGAAAAAGTGAAGAAGTACCTGTATTTTCAATAAGTTAATAGTTCTGCTCTGTCACAGTTTGTACCTGAAAGATAAGAGGGATTCTAGCTCCTAAGATCATCTTATGTCTGAAGTCCTTTTCTCTGAGAAAGGACAATGAAATCTCTTGTATTGTTAGGTGTTCTTAAATTTTATTTATTTATTCTCATAAATGCATTTGTTTTGCAGGAATTCTGTCTTCATCATGTTGTCTCACCAGTGCGGGCTGAGCTGAAACTTCCTGCATCTTGGGGAGAGCATGTATAAAAGGAATGAGCTCATGGCCAATGTGATGGTCACCTCCGCCACTCCAGAGGTACAGTTCCTTACTTAGTCTTGTCAGCTCCTGTATCAAAATGAACATCTTGACTTGTTTCAGCTTTCACAGAAGCCCCTTCCGCTACTAGTCATGTCAGTCCTTTTTCTTACAATGGGTGTAGTTTTTGACACCACTCCATGGTTCTCAGTGTTCACAACTAATTTGTTTTATTGTTGTTGATGATGGTTACTTATTTAGGTTAGTCTGAAATAGCATTTTTGACCTGTTTCTCTGTAACTTACAGGAGCCTTTTATTACTAATACGTTAGGAGCAATGTAACATACCATCTAAACAGAGCCAGTCAGAAACATTCCAGTCAGTTTGTTTTTTGAACACCAGGCAGCTCTGTTGTGCTGCTTCCAACAGTTACCTAATTTGATGTTGGGCTGCTGTGCACAGCTGACAGCCAATTGAAGACTGTTCAAAATCAGTTTCCCTACTGAGTTTTTCTGGTTTCTTTCTTTCATGTAGTATTATGATGAAATATTATAAATCAGCTACAGTAAAACTTGCCCAGTAAAGCACAGGTATGATTGAAGGTACTTTTTGCTTTTAAAAAAGGTAACATTTTGTTTGAATTCTTCCCTGCTTGAAACCTTTTCATCTCTTCAGACAGCTGAAGAGCTGTGTGAAGCAAGTTTTTCCATCATAGTTATGCCTTTTGCACACAGAACTTAATCCTGTCAAAGCAGTTGTCCTGATTTTCATGAAACAAATCAGCTGCTTCAGTAGTGAGCTGATCTTTAAAAGTCTTATAGCAAAATAAAAAGTACATAATACAGCTGTGCTTTGCAGGGGATTGTTTTCTCAAGCAGAGTATAAATGCCCTCAGGCTAGCAGAAACAGGTTTTCATTCTCTCTAGGTGACATTTTGAATCTAGCTCCCCTTTATTTTCTTCTTGGTTTTGCCAAGTACAAATGTCAGGCTTCCTAATCAGTAGTTCCCCAGATACTTTGTAGGGAAAGAAAAATAATCAGATCTCATTTATCACCTTATATTTCTTTGCTACCAAGTCAGTTTTAAGTGAGAATTGCAAGTCACAGTTAGTTAGGATTCCAAAACATCTTGTTTTGAAAACTGTGTTCTTCTAGCAAACAGATAACCTCAGTGAGGTGTAAGAGCTTAAGACTTTATGTGCCAAAGTTTTTATTCAGTATGTAGTTTTAAGATAAGTAAGAGAAAAATAATGCTATTATTATTAAATCACATTGTCCTTGAAGAAAGGAAAATGACCCTCAAGTGCCTGCATTGGAGCCCAAGGAGAGAAGCTTCAAAAGGAATGCAAGGCACTAATTTTTAAGGCAGACACACACAGTACTCTTCTAAAGTAGTCTGCAGCTCACACTGGGTTAAATTTCAGGATGTGACATGTTTTTCTTTTTTTATTCTGTTACGGATAGAGCAGCATGATTGGGATCTAGCCACTCTTTACCTTGCGTATTTAATTTTACAATTTCTATTCAATATGAATCTTCAAGATTCCAACATGTTTCCTTTTGTGTCACAGCACTTTTTATCTAGTTCATGATTTTAAAAATGGCTTTCTAAAACTCAAAACTTATTAAAATTGAATGCCACTGTATTTTTTGCAGAGGAAAGTGAGTTGGAAACATTGAACCATGTAAACCGAATTTTAGAACTCGGTGCCTGAAGCTTTTTGAAGTTCTTATTTTCTTGTCATTTCTTAATATTTTTACATGTATTTATTTTCTGAATTTGACATGGAATTTATTGTTCTGCAGATAAGCCAAATACTTTCTCTTTGTAGGGTAGTAGCAGCTCAGATTCTCTGGAAGGGCGGAGTTCAGACTATGCCAATAAAAGCTACGATGCAGTTGTATTTGATGTGTTGAAAGTAACTCCTGAGGAGTTTGCAGTAAGTAGAAATGGTTTTTGCATTTAAGCTTGTATAATATCCAGGACTCGCAGGATATTAAAAAATACATAAAATGTTTTTCTTAAAATAAAAATCTTTTAAATAACCTGCCACTGTTCTTGAAAACCAATTTCTGATTATATGAACTTCAACAACATAAACATGTATTAGGATTTAATAATTCTGTACTGGCCTGACCAGACATACTTGTTTTTCTGTATAAAGCCATTTAATTCTTTTCTAGTGTTTTTGAAGACCTTAGCGTAGGTTTAAAGATGTTAGTTATCCACAGCCTGATTCCTTTTTTACATATATATATATATGTATTTACAAATATATATATCTATGAAATTGAAACCACAAATACTCATCTTTTGTGCTGAAATATCAGTTTCTCAGAAAAATTAGTTTCTTAAAAGCAGGAAAGAAGCTTGTAGAGAGGAAACAATTTGTATTCCTTAGTAACAAGGTTTCAGCACTAAACTGAAAGCAGAACTGCACATATGGCAGAAGTCCAGTACACTGCTTGTGTTTGCCCCTTTGTTTCTAAGTTATAGGTTAACTTGCTTAGCAGCATGGAGGAGTGAGGATGAAAGCTACTGAAATTTGTTCAGTGTTTTCGTTAATATTCTGGGCATCAAAGTGATGTTTCTTTCATTTGGTGTAAGTTTATATAATACCTGTTCACAAAAAAAGTGATGTTGACTTTAACATGGGCACACAAACTTTTAACACCAAGGCTTTCTTAGCCAGAATAGCTGTTTTCCCTGTGTTGCATTAAAGCCATTTACTTGGTTTGCTGTGATTCTCTTTTTTGTTGACAGCTCAAATGATGTTTACTGCTTCTGTTCCACACAGAGCAACAGATCATTTCTGTTTTCAATAAATAATAGCAGCCAGTGAATTCCACATATCATTTCTTGTTGCTCAAGACTGTAGTTGTCTGAATGCTTCAGATAACTCGAAGCAGATCAGCTGGGGAGAAGGAAAATAGCCACTGGTCTGGGTTTACTGTAGTTAGTACAGTTTGGTCACCGGACATCAGGACAGAGAGCTATCAAAGATGGGTTCTCTGTATATTTAGGGAAGGGAATGGCACCAGTTAAGGTCATTTCCAAATTTAGTGTGTTGTGTTCCTTTATAAAATTTAGAAGGAGCAGAGGAGAAATTCCCTGGTGGTGATCACATATACAACAGAAGGACCATTGGCTTGTCACTGCTACTGAATTTTGCTTTTGCCTTTTTGGTGATTTTGATTGAATCTTATTAAAACTACATTTAAATAGTTAGAATTCTTAATTAGTGGGGTCAAAGGTCTCAAAGATCCATTTTGAGAGGGGATTAGCAAATCTTTGCTATTTTTGGCTTAGCCTAACAAAATGGGCATCAGAGAAGCTTTGCTGAGAAAGATCCAAAGAAGTGTTTTTTACCAGTTTCTTTTACATATTAAATCATGTAAATTACAAAGGTAAAAGCTATGTAGGTTTATACACTCACAGTGTAAACTATTGGTTAAACATAAACTTAAGTCACAAATACACAATGTCATTCAGTCACTGAAGCAATTCAAATATTTTATCACTCAGATGCTAAAAATGTTCTATAAATGCTGTTTTTTCAAAATCATTTGGAAAAGTATTACATTGTCTCATCAGGAGGAGCTCATCAGTGACTGAAAATGTGTGTATGACCCCTTTAAAGCATATTTCAGTCATAACTAATTAACACATCATAATGCTTTATTGTCTTCCAGCCTAGCGAATGTAAAATGTATGATGCTTTCTATGTGAAAGGAAATAAACCTTCCTGCCATTAGTGTTTGGGCCCTTTTATTATGTAACAAAAAGACTTTCAGGCTTAAGTTTTACCTCTTAGACTGCTGCAGGTAGTGCAAACCTTCACTTGGTTACAGCTGGTAGATGTAAGAGAATATAATGACATGTAGCCGCTCAGGATGGTGGAGTTTCTGCTGTGATGTGTTAGCCTGGACAGAGGAAGCCAAATTCAGGTCTGGTCAGTTCTGGTCTACGGAGAAAATGAGAATCTGTAGTTTGTAGTTACTAAAAGACAGGTGTAAATACATGATTATTAGCTCTTCATATTACATTACTTATCTTTATTGCAGAGCCAGATTACATTGATGGATATGCCAGTATTTAAAGCTATACAACCTGAGGTAGGTTTTGCATTTGCTTTAATTGTGCCATAAAATTTCATAGCAAACCAAAATACTGATTTGCTGTTCTTCTTTCCATTTGTCATTGCTTCATTTTGCTTTCTGGGACTGAAATTTCCTGAAGTGCTACTCTGGTTGGCAGGTAGATGTAATTTAGTGAGAAATAGTCAGAAAAACCCCAACGTTGTGTTTTCAGCTTCTGCTAGAATACAGGTCTGTGACTAAGTAGCAGTTGCTATAAACTATTAGTTTTTAGTTGTATTTTCTGCCTTTTGTGTTGCTGCAGTTACCAATATAACTTAATTGTTTGTTTGCCAAAAATAAACATCTGTTTCTTTTATGAAGTTCTGCCGACTGTAAGACTAGGTTTTAAAGCAAGATACAGTCTGTGTATTTGTCATCTCCCTGCCTCTTGTTATTAGGTAAACTATTAAAACTAAGAAGGTTAAAATTTTCTCTTCAGATCAAGTATTTATTTATAGTCTGTAACTGTCTGCATTTGTTTGAGGCCTTGTAGCCTTTTAAATCAAGTTAATGTACTCATTCTTCTGTGTCCAAAGTGTGGATACCCTTTAATAAACTACTCCACTGAGGCCTGAAGGGTTTCACATAGATAACTGCTGTCTCTTGCATTGTTCATTGGCAGATGGTTGCCTGCCATTTTACACTAGAACTCCACCTTCTTTGTCTTCCTTCCTGTATTGCATGGAAGAAGCTCATCATTCAGCAGCCATTGGGCTGTCTGCTTTAGGGAGTTAACCTGTTGTTGAATTTTTTGTCTGGGGGAAGAACATTATATTGTTTTTCTTCAGGTTTTAGTCTTTAACGTGAGCTCATGCATGGATGGAAAAACTTAAGATTTTGGAGTTCTGGTTGCCAAGACTTACTTCACACAAACATCCTTTAAACCGAGCAGTTACTGAGGTGCTTTTCTGCTTCTTTGATTGAGCTGTTACTAAAAAACACATCTGCATGTTCCTTTCCAAGAGTTTGATAAGATTAACAACTCTTTGTTCTCCAGCAGAAATAACTATGCTTACGTTTCTAGGAAACTTTTAGGGTTTGTTCTGTTTGGTTTTGTTATTTCAAAGTTCTGTAAACTGCAAACTCCACAAATTTCAGGGTTTTCTTGCACGCTTGATCAGAAAGCTTCTTGTGGCTGTGTGCATTGAGGAAATTGCCTGCGTCCTTCCATGCAAAAAGATGAAGTGTAATTCTAGAACACAGTACATTTTAGCAGCATTAGAAAAAATTCAGCAGGGGCATGTTGGATCACTTACTCTTATCAATCTTCCTGTTCAGTCCAAATTTTAAACGTAGTCAAATGATTTTACCATGCACAGGATTTTCCATTGTTGCTCACTAGCCCTTTAGCAACTGCTTAATATCCTTAGGTTACTGACCTGTTCATTTTTCTGATAAATGTAAATTCTGCTGTCCCTATTAGAGTGACTGAGATTTTTCCACATCAGCATGTGATTTCCAGACTCCTAAGATGAGATCACGTGGAGGATCTGCGTCTTGACAGATGTGAATTGGCATTTTTATCTGCAGAAGGCTTAAATGCTGGAACACTGGGATACAAAATACGTTTGGAACGGGAAATGCTTCTCGTGGCGCTCACATGGGAACATGCAGACCTCCACATCTCGAGAGTGTGCTCTGTTTATCAGAATGTACAAAGTGCTTTACAGAGGCAAAATTCTCTTTGGCTGTCTCTCTGCCTTTCATGTGAAGGCATCTAAAGTTAATAGCATACATTTGGAAAGTTGAACGTTTTGATTGAGACTGAAATTTGTGGTTCTAAAACCAGAAGAGTGACTTAGAACTGGTGTTACGGAGAACTCATTTCCAGTACGCATGTATCTCTCTTGTCACATCTGAATATAAAGACCCTATAGATAGGTGGTAACTTGAATCTGTAGTTAAAAAGAGCCAGGCTGTTTAAATGTATTTGCAACTGTTGGAAAATTGACGTTTTCTTTCTGGCTGTATTGTATGTATGAAAGTTCTACTAAGTGTAATAATGAAGACAACATTCAGGAACAACAGCTAGGTTACTGCCTCTAGTTGCACTGCTGAATTTTGTACTCTTTAACTACTGCTAATTTTGCTTAGTGATATGTTTAGCTTTAGCTCCACTTGTGAACCAGGTGAGGTTATATACTAACAAAGTCTTTAATCCTATGTCTGCTGAGTTGCTTGTGTGAGGGAGCCCTGGACTAAAATAATCGATGCAGAATAAAACTTCAGAGCCATCAGTTGTGGCTGATTGCTGAAGCTTTCTGTGTGTGAATACTAATGTCTATTTTTTCTAGTATCAGGGAACAAACAAATCACATCATTTATATACATCAGGAAAAAACAGAAGTGTTTGCTTAGACTAGTCATGAAATTGATTTTACTAATCCTCTGATAGCTGTTTCTGTCATGTATCAGTTTTTACACTTAAAAATGTTTTTAAACATTATGGATTTGTAAGGCAATTTTTAAACGTGTTTCCTAGGAACTAGCAAGCTGTGGATGGAATAAGAAAGAAAAACATACCCTCGCTCCAAATATTGTTGCCTTTACTAGGAGGTTTAACCAGGTAAATGACTTGATTACTGTGATGAACAGGTACTGTTTGACAGTTGTCTTCGAGTATAAAGTTAAATAGAACAACTATGGATTAAAACTTAAGAATATTTTTGTTATATGTGTTTACTTTATAGGTCAGTTTTTGGGTTGTACGAGAAATATTAACAGCACAGACCTTAAAAATAAGGGCAGAAATACTGAGCCATTTTGTGAAAATAGCTAAAGTAAGTGCAAATTTCTTGTACTATCATTCAAAATCTTACTTCTTTTTTGTTTGTTTCTGCACTGCTCCTGTGAGCTGTTGTTGGATTACAAAGGCTAACATTCCTTTTTTAGCATATTTGCTGTGTTGTACTACAAGGATGAGGTATGACATCTATTGGTTTTACTCGATTCAATAAAACTGCTTAGTTCAGTGTAATTAATCTTGTACCTTTGCTTACTGTTGCCTGCAGTCATCGAGTAAAACTTCATATTTCATTAATGCAACTTTGAGATTAATCAATTCTGCTTCCTTTTTTATGTGCTAAAAGCTATTATTCCCTTTTTTTCAGAAGCTTCTGGAACTGAATAACCTTCATTCTCTTATGTCTGTGGTGTCAGCCCTGCAAAGTGCACCCATCTTCAGACTGACCAAAACCTGGGCCGTAAGTTACTCCTTGACCATTGTCTTTTTGGTCCTGTTTTAGTTCTGAAGTTTGAGTTCTTCTGAATTGTCAGATTGCATTTCTGGAAGATTCTTTATAAGTCCTGGTTTTGCGGTACCAAAATACATTAATATTTCCTATCTGGTCTAGAAGCCACTGTTTATATACTTGAGAGAACTTCCCTTGATCTTAGAAGACCCTCTTACAGAGTGTGTATCAGTATCATTGTGTGTCTATTAATAAAAATTAATACATTGCCAGAAAGGAAGAATAAAGACCTATTAAAATGCAGAAGCATTAATGATGATGAATTTAATCCTAACTTGACTGTGCTTTCATTTACTGTGTGTGATTCAACAAATTTTATTATTTGTTTTCTTTTGTGTGGATTCATCTTAAAATTTTATGCTTTCATTTTTTCTCTGTAGCTTTTGAATCGTAAAGACAAGACCACCTTTGAGAAGTTAGACTATCTACTCTCTAAGGAAGATAATTATAAAAGGACACGAGAGTACATCAGAAGCTTAAAAATGGTTCCTACTATTCCATATTTAGGTGAGTGTGAACGATTACTTTCTTTATCTGGAGCTCCTTCTGACTGCTGAGCACTAATGTAGCGTGTTGTGCACCTGCAGAACACTGTAGAGAGAAGGTATGGTTCACTTAATTTCATACTTTAAACAAATGGATCTGATGAAGGTTTTTAAGCTACACACTATCTAGGGTCTCTGACTTGTAGAAGTTTTGTGCATTACTGACATCTGAAAATATAAGTGCGTCTTTCCTGAAGACATCAAGAGGACAGCATTTACAAGAGCATTGCATTTCAGAAGTGTCTTTGATTACAGCATGGTTTAAGACCGTGTTCCTGTAGCTGTCATTTTTGATGTATGTTTTTTTCAGATTCCTCATAACTTGGCATCTCTAACCTGTAGTTGTTGGTTTGTGTCAGTTTCTTGTAAATACTTTGAAGGGAGATACAAACTGAACAGTTGGATTAATCGATTGACGTATCTTCTCAGTATTCCCTTGTATTATTCATGTAGGCACACTGTGTCATTATTTCCCCATTGGCTCTAACTTGCAGTTCCTGCCCATTGCTGAACTGTGCTAGCATTCATGAGTAACACTGCAAAACCCAGGTTCCTGTTAAAACAGGGCCATTCAGACACTGAAATGTCTTTCTAGTGATGAGATTTTTAAAAGGAAGAGTTAATCTAAGAAGTATTCAACCATGTCTTCTGGAAGCAATATCATAAACTTTAAGATAATTTTATTGCAGTTATTTTCGGTGACCAGAAGAGACACATGTGGTGCTTTTTGTATATTGGTCCACGTATGCAGAGCATGGTCCTGTTGAAGTAATTGTTTTCAACATTCTGTAAATACGACTTCCAGAAAGAATGTATTTAAAAAAAAAATCAAACTAAGTCTGGAATTCCCATCATATTCAGCACAAGTCACTAATGTTTGACAAACTTATAACCAACAGAATACACCATAAAGAGTTGTCTTAAACATTTTAAAGTATTGGTATAACCCTAAACTCCACTTCTAAACGCAACCTTTTTCCTCATCTAACATCATTCTGCCTTGTGTTTTAGCTACATGAACCCTGCATATATTGTAACTCGGGTTTCATACATCAGAGAGCCTCTCCCTACAGATTGCAAGAGCTAAGCAGTGTTACTGCTCTTTTAAAGTTTTTCACACTTGCATTAAATATTTTGTATCTGAAACTTGTTTCCCGGAGTCCAGTAGATAAACCAGTGACAGATAAAGCTTCAATACTGTTTGAAAATTCAGGGTTGTCATAGCACCTACAGAATGTTCTTCCTCTTTGGGATCTGTGGAAATTTAGTTTTTTTTCTCAACTGAAAAATGCTTTGGTTTTGATGTTGCCATATTTGCACGCTTCTTACATGGTAACAGTAGTTGCATATAAAAGTTGATACACAACTGATTTGAGTCAGAGTGGTTTGGAGTTAAGTAATTATCTGTTCTTTTCCTATGAGTAATTGAACTAAACAAGGATGAAATCTGAACATGTCAAAATAACAGTCCTTGCTTTATTAAAGTATTACAGTATTACAGGGGTCATATATTAAAAACCCTACTTTCAGTTATATACAACACATGCTACATCACACATCAGTTTAATGTACATCATACTGCTGGAAAGAAGTGGTGAGGTAATGAGGGGAAAAAGTGTGCAAACACATGCACACAAATGCACAGTATCTGACAGGCTTACTGGAAAATACATTGAACTTCCAAGGGCTTTTTCTCTCCCTCTCATATGCAGTCTTCTGTTTTTTGTAGTAGTGTATTACAGCAATCTGCTCTAGAAACCTACCTCAGAACAGTACTAAAATCATCCCTGTCCGTATTTCATAGTTGTGACTGACCGCTACATAGATGAGTAAATCTCTAATAATTTGACAGTAATATAGTTGTGAAATATGATAAATATAACTTCTCTTGGCTACAGGTAATGTCTTTATATAATTTTCAGCTACTGGCTAAGGATATTAAATAGCTTATATATTGGTATCCATCATTTGCCTGCAAAGTTGGATAGTCCCTTTAATTTATATCCAGCCATTTCTGATTACAGAGGCTACACAGCAGGTAATGACTGAAGTCAGGTACAAAATCCTGTGACAGTTGTTGTGTAGTATAACACGTTGGCTAAATAGCACCTTCTATCTGTTGTAAATCTGGATTTATTTGCATGTGCAAGTGGCAACTTCATTTTGGTAAGACACATCATTAGTGTTTTTAATCTAAAATATCTGACTCAGATGTGAATTTTAGGAGCAGATTATTAAAATGCTCAAATTGAAGGGAAAGACTGGATTTGTTACAATCTGCTCTCCAAGTCAAATTATATAATACTAACTTTATTCACGGCAGTTAACAAAGATTAAATCAGAATAATCACACTAATGTACATATACCAGCTACACAATTCAAAGGATATGATTTCCTGTGTCAAATGATTTCTCATAATAATAATAAAACTCTTGCTGTACAGTTCTGTATTTGAGAATATTTATACAAAATATAACATACAAAAATATTTAAATGTTGTGGCAGTATTTTTACCATCCAAACTTAATTTACAGGGCATAAACACCAGATAGTTTATCTACAGTCTGTCTAAACTGCCAGTTCTAAAAGGCTGAATGTAACTACATTTAGTACCGAGAGGTGTTCAGAATGTTACATCATTTCAATTCCTTTTTTTTCTTCAGCTGTTATTTTCCTGGAATGATTCTTGAAAATACAATATACAAACCCTCATATCTTAGCAATAAATGTACAATATCTTACATTCCTCACTTCTGAAAAGATAATTTCAGGTAATAACATCATAGCTTTATGCGATTTTTAGAAGAAGAAAGCAAACCAAGAGAAAAATTATTTCAGTGGAACGTGTTAGGGTTAGGTCTTATCATCATTACAACTTTCTTTAGTGAATACGATCCCCCCCGGAATTCAGCCCAGTAAACACCATCCTGATACCGACTGCGGTAGTGTCCTCCACGATACCAGACGCCGTTGAGATTTGAATGAGCACATGCATTGTACCACCATCCTCCCTTCTGGTAGTGAGCACAATTACCTGTAAAAGAAAGCTGCAGTTCAGTCTTGGGAGTAAATGAAAAACCTTACAGGAAAAAAAATCCCAGGGCAGTGGAAAGGGACCTTGTACCTGTGTATACATCGTGATCCCGATCCAGCGTGGTGAACTGTTTGCCATTGTGCCAAGTAAAGGAATCTCCTGCATTGCCGTTGTAGCGTCCCAATCTCAACTTGTAGTATTCACTTTCTGGCTCCAGTCTGAAGCTGGCGTACTCAGCAAATACTTTTCGACCTGACCAATCTTCCATTGTTATGAGCAGTTTGTAGTTGCCTTGATTTGTTAACCAATAAATATTTTCTAGTCCGAGCCAGTATTCTCCATCTATATTACCAAATCCTTGCTGTAAAGGAAGCAGGAGAAGCATGTTAATAATATGCATCTGGTTTAACGGTAAATCTGAGTGTATTCTTAACTAGAAAACCACAGTAATTTATTTTATAGGGACTTCCTCTTCTGGAAAGGTAAACACACAAGTTCCTTTTCAAGTAAGCTGTTGGCCAGACTGTAAAATCCCTCTTTAAATTAACTTTACAAATATTTTTTAGAGGGTAGAAAATATTGAACTGCTCACTTGTCCTAACCTTGTATGTCTCCCAGTTCCTGAAAAAGTTGACAGACCCATCCAGCCGTCTCTGAATGACTGTCCAGCCACCAGGGTCATGCCGTTGATCACACCAGACCTGCATAAGCTGGTTTGTGTTTTCTGGCTTTACAAGGTAGATGGAGCTTGTATCGTGGCCATCTTCTAATGCTTGTAGACAGTCTCTCCAGGGCCCTGTGTCAAAACAGAAGGACTCTGCATCAAAATGCTGTTGAGCGTGTTTTTAATCCAGGGCAGTGTTTGAATTGGGAGCGTTTTACAGTATGTTGTCTTCTTCTGAGTAGTGCATTTGCTTTTCCTCTTATTGAAGGTACAGTGTCCACTAAAAGTTTTCAAACAGGTCGATTTGTTGTAACTTTATTTCTAGAGCATTTCACAATGAATTACTTATAAAGGTATATGGTTTTTGGTTTTTTTTTAAAGCAGCTGCACTTACAAGGTTTGATTATATCTTCGAAGAAACTCAATATGAAGGACCTCATATATAAGTGTTAGTAATTCTGTTTAGAAAACAAAATAGCAAGTTTGACTTTCTTTTAGACCGGGAGAAGTTTAGCTTTTGGATCCCCCAAACTGTCATTGACACAGACATTAACAATGGAAGTGGCAACATTGAGAATGTAAGGTTGCTGTTATCACCTTAATAAATGATAAAAACAAATAGAGCATGTCAGTTCAAAGTCATTGTTAAAGAAACTCCTAAAATAGTCAACCACAGATCTTTGATCATGTTCATTAGAACAAATACATAGCAGCGTATGATGTGGCATTTACAGCTTTCTAATCTTGCAGTTCCTTTCTAGGCCACATGGCAACAGTACTTTACTGCACATGAATCTTTTCTCTGAACGTGCTTTAAGGTGAAGATAAACTATTATAAATACTTCTAAGCAGAGTTTGCTGCTACTTTTCCATGACAGGTGTGTTCTTGTCAGATACTAACTTTCCAGAACTTTGACTGAGGTGTGTAGTCTGATATTTGTCATCTGAAATCGGAAGTGAAAGGGGAACTCGCTCATGACAGTGGGCTCCAGCACAGATCTCTGTCAGACACCACAATTAACTCTGCCTCCCGGAAGAGGAAAAAAACCCAAAACATAATTAAGGGATTTTTATTGTTTGTTTATGTGAAGTTCTTTCTGTGTACTTTGTAGCAGCTTAATTTAAACACATTGAGCAGGAAACCTGTTCAGTGCTGTCTGGAAATTCGTATAAACTGTACATCAGCTAGGACTCCATCGGCATAGGCACCGAGTTAATTGTTTCACATTCAGTTTCCTTTAGAACTCTTGTGGATCTGCTTTACTCACTGCAGTTTGTTAGTATTCATTTCTTTCGCTGGCTTCACAACCTCTCCTATCAACATTTCAGTTTTGAGGTAGATCCTGCAGAATATCCTCCTTGCCACGAACTTAAGCACAGGAACACAGAAGTGTCCCCTCAGTGAATACTCATATCAAAATTAATTTAGATTTTCTGCTCTTGCCTTAATTTCTCTGAGTATATCTTTCTAACCTGCAGGATATATCAGTTTAAAAGCATCTGCTTCATTAAGCCATAATTATCAGTATGACTTTATAATGAATCTCTTATTACTTATGTTTATTTTTGTACGCTAATGCCTCTTTTGAAATAGTGTGCGACCATATAACATTAACATAAACCATATGTTAATATTGCATTAACCTTAGCATTACGTTTGCTGTTTATTATTTAACTGTTTATTTTTTTATAATGCATCATGGGTTTAAAATGTTTACCTGCAAGTTTTATCTGGCAGAGTATAATCGACTGGTTTGTGTGCATGTTTTTCTAGGAATAATGTCTTGTGTGGCAATTGCACAAGGCAACATGCATTTCGTAAGTGATACAACTGATGACTAAATGTTTTGTTCCCAGAAAAAGGTTTGTTGATTTGTTGGGTGAAGATGATTAATCAAATTTATTTAGTTTTCCAATTCAGCTTTCCTTTATTTTGGGTCTCGTCATCTTCCAAGCTTGCACTGGCAAATCTATACAAAGCAGTATTTTGGTAAGCTATTCATGTAAGTCTGTTTTATACAGAAAATATAGCAGCACTTCACATAACAGTACTTGTCCTGTTGTGTGTAGAATTCTACAATCTGGTAAACTGCTGTTTCACGTTTACTTGAATTAAATTAAAACCCACTGTAGATAAACCATGTCCGCTCTTTGCACTGCCATAATAAAACTTGTAATTGTTGGGCATTAGCACATGCAGAGTTGTTGGGGTTTGGTGTGTCATCCCACCCCAAACCCTGGGTAGTAACTCCCAGAAAGGAGAAATAGTTACTGTAACATCTAAACCATTTCATCCTGAAGTCTTTTATTAGGTTTTTAGCTCTTTCAAGCAAGTCTAAGGGGCAGTGTTCCTAAAAGGAACTATAGAAATTTCACTTGGAATTCATATTTTGCTTAGTAGAAGAGAATGAAATACAACTGTAGTTATTTTGAAGAATCTCTGGTGTTGACATTAGGTAACTTACTGGCTATTGACTGATTATTTTTCTGTAGCATTTCAGTGTTGTGTTCATGGTCAGTATTTTGCAGACAGAATTAAACTTGCGCAACTTGTTCTTTTGGGCATGAGTGGGAAACAAGAATTCGCAAATAAGAACTTGAAATAAATGATTTATGGATAAAATTGCAGATTCTTCTACACAGAATAAAAACCAAGTGGTTTAGGTTTTTTTACTGTTTTCTTTATTTTTGCAAAGAACCAGCTACAGGAATACTGGGGTGGTTTTATGCCTCATAAAATGAGCCTTTGAGAAATGTGTGGTGAAAGCATGACACCGGTCCTTGCAGAGAAATTAATTTTCCTATTCTAAAGTATGTATCTCTAAAATTACTTCATATCCAGTGATGATGCCCACATTTTATAATGCATTCTTTCAGTTTCTGTAGAGCATTTTGCTGTGAGACTGCGGTTCTTTAATTAATTTACATCATGTTTTTATGATTTACTGCCAGTGTGTTATTGTGCAGTCATCTTAGTCTCTGAAATACGCAACACTTCAAACATTTCTAATGCATTTTTAACAAGACACTGTTCTAAACCTTGCCTCTCAAATCAGGCACGTTATTTTGAGTTACTTGGCTAGTTGTTCTGGCTTACCTTTGTGAATATAGAGAAAATATTAAGTAAATATACATTTAAATCACACTACACAGTAAATTATAATAGCAGGTAGGGAAAGACATTTCAAATGTGACAGAGAAATGCTTCTAAATAACCGTCTTGGTTTAGATCATAGTCATAATAACGATTTGTTCTGAAGTAGGAGATGTCAAATCTTATCTTAGTATCATGGACTTTGGAAGGGACCTCTGGAGATGGACATGAAAAATAGCTGGATAAGCAGCACTTCCTTAGGTGAGAATCTAGGGATTCTACAGGGTTGCAAGTTAGTCAGGAATCAAGGTTTTACTTTGCAAGAAAGGAAAATGATGTATAAGGATACATCAACAAAACTACTATGCATGTGAAGTAACTTTTCTGTTCTGCTGTGTGATGGTGCAGCCTCAGCTCCAATTTGGGTACTTTAAAAGCATGAGGAGGATGTGCACTGGTTAATAAGTTTTCAAAAGAGTGTAACAGGAAGGAAAAAGGTCTTAAAGGAATGCTTGAAGGATACTTCACTTACAGAAAGGTAGGAAAACGCTGTACTAAGCTTGAACCTAGCTTGAGATCAGAGTCCCAGTGTAATTATTTAAGAGACAGTCCTGTAGGCTTTAGACTGAAATGCCTGCTCAGGGTTCTCTCATTGTGAATATTTCCCTGGAGAAATAAATTGTTCTGGGTTTTTCTGGTTGGCTGTTTTGGTTTAATGGGGTAGTTGCATTGTTTGATAATTCTAAAGAGTTTGCTGATGTCATTTGGAATATGTTGCAAATAGCCTTGAAATATACTGAGTGCAGTTCATGTGTGTTACTGTGTTTCAAGTCTTTCAGTTGGCTATGGGTTCTCTATCTTTTTTTCTGAAGTACATGCTGCCGCACTGCAGAATAGAATTCTCTTGTGCGAGACACTTAATACTTGAACTGTTTGGGTTTTTTTTTTTAAATATGTGGAACCATAGGTGAAACAGGATTCTTTACCTGTTACTTCTTTATCATGTAGATCAACTCATCTTTAATGTGATTTCAGAGGCCTCTAATCTTGCTTATGGCAGAACTCTGAAGACTCTTAATGAGGGCTGTATAATATCCCTTAGTATTCTACCACTTGCTTCCCTTTGCTCCTGCCTTAGAGCGCAAGTGCCCTGTGTGAGGTGTGGAACAGTTAATGTATTACTTTTTGAGTTATATAAGCACAAAATTTACCACATGCTACATCAACAGGCTTGTAATAACTAACATAAATGTTTACACAGAAACTGTCAAGCCTCTTCAGATGTCGTGAATTATAGGCACAGGTAAAGAAAATCTAGATGATTAACTGTTGGTGACTGAGATTTTTCTGCAGCTCTTTTATCTCATACATGCAGTATAGATGGTGGGTTTGTCCTGGCAAATTAACAACAGAAAGATCTGTGGGGCTAGTGTGTCTGTATCTGTTAGTCAGATTTATTTTTTTTGCTTTCATTCTGTGCTTGTACTACAACATGTATATTAAAAATACACAAGGTAGGTACCCACACAAGATTAGAGCTAAGAAATCGGTTCAAAATAATTCTTTTGCATTTATTTTGCTAAATTGTCTGCATCTTTGATATTACAGTTAGAATGTTACCCACTGCATATTAGCATAAACTAATATAGACATATTGATAGTATTACTTACCCGATGGTTTATCGGTTGAAGTTGGAATGCTAGTAACTGCAGGCATAGTTGGTAAGGTAGGTGGCAGGACCTTTAAGTTCTGATCACTCTGAATCTCATTAGTAGATATCTGGTTGATAATGCGATTGTAAGTAGGAGGCTGGTACACTTTGTTTGGTGGCTGTGGAGTTTGTGGCAGTGGCTTTATGGACGGCATTTTCTGACAGTGTTCTTCCAGTTGGGCAATTATTACTGACTGATTATTGGCAATCGACATCAAATGTTGGTACTTGTGCTCTAAGTCTTTGTATTTGTTTGCAAGTTGTAGCATATCTGCAGTTTGGTTCAAAATCTTATTCTCAAGTTGAGAAAGTTCTAAGGCATTGTCGCGTTTTCGTATAATTTCATGTAGTAACTGCATGTAGAGTTGTGTGACACGAGAATTCATGTTTCTGCTCTCTTTTCTTAAGAGTTTGACCTCATTAACAATCCCACCATCCACCTCCACCAGTTGCTGGAGAGTTTCTATTTGTCTCTTTTGTTTAATAAGTTCATTGTTAAGTAACTGTAATTCTTGTTTATTTACCCTGTTTTCAAGTAGAACTTCAGGCTCCTTAGAGTTGACACAAATAGCACCCGTCACTCTCTGCTGAGGTACAATAAAGGTGTAAGTGCATTTGTCCTGTGTGTCACTGGAACGCTTATATCTGTTCATATAAATGAATTCCTGTTCTGTTTCCTCGTCATTGCCTTCCAGTTCCTGTGTTTCACTTGCAGTAGCTCCCACAACAGCTATTAGCATTAAGCAGGTGAATCTTGTTGTCATCATGATCCTCTTGTTCTGGTCAAATATTCTTCTGCAATGAACTTCTTAATCTGTTTTAAAGTAAATTTAGCAGTAAGTAACAAATAGGAAATAGGTGTAGATTTACAAAACAAGTGATAATCTGTGCTAAAACTTGCCAGATACTGCTCAGTAACTAGTATGGCTGTGTACAAATGAGAGACTTTCCTTGTCCAGCATAAACTTAGGTTGGCTAAGGGGGACATTGTGGGAAATGGTTATATCATTTTGTGGCCGGAACTGTAGTTACTACTTATAAGCTTATCTAAAGCCTGCCACCAACCACAAGAAACTAAGTAATAAATACCAGGATTTGAAGAGTCCTTTTCCCAGGCAAGTACCACAGAAGTTTCCAAGATTGATGTTTTCATTTAAATATGAATTACGTTTTCATTTCTTAGTTAAAAATATAAATGTTAAAGGTATGCACAACTTAATACCTGCTGTTAAAAGTTCGAAAAATATCAATGAACTCATTATAATTAAAATCTCTACTGCCCAAAAATTACAGGCAGTAAAATCTGTCTGGTAGAATTTGCAACTAAAATATTAATTGTTATGGAGACGTCTCTACACTCAGCCTGCTCATTTCACTTCATAGTCCTTTCTTGGAAGGAAAAGCCATGTGCATATATACATGGTGGAGAGAGATGACATCCCAGCTGTTAAAATTAGCTAGTAGTGTTTACTGACATATGAAACAAAAACATATGAAAAAAAAACAACGAAGTTTTGATGAAATTATACTTAGTTCTTGGAGCAGATTCATATTCAAGGTGGAAGTTTGAGGCCATTGCTTTTTCTTAAAAAATAAGTCAATACCAGCACTTTATAGGCAGCAGTCTTCTTGAAAACATGAGCTTGGCAGTGTCAGTGTTGCCAGGAATGCCCTATTGCAGATCATTCTTTTATCTGCTGCTTCAACAGCACTTTGGTATCATGCGTTTCTAACAGCTTTAATAGGCATGTGTATATAACCTAGTTTTCTTAAAATAAATAAAATGGGGCTAAAGTGCTGTATGGAGCTTTTTCAGTGTATAAAGCCTGCTTGATACTTTTTAACAGCAGGGTGGTGTTTCCCATCACATTTCTCTTTGCTTGTAAAACATTTCACATGGAATAACCATTCAGTGTTTAAATAACTGTCACCTTAC
Source organism: Pezoporus wallicus (assembly GCF_028554395.1). Classification (NCBI taxonomy): domain Eukaryota; kingdom Metazoa; phylum Chordata; class Aves; order Psittaciformes; family Psittacidae; genus Pezoporus; species Pezoporus wallicus. The sequence continues at coordinate 1,846,772 of NW_026636761.1, read as the reverse complement.
TGCTTGGTCATCTTTAGTACAGCAATCTTTTTTTAAATTACATGAAATGATGATAGTAGCAGCTGTGAGAAACTGGAATGAATCCAGCTGAGTGCAACCAACGTGGATAGCTAGAGGCTGGCAGACATTATATATGAGGAGCAGCAGAAAGAGCTGGGCTTGTTTAGCCTCCAAAAGAGAAGGTGAAGGAGACATCTTACTACTGTCTTCAACTACTTAAGGGGTGTTTGTAAAGATGGATTTTTTTTTTTTGGAAGTGCACAGTGGAAGTATAATGGTCAATGCATACAAATTGTCCCAGGAAAAATTCATTTTGGGTAAAAGAATTTCCCAGCGAGTCTGTCCAAGGACATTCCTGAAAGAGGTGGTGGAAACCCTCTTCCTGGAAATAGGTAAAGTTCCGATTCAGGCAAGGTTTTGAGCAACGTGATCTAGAATGAAATTAGCCTTGCTTTGTAAGATGAAGGTGAGGTCCCATCTGATCTGAATTGTTCTGGGATTGAATCTGGGGAAACTAGGCAGCTGCTGATTTGTAAGAGATTTTTTTATTAGGGTTTCAGTATAATGATGGACATGCATGCTGAAATAATTATACTGAGAGGAGAGATGCTGTCAGTCATTCATTTTTCTGTTGTTTTCAAAGAAACCATAAATGTTTCTGTAAAGGATTCAGAAAAAGTGACCAGGACCTGATCTTTCTTAAAGGTTCTGGATATACATTTTTGCCTCTGTTTTTTTATTTGGAATAAACTAATTTTGCAGATGGCAAGGGATTGTGCTTTACAGCACCTGCCAAGAACTTGAAAACTTGTCTGATAAAAGTTTGGAGTTTGACATGGATTCTGTAAGTAGTGGGATGTTATTTGGAGCCCTGGAAAACAGGGAACATAAATTTACCCCAGACAGCTTTAACTTGCATAATCAGCATTTGCACAGCAGGTCACACTTGGAAACCCTGGCAGTTTTCCAGGCCTCATATTTCTGCACAGATGGAGTGTTTTGCAATGTGTCTCATGTATAGGTATAAAATGGGTTCTATTTCACAGTTTGAGTTGAAGTATCTTTCCCTGCCCACTCAAAACCTGTAATTATTGTAAGCACTGAAGAGAAACTGAGATTTTCTCAGACTTCACTTTTGTCTTTGTTACAGCAATTCATGTCTTTAATTGAGGACAGGATTTAGGGCACACATTCTTTTCCAGGCTGAAGAAAGAGCAACATATAAAAATTTGATTTTTATTCTTCCGCTTTTTTTATGAATTCTTTAAAAAAAACTCTGAACAGAGGTCATCAGCTTCATCTTCACATGTCAGTTCAAACATCTTTCAAACTAGAATAGACTGTTTCAGTTAGAAGGGGCCTATAATGATCATCTAGTCCAACTGCCTGACCAATTCAGGGCTGACCAAGTTAAAGCATGTTAGTCACTCTTAAACAGTGACAGGCTTGGGGCATTGACCACCTCTCAAGGAAGCGTGTTCAGTGTTCGACCACTGTTTGCCATCAGTGAATAACATCAGTGTAATTAAACGATGCTGAAATACTTCATTCTCATGATCTTGCCTGTATGTCACTTTTTCTAAGGTGTCTTTCCTACAAGAAAAAACACTGGAAGGAAAAGTACATTGGTAAGAGAATGCTCCTGTACAAATAGCAACAAGAACCATATTATCTTCAGATGTTTGTCTTCCTGTTTATGAAGTGATCTCTTCGGTCTTTTATTATCTAATTGTTCAGTTAAAACATTCAGCATGAGGCCTATTTGTTGCATATTGTGGGGAACTACATAACATAAATGGCATTTCTTCCTTTCTGCAGTTGGATTCCAATGAAGTTCACAAGCAACATGCTTGTTCAAACAACTCTCAGTGATTAATCTTTCACAGAGGAAAAAGCTTCCAGAGGAAGTGGGGAGGGAAGCCAGGGAATCAATTTTAAACTATTCAATGCTTTTTAATATCTTCCTCTTCTTTTTGAGTAGGAGAACATCAGATTTTAGGACATCAGAATTCCTTCCCATGGGAGAGGAAGATCTAATTTACTTGATGTCTAGCACACTAGCTTTCAGTTTTCTTCTGTTGCACTTATGCCAAGTAATTGCGCATACTCTTTGTACTTCGCTAGTGCTGTTGCTTGTTGATCACTTGGCTTTTACTGTTTCTCTGGCTCAGCCCCGCTCTTCTCTCAGTAGCTCTTCTGCAGTCAACTAGGAGGGGACTGTATTACTGGGGCCACATTTGTCCCCAGTGCAGAATTCCATTCAGGTAGCTGTAGACTTTTCAACCTTGCCATTGCACAACACTGCGTTCTTTAATGCCATGTTTGGCACAGCTTTTCTTAATTACTGAAAATACATCAGGTCTGTCATCTGTCCTCATGTACACTGACAAATCTTCAACAAGCAAACATACAAACAAAAGAGGTGAAAGAAGCACGCTTAAGAAAAAGATGTATCATTTTAATGAGAAAAATAGAACTTCTAACTAGAAAAAATATGGCAGTTTGAAGCAATTTCATTTCTAGATTCTGCTGTTCAAGACTTGTGTGCTTGTAAAAGCACTTTTCATAGGAGTTAAGCTGGTAACTTGCTCTAGTGCAGATGCATCTAAACCCAATTTTGTGCATGTTTACTCAGCACTATGTAGTACTTTATTCAGGCAGAATATTGTCTTTTGTCAGTGTAACTGCATCTGTATGAAAGCTTCTGGCAGTATAGTTGCGTGGGTTAGAATCATAATATTTTTCATGCTTCTAACCATCATAAGTATTTTGGTTAACATTTCACTCTGTAGAACAAATGTTGGCCTATCTCTCCATATAACTGGAAGTAGGTAATTATAAGTTGGTTTGTTTGCTCCTTCATTGTTTGTCCAACTGAGGATGTTCCCATGATCTGGTGAAAAAAGAGGAAATAAACTTTCTGAAAGGGCTATCAGATGTTTCAGCATTTAGTTGTTTTTTCCTGTCGCTTAAAGGGAAAAAGTAAATACAGTCTTTCTCTGGCTTTGCTTTGAAACATTTGTGTGTCCTATGCTGTCATGCTTATATGGGGCTTTTGGTTCCTTGAAATATATTACCTCTTGATTGTTACCAATATCTTGAAACTTAAATGTGATATTTCAACAAGATTCGAGTATTTTGCCATATCAAATTACACAGGTGCTTCACATCCTGTAGTTTAGTCAGTGTCATGATCCTGAAATGATAAAGGTAAAAATATTTCGACATGCAAAGTACTACTGTTTGGCAAGTGTTCACTTTGTTTTAACCAGCTTGCCTCAAGCAGTAGCATCAAAGGGAGCAATGTCAGCACTGTGGCCTTTTTTCTAACCTGCTTATAACAAAATACACATTTCATTGTGGATATTCCAACATGTGTATCTCTTTCATAATCTGTACTTTATGATGACGTGTTTCAGAGGATCTAGTTTTTACAAAATAGGCTAGTTCAAGTATTTTATAAGTCCTGGGAATTCTTCCTGGGATTTTTGTGCCCAGGAGAACAAAGGTATGCCTCTGTCAGATAAAAATACGACTTGTAATAACGTAACAAAGAATCGTTAAGCTTATCTGAAAATGCTGCCAGTAGCCTTTCAGTGTTATGGCTGTTTTTTGCTGGATGAAATTTTGTTCATAAACTAGACATTTGCAGTACTACTCTGGAAAGAAAGGTGTTTATAAAAGCCTGAGTATATATTGTCAACACAGTTGCATCTAGATCTAAAGTGGTTTGCAAATGCTGAGTCCTTTAACCACTGAGAGATTGGTATCTTGTCTCTGGGAGTTACACTGCGTTCTTTTTATGCCTACACTTTTCAGTGTTCTGCAAAAAGCCAAAAAGAGCTGAAGCAGTAGGAAGGCCACTGGATGGTTGCTGGGCACTGAATTTTATTATGCCTTACTGTGGATTACAGGTCATTTCAAGGAGGAAATGTTTTGACATGTAAGGAAAGTATCACCTATCCTACAGCAGTTTGGAGAAATACAAAGGCAAAATAATGGCCTATGTAAATCTTGTGTGGAAAACCTTAACTAAGACAAATATGGAAAATAACTGTTTGGGTTTCATACCAGCATATAAATTTTGTATCTTAAATTGCATTGGTATGGGTTACTCTTACAGATGTGGCACATTAAAGAACTCAGTAGTTCAAAGCAGCAGAATTGCTTCTTGCTGCTGCTCTTGTTTTTCTATATATAGTAAACTGTTAATAAGCCAGAGGACTGTAGCTAAGAAAGTGATGCACTGGGCTCTATAAATGCAGCTTTTGTACAAGTGATATGTGACACTGTGTTTACCCTTGGAGACTGCCTTACAGGGAAGGCAATTTTCTGTGCTAAAACTAAGATGTTACATGAGTGACATCTTACTTCAATAACTAGTTGAATTGCACCATCATTGAACTTATTGCAAAGATAATCTAAGAAAACCCTTTACCAATATGTTTTGCGGAGCTAATGCATCAGAGCCTGGTGTGTGATGAAGACAGCAGCAATTCTCACTTCAAAAAGTTAAGAGCACAGTTTTGGTGGGCTTGCATGTCAAAGCTCAGGAACTAAGGAGACATTTTTTAGTTTATTGGGCTTCAGTTATAATAATTATTTTAAACAAGGTGGGTTTCCTATGGGACTTTATCTGCTTAAGCAGGAGGCTCCCAGAATGTTACATTCCTAATCACTTCCAGAATTTGTGGGGGTGGTATTTTTTATTATTTAACTCTGTTTTCTGTACATAGTTCTATTTATGTGTCATTTTAATTTTATTGCCAATAGGTGACTTTCATTTCATTAAAGAATGGATAGGCTCACAGTTTGTTCCTATCCTTGTAAATTGCTCTGACTCAAGCATTTAAAGTATAGAGGCTGGACTGTTCAGAGTATGTGCAGTTCCAACATGCCAAAATTGAATGCACCATAATTAAACTGGTAATACAGAGGCTTTTAGGAATATCCGGATAGGTGGGAAAAAAAACCCACGTATATAATGAAGGATGAGATATGCAATTTGCACAACACAGATTTTTTTCTGACATCTCTCTCTATGGTTCTTTTGACATGAAACAAAAAAAAGCAGTGAGAATCTCCATATAGATGAGTTCATTTTGCTACACCAAATTGCTCTGTTACAAAATTGAGTTCTTGTGTGCTGGTCCTATTTAATATAATAAGGATAGCACTCATCTGAGGGGCTTTTCCTACATATCTTCTATGTTGTGGTACCTTTTGTGCTAATTCCTCAAGCATTTAGCCATACATGGAGGCATGTTCACAAAAGGAATAGTGTTAGCTGTTACAGCATTTCGTCTGGAGAAGATAAACTATTTTGATTGTGAATTCACACTTTAATAACTGTTCATTCTAAAGAAGAAACAAAAAACTAGCAATGAATCTTCACTGTTTCTTTAATACCTGTGTCTTTGGTATCAACAGGAGGTTTATAGGTTAGTGCAGTTTTACATTTTAATTGATAAAAGCAAATGGAGCAAGGGTGTTGAAAATGTAAAATCCTACTATAAAAAGATCAGAGGGTTTGGGTTTTGTTAACAAACATTAGTTTTTGCTTCTGCAGAGTTCTTTGATAGTCAGTGTTTGTGGACTTACAGTTAGCTGGCATGTTCCAGGCACCAGGCCAGTAATATGATCTGGATTTCACAACACCATTGTGATAAGATAGATAAGCATGAATTCTTCTGAAGCTGCTTTCTTTCTTACTCCCTACTCCTTTTCTCAGAGCTCATGCTCTGTTCCTACTCCTTCTCCCAAACATCCTCTTGCAAGGAATGATGTTAATCCATCCTGTCAATCTTCCAGGTAGCCTTAATTTTTAATGCGATTTATTACTTTTTGCTCTTACATAAGGAGAGTGACTTCCACTGGTACAGTTTGGGTCTTTTTAGAATTAACATCATGTAGTTTGGGTTTCAGATGAAGGGTGCTGCTGATTATTTTTTCAGTTTTGTAAAATGAAACAGCAATTCACAGTGGAAACACAGCACAGTAGTGTGCATGCCACATGTATTGGGAAAAGCTTTAAAGTTCTGCTTGAAGTTTTAAAGTAAATGTAATAGGGGATAGGGAAGAGCTGACACATAAAAGCATGCAGTTTCTGTTACACAAGCATGATGTAAAACTAAGTTGAAAAAAAAATAACTCCAGACCTATGGGGGGAATGATTTTGGGGTTGTTTGGGGTTTTTTTTTTTTGCCACTAGGTGCTGGATTCCATTGTAAGCAGTGCCACACAGATACCAATTCACTGCTTTTATTATAATGCATTCAATACTGAGCTTTTATGTCCACTTAAAATTGGGGTGAAATTTTGGTTCAAGTGCTAGTTCTTAAAAGGAAATACTTTTTGCACTGAGCAGCATGGATGACTAAAGCAATACTGCAGAATGAGCGTGTCTTAATTGGCTCCTGGAGAACTTTTGTTTTGAAATACTATCAAGTGCTGCAAGGAACTTCAAAAGCTGATGTATGCTTTGCTGCTGTGGAACTTTCTTCCATGTTTTGGGAAAAAATGAGCTGCTTTTTAGTTACACCGAGTACAAGTTTTCTTTCTGGATTACCAGGAATTTTTGTCATGTTGACTGTGGATTGTTCTTTGTGCTTTCGTGAAGTTCTGTCACAGATGTGGAATGTAATTATTGAAAGAGCACTGCTTTTGTTGTTGCTTCCCTTAACAGCGGCCTCACCTTATTTCCACTTAATCCAATCACTACCAAAAAGTGCTCATACTGTGTGTGCTCCTGTGTGTGCATACACATTGTCTGTAATAGCCCTTAAACACATTCACTTTTGGATAAAAGTGACTCCTTTTGTCCATGAAAAATAGTAATTAGATAATACAGTAAGTATTTAATACTTACACAAAGGTATTCATTAAAGTTAGGTTCTTTTTATTTTAATTGAAACTTTCGCAAAATCTCTCATACTTTGTATAGGCTCTATTACAGGAACTTTTGTGTCTCTTTAATCAGACAGGAGTGTAAGATTGAATGGAGATTTCATGGTTTTTAATACAGGTAGTCCTTTAGCAAAGTTATCATAGGAATTAGCATATCCTGGAGGGTTTGTTGAAAGGTGCATCCGTTTAGAGCAAGTCTGAGGAAGCTCAGAGTTACATGCAGCACTAAGTAAAGTTATAAAAAGATTCTGTATTTCTGAAAATAGTGGCAAGAAGGCTTTTCCCTGCCTGGCATCATAAAATGTCTCAACTGCCATTTAGTCGTGTTTGGGGCTTCTTTTTGTTCCAAGGCAAAAGGAGGCTTGTGCCCTACCCTGGAGCAGTGCTGTCTGTGACAAGGTAACCCTCACTGCTGCCGTGGTCCCGCTGCAGCGCAGCCCCTGGGCCCCGGCCGCACACCTCGCATCCACCCGCCTCATGCCCGGGCTTACCCGTCTCTTTCGGCTGCTCTCCTCAGCCCGTGGCGTGCCTCACCCGAGGGTCTCAGCGCAGCTCGTCCGCCGGGGCTCTGACATCTCACTCGGCTGTGTCAGCGGAGGCAGCTTAGCCCTGCAGTTAGACGAGGCAGTAACCGGCGGCTCTCACCATCCTTTCTTCTCCCGTTCTCCTTTTCTCTCCCTGAGGGTATTTCACTCCGTGGCAGCCCAGGCTCAGCCGCCCATCCGCGCTGCTCTGGGGCACGGCCGGGCTCTGGAGTCCGCGGTCCGTGGCGTCAGGCGAGAGGCTGAGGCAGCCCGAGGTGAACTTGAGCTCCTTTGTGGCACGATTGCGTCCGGGCCGGGAAAAAAAAGAGGAGGAAAAAAAAGAGGGGGAAAGGCGATCCTGCGGCGAGCCGCCCGGCTCCGGTTGGGCGCGCGTCCTCCCTCCTCCCACCAGCGCCGGGACCCACCCGCGACAGACGGCCCCGAGCACCGCCGCAGGCATGACCTCAGCGCGGGGCGGGAGCTGGGCTGTGAGGGGGCTGAGGGGCCGGGCGTGCGGCTGTGTGCTCGGCGGCCCCCGGTGCTCCAAAGCGAAACGCCTCCGTCTGTCACCGGGGGAACGGTCGGCGTTGCACCGCTTCACGTTCCGCAGGCCGCGGTTTCTTAGCTCGAACTAGGTGGTAGAATGTGTAACTGCGGAGGGTTCGGCCCCAACATGTCGGGGCCAGGAAGGGCCGCGTCCTGCTCGGTCATCTCCTCACGGTGTGCTCGGTGGTGTGGAGAGATGAGGTAAAGGCATAGGGGTCACTGCTCGGATTTACTGACTGCTCCTCTGTGATGCTCAGAGAAGGAAGGCAAGGCAGCTTTAGGCAGAGAAGCGCCGATATTCCCCATGGTTTTTCCCTTCATAGGTAGATGTTATCAAGAAATGGCGTGTTCCCAGAAATAAAGTTGTTCGAGTTCAGGTAAGCTCTTCACATAACCCAAAGCTTTTCCAGTTCACTAGTTCCGTAGTGAAAAGGCTAGTTTAATTGAACCAGAAAGTGACAAACCATTAATTTTTGACAGACTTAGCAATAGGCCCATTACGTTTTCTTCCAAGGGAGCAGGTTGTCATGAGTGTGGCTGGTTTTCCCAAATTCCTGACTATTTCGAGGCTAGGAAGGCAATTCCATACCTAGATTACTGCTTGAGTATTTAATTGGTATTTGAGAATGAACATATTCAGGTTCTTTGCTTTTGTGGAAAAATGCATGTTTTTTAACTCGCTGTAATGCCCTGGAGCACCAAGGTTCTTGGAAACGCAGGATTTCCCAAGGATAAAGTTGGTTATTTAGGACCATATTTATAAATTGCCCGTAACCACTTTTGAGCTCTTTAATATATACTTAAGCGCTATTGATTTTAGGGCACTTATTTAAGTGCAGTTTAATGCCTAAAAACTTTACCCATTGAAAGAGACTAAATAGAGGCTACCCTTGTGGTGAGTTTTTTAGTCATTAATGTTCTCTTACAGATAACTGCGTTAAAAGTATTTGGAAGATCAAAAGTAGGCAAACCTCATGTCTTTATTATAGTCCTCTTTTCTGAATAGGAAACAACGTATTATTACACAGATCAACCTCCTGATGAGGTGCTGAGTACCTTTCTGTCTTTTTTAAAGCTGTCTAGATGGCCTGTTCCTTGAAACTTTTATATATAGGTCATGCCAAATTGGGTATGACAAAGCTGGCTGATTTCTTCAGCCTGTTGCCATTTTGTCTGTTGGGAAAAAGAAAGTTGTGCCAGCTTGATACGTGACAGGGAGCTTCAGTGGATGTGCCAGTGTCAGTTATCAGAATCGTTTGGGTGACAAGAGGTGTTTGCCCTTTGGAAAAGATTGAAGAGAAAAATGGAGTTGGCGTTCTGCTGGGACCAACTGGGAATGCCTTTTCCTTAGATCTGTAATGCTGTGTGTGGAGTTCATTGCTTTTGTTAAAGGCTTTAGTCTGAATTATGTGATTTTTTCAAAACATTTCATAGTTATTCCATTTGCTTTCCATACTGAGAATCTCAGACATCAGCTTGAATTTAAATCCATGATTGGGGAATAACATCTTGCTAATAGTAGTGTACTAATAGCCAGTTATTTCTGGCTGTGAAAGCTGACAGTTGTCTTCACCAGAGTAATTCAGTCACCAAGGAGTGGGCCAATGTTAGACTTGGCTTTGAGAACTAGTGAAAATGCTGTAAAACAGATGGTCATAGAAGTTAACTTTAAGTCAGTGATTGGAAGCTCTGGGTAAACAAAATAGATAAGAATGTGCCAATCTTAAAAACACAAACTTTGAGCAATCAAACTGAGTAATCTTTTTCAGGCAGTGCAGTTCAGTTGCGGAATACGTTTGCCAGAAGATCACTTGAAACCAGAAGTTAAAACCAAAACCTGTGTGTGTAGGAATAGCAGGAAAAAGAAAGAGCGAACAGGCAGATTCAAAGAAGAAACATTAAAAAAAATACCACCCAGACTTAAACACAGAAGTGTTTATCCAAGCTCTATCTCAGGAAGTCCCTAAACCACAGCTCACTGCTGACAGGAAGCTACATCTGGAAAACAACTATTGTACCTTTGCCTTTTTCCTATATTCGTTTTCTAAGCACTATCTTCTTTCTGACACTGGCTATGTTTGGGAATGTTTGCATGAATCATTATTGCAGTATTTAATCTTCTGGATTTTTTTCTTGATTGGTGAGAAAAGCATTAGGAGAAAAGAAAATGGTACTTTTGAGAAAATGTGATGTGTTCAGAGGAAAAGCTTTTCTAGGAAGCTCCAGGTAGCTTCAGAATTTTTTAGACTGTTTCAGTGGATAAGAGATTGATTTGCACCACTTGGAGGTGATTTTGGGCATAAATTCCTGAAAATAATTCCAGCTGAATTAGTGGTAACATTTTCTTTCACACACTGGTATCTTACTTTGAAAGTTACTTGGTTTATGCTTCACTTATTTGTCTGGTTTTCTGTGTTAGGCTTTATTGCTACAATGACCAAGGTGGAATTATTAATTGCAGTGATCCATTAGAGTGCGGGTATTCAGGAAACACCATGGGATTGTTTCCTTCTTTTAGTTTTGGCATGCCGAAGGATGAAACACTGATAATACTTTATCTCCTTCATTAAATGTGGACAAGAGAAATGGCTGGAAGTGAGTTTGTTGAGTTAAACAGGTTTCTTTGGTGTTCCAGTGACTGAGAAGTCTTAGATGTTCAGACTCTCTGGAGTGACCTTTTGGATTAGAATCCTTGCGTCTGGAAAATTTTCTTTTGAGGTCACCACTGTGCTTGAGTAAAGAAGAGCAAAACTTTATATAGATCAGCAACAATCTTAGTTTGCATGGGGCACAACAGGATCGTAAGCTGCTCAGCTGAGGATTTGATACATCAAAAGGGAAGACGGAGTGTCTGTTAGGAATGTTCTGTTTTCTCTGAAGCACTTGAAATCAGCTGTCAAATTGAAAAATCAGTTCACTGAAATGGTGTTAACTTTCATTTCCTTGAAAACTTGAGAATTTTTAAGCATGCTGAAACGTCTCTGTAGAAGCACTAGTATTTCCATCCGTCTCTGCCAAGCATTAGTAGAAAATGCTTGTCATACTGACTCACTGTTATATTCTTTGTATTCCTAACAGGGCTGGTGTTAACCATTAGTTCAGTCTACCAATAAATGTGCAGTGGTAGACCTGAGAAACCACGGGAAGGTTAGTGAAGTTTGGAAAGGCTGGTCTACATCTGTAACACTCGTAGAAGCCGTAACACTGCCGTTAAAAGCATTGGCACTTTTGTTTGTGATGTATTTTCTTTCACAGAAAAACTAATTATTTTCCTTTATTTCTAGGAAAAAAAGCCAACTGTACAGAACAATGTTAAATATGAAAAATGAAATGCAATTTAATGTTTTTTGAGTGCTCTGCCTGAGGTGAATGTTTCAGTGCTGAGCTTTTGATTAAAGAAGGAAATTACAGTTCTTCTTCTGATTAGCAAATGAAGCTGTTTTAGGTTTGTTCTTAATCTTTGTTCTTAGGACTCAGGACACAAAATAGGTATGACTGAGAAAGAAAAATGTAAGCATTATACAATAATGTTTGTGGGTAGAGCTGTAATAGGGAACAAGCAGTTGTCAGACACTGGGACCAGGGAGAAGACTGATTCTTTCTAAACTCACCCAAATGCCCACAGCTTTCCATTTGCTGACTTTCCCAGTGAAAATAAGTAATTTTTTTTCTGTTTTATATGTCCAATGAATCTTGAGTAACCTGCCTTGTAAAATTATACTTATTTTCTCCTGTTTATTTCATTTTTAACATATCAACGCTGCAGTATAGCACCTTGTGTAATATACTTTTAAACGCCTCAAAATAATTAAAGGTCTGCGTTTCAGGATGTACAGATGTATGCAGAGTTTTAGGATGGAATGAACAAGGCTGCACAAGTCCAGTGGTTTAGGTCTGTCCTCAACTGTTAAGTGCTCTTGCTCTCAGGCAAGTTCAGTAGTCCTGTGCCAGTCTCTCCAGTCTGACGTCTGTCCTGTACAGAGGTGTACCAGGACTGTGCTGCACTATTCCAGATGTTGTCTCACTGTTGCCAAGGAGATCTAAAACGCTTGTCTTTAATCCCTTTTGAAAACGATCTGTATTCTGTTTGGTTGCCACCTCTGTGCATGTAGTAACATTGCATTCTATTGCAGGCAACATTTCCTGCAAACTGCATGTTATAATCTACCTTAACAATAAAGTTAAATTTGTATTGCTGCTTTCTTAAAAATCACAGATGGTTGGGGAGTTACTTTACTCCTTGTAGGTCAGAGCAGGGATATTTAAACAGTTCATGTATTCAAGCTAAGGCTTGAGTAAGTGCTGCAGCTTCTGAGAAGATAGTGGGATCTGAGCCCTTTCCCTTTTTCTGGTGATGATTATTTCTGTTTCTTCCTTTCGAAGGAGCCAAAAGAAAAAGGGCACTATAGGGCAGTATGGGAGCTGCTCTTCACAGAGGGTGGAATTAAAAGTTGCATCAGGGCTGGAGTTCTTTGACTTTTGTTGAATGAACACTTGAATTTAAAGATTCTCATGCCTTTCAGTGTACTTGTTTAGGAATAATGTAGTTGCTCATTACATCCTGTTGAAGCTGTTGCTTGTGAGTGGAACTACTTTTGTACTCATGCATATACTATAATAATGGCAGTGTAGTTTCCATTGGTAATGTTACCCTTTAAAAAAAAGAGGTATTTGCCATTACTGTAATTGTCAGTCTTCCAATACTTGAAGTATTGTCTCTCTAAAAATATATACTGATCTTTGCTTGTGTTCTGACAGAGGCGTAACAGATTATAACTATTTTAACTAGTTGTACAGGATACCATTTGTTGTTTCCAGTTACATTTAGTTGGTGTCTCTGAAGTAAAATAATGTTCAGAATGTTCACTTCAATTTGTGAATAATTTGGGGGTTTCTGTTTGATTAGTAGAGGTGGAGTTATTGTGTATTAGTTACACTATGCATAGGTAACTATGCACTGACACAGCTTTTGAACCCTGAATTTGCGTGAATGATCTCAAAGTTTTATTCCAGTGAATGGTGTTAACACTGAAAACTTACTGAAGTAGTTCTTCCAGTGAATGTCTCAATTTGTGTGTGATCATACTTGAGGAATGCTGGGCCTGTAATAGACTGTGTGTTCCAGAGTAAATATTCCAAAATAGTCTGTCTATGCTTTCCAGGTATAGACAAGCCCAGAGTGGTAACGTGGCGCTCAAGTACTGTTTTCTGGTTCTGAAACCAGAATACAGAAATGCAGAAAACTTATCTTTGATTTCATCCTCGTATTGAAGAAATAATCTTGAGAAAGGAGTCATAGTAGCTGTTTCCCCTCTTAGTAACTTACTGGCAACCTCGTTACAGGCATTGCTTTTACCTGTGTTTTAAGAAGACTTTTATGGTGTTATGAGTATTTGCACTCTCACGAGCTGACGATTCGCAGGGGGAAGATGCCAGAGGATGGCAAGAATGCCTGTTGGGGAATTTGGAACTGTATAAGTAAAAATGATACAGACCTTTTTAATTGATAAAGTTTTTGTCTTTTTGACTTGGCCTCATTATAGTTCTCCATTTGTGCATGTGTGTGATCCTGATGCCACGCTCTGGGTACCTGACATCCCATAGAAGTGATAAACCTGGTTGTAATCCCACCTTTACTTCCCTGTGAGTGATCCCATTCACTTGGCCACTGCATCAGCAATATATTTTACAAATCACATGTTGTTGCGTTGGCAGAGATTTGTCTTCAGTTGTTTCCAGAGTACGCCAAGTCCTACCAAGGTTAACCAGGATATACATTTGGGTTTGTAGAAAAATTTTCCAGCCCTTAGTCCATGGAAAATATCCAGTCTTCTTGAAACCAGTGATACCACAAAACTGTTGGCGTTGCTGACTATGAGCTAATCTCCTAAGAATGGCGTCTTTGGTTTTACAGACTGCTGACTGCAGTGATTTGGACTTTTTACCACTTACTTAATTGATAAGTTGCTTTCTTGCTGCCTTCTGCTTTATTTAGTATGATACAAACATTCTACTGTATGTGGGAAAAGGCTTTCATAAATATAGCTGACTACAAATTTGAAACATATTTTTGTCTCTTCTGGTTTTCCTATCAAACCAGTGTCATTATTTAACTTTTGGGGAGAAAGAAGGGAAAATAATTACTTTCCATAGGTTTCCTTCTGTTATGCATGGCAGTTACTGCGTGTCTTGTAGACAGTGCTTCCTGTACTGAAAGAATGCTCTATAATACCCAGACATCCACGTTAGAGAGCAGGATCTGTGCATTCAGGGGCTTCTGGGTTGTGAATATCTTCAGAAAGTGTACGTGATGATCAGTAGGGAACTAAATTTGTGCATTAAAACATTTAACTTCTTTTTTTTTTTTCCTCTTACAGAATGTGTTTGTGGTTGTCACAGTAACAGTACGATTTACCAAACAAGTGTGGAAGACTGTTACAAATGTTAAGTAAGAATAACAGATTGGAAGTCCCGAGGCTAATTTGAAATACTTCCACATCAGCTAATTCTGTGTGGCAAAGTAGTGAATGTCTGACTAACAAAAATACCATAGAGCCGTGTTTCCTAACTTGCATTTGCAGAATTGCACTGCAGAGCACTGTGCACTAAAGTATATGTAAAGTATACAGTAGGAGTATGCTTTAACCCCTTAATTTTGGGGTTGTTAGCCCTACTATTTCACAGGATAGTTTTAGATCCATTATAAAAAAATAAAAGACAAAAAAGGACACAACTGAGAATGATACGAATTTTCACTCTGTATCTGCAGGTTTTTTTATGATCAGTTTTGCAACAGTGCGTGCTTGTGAGACATTTTTAGGTACTGTAAGTTTTTTATTACACCTTCTGCTTGCAAATTGTCACAGCCCCCCCCCCCCCCCAAGATATTTGAACTTCTGAATTGTTGAGAATACACGGTGCTGCTCCTTCATAGCTGTACATAATTATGTATTTTCTATAATTTAATCCACTTTTGTTAAGTTTTCCCAGTCATAATGTTTATTTTCCTGAGGTCTTTCTGACAGAGCAATTCTGTCTATCTCCCTGAACTTGTGGGAAGTAGAGGATAACAATAACTTGCCCAGGTCAAAGAAATCTGTGCCAGAACAGAAAATCTGAACCCAAATTTAAAGTAAATGTCACTGTGGTTTAAAGTAGTACCATCCAGCTTTTCCCTCTGGTTCAACTCTGTACATGTGATTTACTTGACTGAAAGTATTCTGTCTTTCATAGCATGTTATGTCAGTCTGTCTCAATGAGGAAGAAATCCCACACCATAGCTGTTAATGAAAATTGTATATGCTTGCACTGAGGTTCATCAGAATTGAGTGAAGCTGAATACTGATTTCGGAAGGCTTGAGATTATCTTTCTTAAGAGTATGTTGTTAGTACCCATCAACTGCAAAGTGTGCTTATTATCTGCATCAGTACTATTTTCTTCTTCAGAAGCCATGAGTATTGAATAAAGAAGTAATAAAAGCAGCTTAGCTATGAATGAAGGCACAAATATTGAGACTTAGATTTGCATCCTGCTGAGCACTGCACTTATCTATAAATACTTTTTCAGTAAAACTTTAGCCTTGGAAGTTGTTGTCTGGAGGATGGAGCCCTCAAACTGTATCATCTGGGTGGTGTTAACTGACATTTCAGGGTCACCTTGTTGTTGTACTTCAGTTTCTCTGTCTTGAAACTGTCAGTACCATTACTGCTTACTTTGAGCTCTGAAATACAAAATTAAGAGCTGGGTATTAGAATTCTTTTTGCCAATTTAAAAACAATCAGTTGCTTTCACACAGTGAGAATTCATTGATAAATTTAGTTTTGGATTATTTGGCCATGCTTTTCCTACTTCTGTGGTGTTATTTCCATGATGCCATAAGGTAATAAATACTGTGTTGTCTGCACACAATATCCAGCTGCAAAATCAGTTCTAGTAACAATGGAGAAAAGTCAGTATCACTGGAAAATGTTTTGTCTGTGGAAGCAGCTGCCCATGAGCTCACCCTCTGGAAAATATCCTGGTGGCTTCACATCTTAGAGAGCTTTCTCAGTGCACAGTAGCACAAATGTAAGCCAAGGTTTGAAAAACTAGTACTGTATGTTTTCTTTGGCATATGGCAACCCCAAGCCTTTCCTTTGAGAAGCAGGTCTTAAAGTCTTGCTGAAGGGAAGAATTTGTATTTCTCTGAGCAAAATAAATGTATTCTCATCTATTCCTATTATTGCATCATATATATGGAAGAGTTCAGAATGCCACTGCCCAGGTGAAGTCTGGTAACACTAAGAAAAAGATCAGTAGAAACTAATCCTTCTTGCTTTGAAAGGAGGCAGGAGAGGACCACTCCTGAAAAGGTGTGAGCTTGATGTGAATTTACAGAGAATATGTTTTGCTATATTCCAGCATATTAAGTCTGATTTTTTTTTATTGGCATCCATCAGTTTAGTTTCTTCTGCTTTGAGCTGCCTCCATTGGTTGAGCTTCCATTCTGTATGGAGTGCAGAGTGACACAAATCATCATGCACAGGTTATTTTGGGTTGTTTAATTTATACAGAAGCATTAAGTTTAGAGATGCAAAAAGACTGTTTTAGTCATGCTAGAACATAGTTATATTTTGCTGTAAGTTCACTGTGTAAACTGTGATTTCCTCTTAGAATTGCACATCCAGCAGAATCTGATCTGCACCTCATTTTGTCAGTAGAAGTCAAAATATCAAAGACTATACATAAAAGATTTCTACTGTAAATGGTATTACAGTATTCGGGTTGCATCCACTTCATTATTCTTTATCACTACTGGCAATGGCTTTGTGTTTGTGTAAGTTTTGCATGAACTGTTTGCAAACTTGTGTTCAAAGTTATGTGATTATAAATCTAAGTACTTCGTATTTCCTGCAGATTGTGCAGTTACGGGATTTTTTAAATTTGGAAAAGCAAAACCTATGTTAAGAATGGGTGAAGCCACAATTTCTTTCTTGTATTGTCTAGTTTGGGTATCCCTGGGTGTCGCATGGCTCCATGAAGAAGCAAAAGAGCAGCAAGTCTCCTTTATACAGTGATTGCTCTCACTTACTGCAGGGCGTCTTTGCACAAAGTGCCTATGTGGCCAAGGACACACTGAAGATGATGAAGTGTATTGTTACAACTCTACCTCAGCAGACTTTGTTGAGCCACAGAGTACTGTGCATTACAACTTTTTTCCATCCTATGATTGCACCCAGGGTCTGATCAACAGAGAGCATAGCTGGAAGTCCTAAACTGAACTGATTTTACACACACACTCAGAGCCTCTGTACTCCTTAGCTGCACTCATACAATTGAAATACTGAAACTGATGAAAGTATCCTCACAAAAGGCAAGAGTGGTACTCTTCCGCATCTTCATTTAAACACATTCCATTAGCTGCTGAAGTAAATAGATGAGCCTTGCATTATGCTTTCATAGTTGCTTTCATGAGTTTTGCAAGGCTGTGTTGTAGAATTATCTTTCAGTTTTCCAGAGCTGAAACCTAAAACTTTGTATGTAATTACAGTGAAGATCCAGTTTTCTCAAACTTGATGATTGTGTATACTTCCCAGTTAGTATTTTCCCCTTCGTTTGTGATTGCTGTCTGACTGTTCTAGGGCTGTAATAGAAGCTCAGTAAAAATCGAAATAGTTTGTGTGAAACTGAATGGCATGTGTTGATAAAAAGCAGATGGGTACTATGTAAAAGATCTTATACTTTATCATGGATTTATTTCAGCCTTAAGTCTGCCTTTTTCTCATAATGTGTAAAGGTAGAAGTACCATACAACATACAAACACTGGATGTAAGTATATTTATGGTGATGAAGATACCTGACATCTTGCTACACGTGACTTCTGTGACTATAATAGGCTTCCTTACCAACCAGATATTTTGTCTCGTCAACTAGCGCTTTGGAAAAGTGCAGCACAAGGAAGAACAGTCAGCATCTTTGCGTCTCACTGAGAAATCTGGGCCTAGGCAAATAACTGCCATTCTTTCAATTAAGACATTAAGAAATAAATGCCTTTTCTTTCTGCTTTTTTTAAATCATCACATGATCAAAAGCTAAATATCACCTCCTCGAGCAGTTGCTCCAGCAAATGCAGCCTAGAGCCTCAGCCAGAACATGCAGTAATATCTTCATGTGGTAAATAGTGGTAGTGAAGCTGGTGGCCAGAGGCTGTTGTGCTCACTGTCAGCTTCATGCATGCTGCCTGTACTGTCATTAGCAGTTCATAGCAGCTGTCACTTTTCTTTTCTTAGTGTCCTTGACATGGTCCTGCAAAGTACTCATAGCAGATGTTAGCCTATAGAATTGCAAAATCTTTTCAAGAGGTGTCATAGAACTCAAGCACTGATTCTGAAGTTTTTTCACCAAGCAAATCCGAAGCTCTCTTGTGTGATGGGCCCAGACCACAATGGGGGTGAATAGTTGCTGGCGGTTCTGTTCATGAAAAATGATTCAATTATTTGTGGTTGAAACGTAGACCAATTGGTTGATTGGTTTGTTTGTTTCAGGAATTTATCTCCTGGATTTAATCTACATTGATTCTGCATATCCTGCTTCAGGCAGCATTATGGAGAATGAACAAAGATCCAATCAAATGAACAATATTCTCCGAATAATAGCTGATCTGCAAGTCTCCTGTAACTATGGTTGGTAAATCTTTTGTACCTGTTAAGGCTTAACTAAAAATTCTGTAGTACAATATTGTGTGGTTTCAGTCCTGTGTAAAGGCAACACAAGAGGCTAACGTTGGTAGAGTTGAACACTAGTAAGTAATGTAGCTTCTCCTTCTGTGCAATTTCAGTCTTACCAGTAAATTAAGCAAATATGCATTTACTCTTAATTGTAAGAGCTATAACAGAAGTTGAGCAGAGTTTACTGCAAAATGTGGACTACAAATGACATATTTTCAAGTACAGCTATTGCATTTGGGTTATATTCTGTTCCCATCAGAGGCAGTCAGAAACATCTTAATATCTTTCCTTTGCAGTAGGTATGATGTCTTTGGAGCATAGAATGTCTTAGTTTTATTGTTAGCATACTGATACGTTTACAAAATGAAATACAAATACTGCTATCTACACAACAATTGTAAAATTGTGTGTTAAGCTTTTCCACATACCTCACTTGTTGATGAAGTGAGGAACTTGAGGGGCTGTTCCTTTTTGTTAACAGCATTTTACTCTCAAATTTTCTAGGCGGTTAGTGAAGCCTTATGTCAAGAAATGTGCTGGTTTGGGGCTGTTGATGAATACTCAGAGTGCTGTTGGTGACTTAGCATAACTTTTCTTAGCTTAAACGTGAAATAAGTTGGGAAACATTGAGAGCAGCTGCAGAATTGAGTAAGTTCAGAACATTTAAATGCTACAGTTTTGGAGAGTTTTGAATAGGAAAAAAAAGAATTTAGATTGTGAAAAAAAGGAGGTGAGAAATCACTTGTGTATGCTTAAGTATTCAGTTCTGGTCCTTTGCTGTCAGCTTGGGTGTTATAGTGTATTCAAAGGGACTAGCCATAATAGTGTATGATTCTGAATAGCTTGATTATTCAGCTATCATGTTCTTACTATGAGTTTCATTTTGTCTGAATACTTGGACAAAGAAACCTCATTATGTCACTAATCCTTCCTTTTTACAGTTTTGGTGGCTTTCTGTATTGCTGTACATTAATTTTTAGTGCTTTTGTTGAAATGAGAATGACAATTAAAGCATGGCCTTGAAGAAATAATATTCTGGAATAATAGGTGCCTTTTAAAAGAGTTGTCTTTCAGAGACGATATGTTAGATACTACAAGGCGTGTTCCTGACTAGATGTCAAGGGATTTTCCTGTCATTCTGAACTTAGTGTCTTTGTTTCTTGGTATTCAGCATTCTAATTTTTTTAAGTCTCTTCATGTTTCTGCCTGATTTATTATTTAGGAATGTTTAAAATCTCAGTTTCCATTAAGGTAACCATAAGAACTAGGAAAAAAAAAACAAACGAACCCCCAAACAAAAAAGCCCAACGTGAAAGAATGAGGAATTTTGGGTGACATTAATGTTCATCTTCTGTTTGAACACTCCACAGATCATCTTACAACACTGCCCCATGTGCAAAAGTATTTGAAGTCTGTTCGTTACATTGAAGAACTTCAGAAGTTCGTAGAAGATGATAATTATAAGTAAGTACTGTTCTTTTCTTCAGATTTTGTGGAATTTAATGGAAAGATCACTTGGCTATTAGTTTGATTTAAAGTGGAACAGAAAGTCATTGGCTGAAGGTAGTTCACTGTGAAAGATCATGCTTGACTATGGTTTGTGCTTTTGTGGCTGGTTGATCACAGATACTGAGCGTAGTGATGTTTCTGTAGGAAAATTATTTGGAAAAAAGAATGTGTTTGACTTTTTTTCATAGCAAAATTTATCTGCTTCATGGAATTGGAATTCGTGCCAGAGTACCAATGATAGAATACGTATGTTTTCCCTTTTCTCAGCCTCCAGACATTGTATGTGCTCACAAATAGAGATGCGTTGTGCAACAGATGCATATTGAACATTAGCATCGTGCACAGCTTTTTGAAAAGCTCAGGCAATCCATGACTTCGTTAAGAGTAGTCTGAGATTTAAATCTCAGTATTAATATTTAACAGTCATTATTTACTAATTACCCACAAAATTCTATGCTTCATTAAAATCATGAACATACAGAAAAACTATAGTAGTGATGTAGTGAAGAACTGTGGTTAGTACAGGCTTTACAGCTCTTGGATTGGGTTCAAGAAAGTGGTCATGTTGCTTAATGTGGTTTTTAGATGGAGTTTCCTGATGATGCATCAATGTTAACACTATATATACAACAGCTTTCATGAACTGTAATATCTTAAGAAAAATAGATTAAACAAGTGGTTTCTGTGAGTATATGATACTGTAACAGAATACTTTGAAGAACTACAAGTCATGAGTAATTCCAGCTTAAATCTGAAAATCATTTTAACTTTAGCTGCAGCCTTGCTGATAATGCTGGAAGGTATTTGGTGTATCTTAAAGACTTAGTACAACTTCTTCTGCTTTAGTTATTTCTGAGACTATTTCAGTCAAATTTAGGAGTTTTCTTTCTAGGCTTTACTATGGCAAGGAAAATCTGGACTGATCTCACAAGAGATATTAAAAAGAGGGAAATACTTGATTCTTAGCATAGTGAAGTTGCTGCAGTTTCTGTACATTGGAAAAGTTTGACCTTTTTCTGCCACCTTTGTTTCATCAGAATAAAGCTTTAAATTAAAGTCTATTCATCAAAACTGCACACAACTGCCCTGAAGGAGAACTCTGATGCCTCTTCTATCTTTGTATTTGTGCAGAAGTTTTTGAATTTTGTTTTGAATATTTGATTTCACATTTTCCTCTCGGTTTTCCCTAGTAGGTCTTCAGTTTTATAGCATTTTCTGGTCCCATGCCAGAAGAAACTGTAAGCCTTAAAAAGGCAAAGACTTCTAAGTTCTTATAGTGGAAAAGAATCTCATCTTTCTTTCTCTTTAAAGTGACCACTCTTTTTGAGCCAGGGACAGCATTAGTGTGCTCTGAAGAGATGGATGCTTGACCTTTGGCAGAGAGAACAGAACTATCTCAGTACCAGGCTGTCAGGGAGAGAAGCTTAGATAGTTGCCCTAAAATGTATTGGCAGGATCCCAACACACATTTTGCCAAATGAGAACCTCAGTTGCACTGAAAAGGGAAATTTGGCAGCCACTTTATATAAACAAGCTCTTCTCCACAATTTTTGTGCCAGTCCAATTGCTCGCTTTAGGTTTGTGCTTGTCAGCAAGTAGGAACACTCCAGAAAACCCCTGACAATGATGTCATAACCTAAAAATAATAGGTCTTTTTTGCTCAGCCTATACGCTGTTCTCTGCAGAAGCTGAGAAATTACAACTTTTGCTGGTTACAAGACTAAGGGAGAAAAACCAGGACCCAAAGCATCAAGATTCCTTCCAGCTATATCCAAAATGTATTGCTAATCTTTGTTATCTCAGGGCGTTACTGGTACCAGATGCAGAGGTAGCCTTCATAGGTACCAGATGCAGCTGCTGCAGGATC
This sequence comes from Pezoporus wallicus, assembly GCF_028554395.1. NCBI lineage: Eukaryota > Metazoa > Chordata > Aves > Psittaciformes > Psittacidae > Pezoporus > Pezoporus wallicus. The sequence continues at coordinate 1,824,712 of NW_026636761.1, read as the reverse complement.
TTCTTCCTCCTTCAGGGGTGTAAGACAGTGCTTGTCCCCAGGTGTGCAGTTTTCTCCTTAGCTAGGCAGCACTGTGTTAGCCTGAGATTTCTAGTGTTCCAGCGGCCATATAGATTCATAGAATGGTTTAGGTTGGAAAGGACCTTAAGATCATCAAGTTCCAACCCCCCTGCCATGGGCAGGGACACCTCACACTCGAGCTATTGATCAATAGCTATAATTGTGACTTGGCTGCTCTTCCACAGTTCATTCTTGGGGACAGTGAAGCTTCCAGAAGCTGTTGGACCTACTGTTTAAGTGCTACATAGGCAGCTGAAAATGTTCAAGATACATCAGACCCATTCTGCTTCATACACAAATGCTGGTCAGAAATGCTCTGAGTGACAGCTTTGAGGCTTGAACTGCTTTACTGCAACTTAAGTCTTGTCTCAGAAAAGACGAGTAAGTTTTGTTCAGCCTCCTCATGGAGCAGCTAAATTTCTTCTTCATGTAAGGCTATTCCCTGTCTTCTTTTACTTGCCTAATATTAGGAGAATTATGTAAAAGTAGCTTCACTATCCTAGAAGTAGTTCCATCCTGTGCTGGAGAGAATCCTTCCATGAAATAGAACTGTGTTCAAGACTGGGTGCATATTTCATTTTCTGCATATGAGGTGAGGTGAGAGCAGAGCATGCGTGTACACGCATGGAACTTGTGCTGCTCAGTGGAAAATGCAGTGTCAGAGGAATTGCAAAAATGAATTTGGGTGGTGGCAAACAAGCCAAGGCTGGTTGAGACTGTACTGACTGTCAGTATCTCTTTGGAATGAAAATGTTTCCTATTGTTTCCAGCCCTCTGGGTGTGAGAGTGAACAGGAGAGAAGGTGGTCGAGGGGTGACATCTCCTTGTCAGAATATATTCCCTTTTCTCACAGTTTATCGTCAATATTTTGTTAAATGTGTCACCATGAGTATTTTATGTTTAACATCGTTCAAATTTAGGCTCATATTTATTTCTTATTCTTTTAACACATCCTGTGTTTTTTTATGTTGAATAGCTAGATTACATTTTCAGAGGAGTGCATTACAAACCACATCACTGTAAAAGGGAGAAGCTATTTGCTTACATTGACTGAATTGCAGTTGTATCTTTTTGCTATGGGCTTATTAGAAAAATGTTTCCACAGTGACCAAATAAATTGTGGCTGTTGCCACAGGGGACTAGTAAAACTGAATAACGTCTTTGATAACAACATAAGGAAAGAACATCAGAGATGAGTTCTTCAAAGCTGGCAGAAACTGCAACATGCAGTTACCACATGTGGGGACGGATAAGTAACAGCTCCCTTGTACAGACAGAAACAGAAGAAAGAAATAAGTATTTGTGGAACAGTGACAGGTTCGGGGGAGAAGGGTTGTTTGCTGCTGGTTAGAGAACAACTGTTACATGAAACAAGTTGAAATGAGTGTTCTGTTTTGCATAAACTTTGGTTTTGAAATGCTGTCTCAGGTGGTTGTCATCTGTTGTCATCCATCCCATCCCGCTCTTGTGCATGTCTTTAGTACAAAAGGCTTTCACTGGTGTTTTTATCCAGCAGAGAACTGCAGTCTGTAGCTTGAAACCTTCACAACTCTGCGTGCGTAATGCTGTGCAATGACAGCAGTTATTTCCTTTGGGTTTAAGCCTATTCCATTAAAGTTTACTTAACATTGTGGCTCTCCACAATTTTTTTTGTCAAACTGGTACAGAACAAAGAACCTATAAATGTCGAGAGTGTGTAAACATGAGAGGTGGCAAAAGTCATATGCACTGGAAGATCAAGATGTACTGGAGTGCTGAGAAGGCAACGAGTGCATCATAAAAAACACAGTGAAGCAGGGTAGCTTATAATATTATAACTTTCATTTAATTATCTTCTTTTCCAGATTGTCATTAAGAATTGAGCCAGGTAACAGCTCTCCTCGACTCGTTTCTTCCAAAGAAGATCTTGCAGGTATAGAACATCATTTGAAACTTTGATTTTTCATTACAGAAATCCTTCACTGAAGTATATGGCTAATCCCATTTTATGTCAGAGGGATTTTGGAGGAATGAATCAGTTATGAGTAGTTTAATTTGCAGAGTTTGTAGAGGAGGGATATATTGTTATTTGCTTTCTGGAAATCGGGTTTACCTGGATGGCAAAGAGGAGTGGTTTTAAGATGATTTATTGTTAGCTTTCACATTTTTAATAGGTAGCATAAAAATCTATTGGACTTTCCTCTGCTGAGATTAGAAACCTAGGGAAAACAAGTAAGGATAAAGGAATCAAGTTCTCAGGAAAAAGGAATAAAATCTATAGAAGCAAGAATTTCTTCAGGAAGGCACTCTTCCCTTCCCCCTCAATGCTCAATTTTATTAATTGCTGTGTAAAGTACAAGGAAGTCGTTCACAGGAGGAAGCGTTTTTTTAACTAGGTAAGTTCAAAAGGAGTTCTTAATTAACACTTTCTTTGTACAGACATGTGTATTGGGTCCGGCTGGGATGGAGTTAAGTTGTCTTTGTGGCTCGAAAGGTGTTGATAAGGCACCAGTGTTTTGGCTGCTGCTGAGCAGTGCTCGCAGCATCAAGGCTCTCTCTCCAAAACCAGCCCCCTGCAAAAGGCCAGAAGGCTGGGGGTGGGCAAGAGGTTAAGAGGGGACAGTCAGGACAGCTGACCCAGGCTGGCCAAAGAGATGTTCCATACGTTGTGCACAGCAATAAAAGCTGAGAGAATTGAGGGTTGCAGGGGGAGCATTCAATATTAAGGCATTTGTCTTCCACGTGAACCACTGCGAGTGCTGAGGTCCTTCATTCCAGCCAGTGGCTGGACATTATCTGCTGATGGGAAGAGGAGGATAAATTATTTTTGTTTTCCTTTGTTTCCATGTGCAGCTTTTGCTTTTCTTTATTAAACTGCCTTTATGTCAATCCACAAGAGTTTTTTTTAATCTTGTTTTCTCCCCCCATCATGCAGAGGAGGGGGAGTGATGGAGCAGCTTGGTGGGCATGTGGAAGCCAGTAAGATCAACCCACCACATCATGTAATTGATTTTGCTCTTGTGAGGATTTGCTTTTTCATACTTGAAACTTAAAACTAAGTCATTGCCTCTCATATGATTGTATTTTCCATATGTAAAGCATATGAGTGGGCTTTTCTGTTTTCTGGCTTTCGCTTCATATTGCTCATGTTTAAATACTTTACACTAGGGTTTTGGTGTTAAGATTTCATTAGGATGATGGTGGAAATTTTAATATTGGTTGTAGCAGCATAGTATGTGATAATCACCGGTACTCTCTAATTCTTAGTTAAGGGCTCAGACATTATTAGAGCTGTAATGGAAGGCAACTAGAAATACAGTTCCAAAGTTGGAAACAAGAACTGTGAAACTCTCCTGGCTTTATACTGCAGTGAGCTCACCTGGTGTACACAAATACTGATCAGCCCAATGTTCTGTGGTACCTACTCAATTGACTATGTGGTCATATGGTATCTGGCAGTATTAGGAGAGGATGAACTTTCCCCTCAGAATCCGCAGTGTCCCTGTTTGCTCCATAAGGCTGCTTTATTCAGAGTGAGAATTAATACAATGACTAGAAACCAAGTCTTGAGTCATCCTTCTTGCTCCATCCATCTATTAGTATTTCCTTTGGAAGCTTGACACGCTTCTGGACTGATGTACTTCTTGCTCAGCTAGGGAGTTCTCATGTATTGCCAGTTGGGCAGTGAATGCCACCAGCTTTTTGTAATACCCACGGGAATGTTTCAGTGACCTGCACCTATGTGGTTGCAAAAATGCAACTAAAGGGAATCCGGTGTACTTCATTGAAAAAAATAATTCCTGGAGAAGTTCAGTTAAAGTAAATTAGCATGAATTCAAATTGAAGTTTGCCTAAGCATGAAGGCAATAATTTATTGTTTATTTCACAGCATTAATAAAAAGAAATATAGACATATGTTAGTCTTGAATAATTCTGAGCTAAAATGCCCAACTATCAGTAACGAGATACTTGACCATGCAGAATTAAAACTAGCACATTTGAAAGTAGGTGAGTCAACTTTATTTGGATTCAGGTTGGAGTTTGAGATTATTTCCATTTTAGCCATTGTGTACCAGCAGTAAATCCTTTGCAGTCAGCAAACTATAATGGTAAGAGATGATCTCAAAATAATTTAGGCAGTAATTTAATGTTCCACTCAATAGTTTAAGGCATATGAGTCTCAATATAATGATCTTAAGGTAAAATAAAGGTTCTTGGCTCAGAAGGGCAGTCACCAGTTCAGTTCTCCCGACAGTCAAAAAGTTATTAGGTTACTAATGGCAGTGTAGTGTCTAGTTGAGTTCAGCGTGTGACGTACTACCTTCTGTAGGTGGTCATGTGTTTCCAAATACGGACAAAAAGCTTGATATCACTGGTAATAATTCCAAAAGCCATAATGGACTTAAGTGCAGGGAATAGTGTCTTTTTCATGTCCTAAAGTATAACTACTTATGTTGATGATGGAAATGATTTTTTCTTCCCAGCTTTGTGACTTTATTTTCTATCCAGCTTCAGTTTTCTCTTGTTCAAAAGATGATTAACGGTTTACTTTATCCAGGGACATCATAGGTTTCTTTTTTTTCCCCTTAAAGTATCTTTATGAATGTGAGGCTCAATAAGAACAGTTCAATCCTTCAATATTTCTGTTTGCAAAGTACTGGAGAAAACCATGTGTCCATTTTCCACTTCGGTTGCCAACTGGTTTTCCAGTAAATTCAAACAGGAGGCAGACATCTGATTAAAATGAATGTCTCACAACAAGCTATGTTTTGTATATTAGTGGCTAAGATGGTCTCCTTTAATTACCGATTGCATATATAATTGTGAATAGTGCTTTCAAGGGGAGATTTCATGCCTTCCATAACGCTGCAGAGATTCTTGTCTCCTGCAAGCAGCCTTTAAAATGGAGCTTTAAGCAGTTTCATTGAATGCTTTCAGGAACTGTGTGATTCACACAACTTCCTTGGCAGCAGCTTAAGTCTGTTCATTCTGCCTTGCTATGGTTTGAGAGAGAGAGGGAGAACGTAGCTGGAGAGCTTATAGTATGCTAAGTGTTCACAGTTTCCAGTTGAATTAGCTGTAAAAGACATCTGTGTTCCTGCGGTGTTGGCTAGAAGGTGCCCAGCATTTATGGTACAGCTATTAAGCAGATTGTTTTGGAAGGTATAACTCAATACATTTTCCCAGAACAAAGGAAAAGATTTAATGTTCTATATGGTAAATAAGTTAACCTTCTAAGCAACTAGCTAAGTCTAGCTCAGTACAGAAAAATTTATGCATGTTCTTTACCATCTTAATGTTGTTTAGCAAAGCTCAAGGCTTGGTGCTGATCAGAGTATAGAAAACAGTTACTTGTTCTTTGAAATATACTGTGTTTATCCTTCTTGGAAAGCAATATAAAAAGATTCAATAATGTTAAAATCATTACCATATCCAGAAAAGTATATCTAATACTAAGTGACTCAAAGACTGGTCTTTATGATTCTGTGATTTGTAATGAACCCCTTCATTACAGTTAGCATTTAGCAGTCATTTTTAGCAGCCAGGCCTCAGCTGTGAGCAGCCCTTATTTTGGGGGGGGTTGTTCTGCAATTGTCAGGGACAGACCTTCACCCCCTCCTGGTTTTTCTTTTTTTCCCCCAAGTAGGTCCTGGTGTAATTCTTGAGAGGAGAATAATGATCCCAGAGGTTTTATGTTACCACCTTACCAGGAGTCTGGAATAATTAATCTGAAACAGGTGTATTCTCTGTTCGGTTGTTGGGGTAAAATCCAGCCCATTGTGCTGAGTGCCTTCAGCTTTGAGAGCTGCTAAAGAACTTTCAACATATATTTTCATTACTTAGAAGCAGTCGATACATCAGATGTAAAGTATGTGATATGTAGGAGTTAAAAATGGGGAAGATGTGGAAGCAGAAGGAAGGTGTTTGCACATCTGTAACTCTTGGAAGCAGGTATCGTGTACACCAGTGACATCTGTACAGCAGTCCCAGCATTTCAGAATAAAAAAAAAAGCCCTACACCGTCATTTTCCATGTAAACACCAAGTCTGACATTTAGTTTTGCCATTTGTTTTAGTGGTTGCTTTGGCAACTAATAAATAGTTTGTGCTAAGTGCTTTAGCAGCCAATCAGTCTGTGGAAATGAGAATTGTCTAATCCTTCTGCAAGTGCTTGCTTATTGCTTTGTGTGCATAGTGTCTGCTTTTCTTACACTGCACTTAAGGCAGAAATGGAAGAACATGAGTTTTCTTCACAAAACTTTACAACCCATCCAGAAAACTTTGCTCTTTAGTTTCAAACTTGCACTCTTTCCCAATCTCTTCCTCTGTGATACTTTCCCTACAAATTTTTACAACTCCATTGAGTATTTTTGAAAGAAATTAATACCAGACAAACGTGTGGGATTCACATGTTGTTATCAACCACTAAATCCAGCCAGAATTAGTGTGCTGTAGGCTTTTTTTTGATTAACAGACCAAAGCCTCACAAAAACTGTAGAACATTTTGTCAAAGCAAATACAGAGTTTTTGAGAAGAGAATGATCATGCTCGTTTTTTCACTTTATCACTCTCTGTTACTTTCTGTGACTTCCTTACCAAACAAGCCTCTCTAATGTCCTAGTTTACCGATGCTTATTTTAACTATGAGGCTATTAACTCCCTCAGAATGTTAAAAATGTATAAAACTGCCTGAAGATAAGTGGCTTTCCTGCTCTTTGGTTTGTTGGGTTTTTTTTTTTGGAGGGTGGGGGAAATTGTCTCTTTCTTGAGAGCAGTCACCTGAAATAATTTTTGCAAAAATCTGTTTTTTTGATGGTTGGGTAATGTATTTTGTTGAAGCCAAACATGAGCATTTTCTTTGCAGCTATGCTCTCCCAATGGGTATGTCTTCACTGCCAATGTGGATGTCATCCAAGCTCATGCACTACCCTGCAGATCCAGCTGCAAGAAATTCAATTTTAGCTGAAGTGTAAGTCAGGGTTTTGCACATTCCACTGGTGCAGTATCAGTAACACAAATGCTGGCAATTAGAGATTCCATAAATCCATAAAAGGGAAGAAAAAATATAAGTGCATATGCTCATGTAATTGATATTTCTCTTTCTCGTAATGTGTAATGTCTGTCAATAACAACAACGGCTGACGCACATCACTGTTTATTCCCGCACTGCAAACCAGGCTTTTGGAATTAAACTTTAAGTTAGTATATTTTGTTAATCCAAATTTGAACATAAAGCAAAGACTACGTCAAAGGAGATCACACTGGCCTCGGCCAAGCTGTTGTTGTTACAGATTTGAGGATATATACAGAGACAGTAAGGTCTATAAAGGAATATCTTCTGAAAAATTGCCTAGTAAGTGTATTCTGGAGTCTTGTAGACATAAAATAGGTTCTAAAAATTAGAACCTGGCAGTAAAGCGAAGCAAGAGAATACAACATGCTGCAGGTCTCGCTCAATCTCTCATTTTTTGTTCACTTGTTTAAGAACTTTGGGATGGGAGGTCACTTGCACAAGAAGTATCAATTAAGTTTGAGGAAGGAAGGAAATGTCCATGCCATGGCTTTTTTGGATTACTAAATAAAGAAGTTTGTTATTAGACTTCTTTAAGCTGCTTGTTTAAAAAAGCAAACCTGCACATTTCACCTGATAATCCACTAAAGGCTTTAATAAAGGAAAGACCATTGAGAAGTAGAAGGGAATGGAGGAAACATAACAAGCTGTAGCTGGCTGAGTGGAAGATAGAAATTAAATGGAGAATGATTTGAAGAAAAATGTAAACAGCAGGATGTTCTTTACACACAAGTAGAAGGCACTTGGAAAAATTGTGGTTCATCTGGGCTGTCAGTGAAAGAAAAACAGAGCAGGAAAGGACAGTGCAGCAAAGCCAGACAGATTCTGAAATCTACTGAATGTTTTCCTAGATTTAATGTACTCTTCTCAGATGCAGAACTGAAAAGAGAATGAGGATTTATGGAAGGTTAAAAATACAAAGTCCAAAATGAAACAGTGAATTAATCTCTTTCTTCTTATGGTATTTCTAGAATTAGAAATTCTTGATTGCCAAAGTAGACAGACTGGTATTCTATAGTATTCTAGTATTCTATACCAAGGATTGTCCTTGGGTAAAAAGCAATAATGCATTGCAAAATAAGGTTTCCAAATTGCTTTTTATAAATGTATCTATACCTTTTGCTGTTACGTAGCGTAGAGGTGGAGGTTAGAATAGGACGCTTAATTACAGCAATGGGGTCATGTGGCAGAAACACAAACCCTATTTACGTTCCCCTACCTCCCTGGGCAGGGTATGGGAAATAGTTCATGGTCCTTTTGAAACAAACAAAAAATAATTAATTAAATAAGAATACTTTCACTGAATAACCAAAATCATGGTCCTGACCCCTGCAGCAAAAGGCTTTTGCATACTGCTTCCAAAGAGAGCAGGCAGGCTCCAGTTTTGCTGAGTAAAACTCACCTTTCTTTTCTTTTCTTGAGGGGAGTAGGGGGTTGACTTCTGGAGGACTTGGGGGAGCATGGGGGGGGTGCAGCCAAAGACTGATTCTTGTTCTTAAGTTTGCCCTTGTCTGAGAAGCATCCAGAACAAATATGTGCTTGCATTTTGTATGCATTCATAGGCTTTAGTTGAATTGTAAAGCAGTACTCTAAACATTAAACTATGCTTTTACAATAGCCATCATTCCAGATTTATTTGTTTTGCATCATTCTTGATTCTGTGCACAAAATTCTTGGTAAGTTCTTTATTGTGTGTTTTGTAAGTAGGCCTTTCTGTTTGAAAGATTTAATTATCACCCACTGACTTTGGTTACAATGGCAACAGAACAGTAAAACTTTACAGCGAAGATTTAACTGGAGAGTCTGTGGCTTGGAATGCCTTTATTAAGTTTTAGAAACAGAGCTGGTAAGCATCAGCCTTACTTCTTAGCTGCTCACCAAAAAGTGGTAAAAACTTGAGACTGTTTTACCTTCTTGAAAAATCACTCTGTGTTTCAGCATATAATATGCATCTCGTGCTCAGTTTTTTCTTTGGGTGCCTTGTATTGGTTTATTGATAGGTTTTAGTGGAGAAAAATTGTGAACTGTAACTCCTTCACCCTGTTGCTTTTTATAAAAGCTCTGGAGACTGTAAATGTTCACATGTTCTACTGGAGGATTGCAAAAGTAACATTCATTTATAACATTTGAAGGATTATTCATGGAAAAATTATGCAAAGGAAAAAACAGTGAGATCCTTTGGGATATGTGTAAACTTTTCCAAATGTTCCTGCCACAGATCTCTGAACAGCACTCAGCTCACTCTGATGAAGTTGTCTCACGTTCCCTAATGCAAACAAATCTTTAATAATGTTTTAATATTTTTATACATTATTTTTGTGCATGTCAGCATAGTCTTGAAAATGATGCTGAGAAATAATGAAAACCAAACTAACCCTTGTTCATGCCAGCTGACTGGAAAATCCTGCTAAGAGTGCTTTGTCTCCATGAAAGGCAAAATAACAGAATAGCAATCATGGTAACAGTATGCACTAGGAGTGGAGCCAGGAGAGTAAAGAGGAGAGTTAGCAGTAGCAGATGACTTCACTTATTGGAAAAAAAGGGGCAAAATAACTCAATCTCAAATGAATTTAAATATTGGAATTTTGTTATCAGCGGTATCAAGCATAGCTTCCCCAGCTAATTGCTCAGCAGTCTGGTATGTCCATAAGTATCTCACCACTTACCCTCTTTGGCATCCTTCTTGGCACAGGCTCTCTTATCTCTTACCCCTTTACAGAAATTAGGTCATCTCCCCTGAGCCCCATAACTCATGCTGACACCCTCTGCACCCTGGGCTTCTTGCTGAACTGAGTGTGCCCTGCAGCACAGGTCCTGTCTAATGAGAGCTCTGAACTTCACAGTTCTTCATAGACATCTGACAGCAGTGCAGATGCAAAGACTTTGTAAAGGTTCTAAGCTCAGATTCCTTTTCCCTTACTACAGGCTTAACAGAGCAAACTAGCACAGGGTTAACAGAGGCAAGCTGTACATGTTCCCTTCTCTTGCCTTGGAGATGTGGAAGATACTGAACTACATACAAAATGGCTACTCCAGACAGAGTAATACCAGCATCGCTGATATTTCTGTCTTATCCCACAAAGCATTCTGTTTCCTGCTGTTATCTTCATTAAAGACACATAACTAGGAATTAGAATAAGTCCGTTACCTTCTTTCACAGGACTGATGTACAATTAGTTGACTACAGTAGGACTGATGTACAAGTAATTGTAATCATGATGTATCACAAGGGTGCCATGCTGGAACTGTTGGCTTAAGTTGTAAGGCTCCAATACTTATTTCCACAAATTCTGTCAGCCTTGACATGTGTCACCTTAGCCAGGCAGAATTTTAACCTGAAGTCTGAATCTGTAGTCTTACTTTCTGAGATACACAGATATGCTTTTATTGGTAGACATCAAATTAATTGAACAGCCCTACTGCTTTCAGCTCTGTGACTCTCCATGGTGACAAACCTTTAAACTATTATGTATTAGAAAATTTAACAGTTATTTTTACATGTGGCATGTCTGCGTGAAAAAGCACTGCACCATACTGGTACTCATTTAGGGCTGTGCCTTGAGATTGCTACTCTTTCACAGGCTGTACTTTCAACAGTCTGTTAAACATAATGTTTCAGTAGCTCTCTGTGAACTATGTCATCCACTTAGAAGAACTTAATATAAATCAGGATTTAATACTGGCACCAGAGAGACAGAGCTGAATGACACAACAGGAAGCAATAGAAAACTGAACAAATCTTGCCGCCAAATTAAGGGACAAGCAGTGATTTAATGTGTTGCAAGGTGTGATGGTAACTTTGAAGTGGCCACATTAACACTGAAGTTTATGCTGAGTTTCAGACTAAACTCTTGCTGATACATGCTCATAATTTTCAGGAAAACTCTGTTTCAGCTGCCACTATCTTCATCCTGGGTCTCAGTTCCAATATATTTTAAGCTTCTTAGCAGGTAGTAAACACCTCAGTAGTCCTAAGTATTTTACTGTTCACAAGTTGAAAAATACCTGATGGAAAGGCACTACTTTTTATATTCTAACTTGTGCTTTGCCTCCACAGCAGAAGAGGAAGGTGAACCCTATTTTCTCTTGAGAAAAAGCTTCCAGTATTGTCTTACAGCCCACATCCAACAAAATTTCAGGGTTTGAAAATGAAGCAGAGAACTGTACTCAGTCCTCTTCCCAACTGCCAGGCGTATGGTTCTGGTTGAGTCTCTGGACCAAGTAATGCTTTTAAACTGCGTTTGGCCTTTAAGCAGAAGACCTTCTCCACAGCCACATATTCCAGTGACTCATGCTACTGCTGTCATGTTTCACAAATTCTCAACTGTGTGATGGAAGCAAAGACAGGCAGGCAAAAATGCTGTCCTGTATAAGATGTGATATAGGAATAAGGTAGAAAACAGGATTACAAACTATTGTTCTCCCACTAAATTGATGATCTTATGTATGATATTACTGAAGGTTCCTCTAATGAACCCATTTTCCCTCTCTGTTGCTAGAAGCATTTTACTCTTTCTGCTTGTCTTGAGGCTCCTTTCATTGTTAATTAAACAGCACAATGAATGATTTGCTCAAATCTGCAGAACACTGTGTGGATGAGATTCTTCTCCTTCCTGCTAGGGAAAAACCTTTGCAGTTCTTCATAGTAATGACCCAGTTCATAGTGGAATTCCTGAGTCTAGGCTGTAGGGAAATAAAAAATAGAAGTAATGTGGAATTGAGTCCAGTGTTTCATGCAACTTGATCTAAGTTTGTATTATTTTTTGCCTCTTATTAGGGCAAACTCATTACTGGTTCTTCCATTTCTTTTTATGTCTCATGAATCCTCAGTTCAAGGCAGAAGAAATAGACTAATAACTTCTGTGCTTGGGGAGAGATGGTATGGCCTATATAACAGATAGAATTAGAGAGTATCTCCAGTTGGAAGGAACCCATAAGGATCATCAAATCCAACTCCCTGCTTCTTGCAGGACTACCTAAAACTAAATTCTGTTACTAAGAGTGTTGTCCAGATGCTCCTTATGCTCTGACATACTTTGTGCTGTGACCACTTCCCTGGGGAGCCTGTTCCAGTGACCAACCACCGTCTCAGAACCAGGTGGCCTGATTTGAGGCCAGACGTTTCGTAAGGATTTTGATGATGGTTGTATGTGGTTTTTCAGATCACAAAGTTCCTGTCTGTGTTGACCTCTTAATGGGTGGTTTTAGGTTAGAGGCCAGAAGCTGACTAAGCTGAGGTCACTGGAGCCTCCAAGACGCGGTTCCTGTAACACAGGGGGAAATCTGTTTTGCTGCTACCTGAGCTGTACCAAGTCTGGAGACAGATATGGGGCAAATGGCCAGTTCATGACCGTTATTCCCACTTCTTTCACAGCACTAATGCCACAACTAAATGTTTAAAAGTGAAGTCTCAGCTGTTTATTGTGAAGCTAAGAATAGCCTTGCATTCACCGAGGATGATAGGCCATGTTGTTCTTCACTGTACTGCAACATTCACTGCCAGCCTTTTGCAAACAGCGTCAAGGAACTGGAACAGGGAACAGCTTGTCCGTGTTTTCCGTGAGGCCTCATAAAGTCTGTAAAATGAGAGGAAGAATAATTGCAGTGAGACATCTCTAGAGCTCAGAGATGATTGAGAAGTAATGCATCTGTCTGGCCATTAGATACATGAAAAGCCCCTGCTTTCTCTTACATGCTCAAGCTGTGAGTCAGTATGAGCAGATTGTTTACAGTTTATTCACAACATGGAGTTGTGAACAAAATTCAAAACATGTGTGAGCATTCCTGCTCACACCCGAAGTACAAACTGACTTTATGGCTCTGCATATTACATTTTGGCACATCCAGCTGTTGTAAGGGTGCCAAGACTTTTTGTAGGAGTTCATTGTTAAAAGTATGTGCAAAGCTGTTTTAAAAATTACTTCCAGAGAACTCAAGATTATAGAGATGAATTCATACGAGAAATGGATGGTGTAACCCTAATGCGCAAGAACCAGTTCAGAAATGGTGCCTTCTGGTTATCTGTAACAATTCATTTTAATCAGTAGCTGAACACACCAGCCCATGAGATTTCTGGGGTTTGCATCTGTTCAGTGTTAAATGGCGTCTTCTAGGTCCATCTGATGTGTTGGCAATTATGAAATTCGGCAGGAGACCCACATGTCCTGATGCTTCAGTGTCAGCAAGTCTACCTACACCTCCTGTACCAAGGCACAGGAAGAGCCACAGCCTGGGAAACAAGTGGGTACTCTGGGCTGGCTCATGCTCAGGCCATTGCATGCATCATAAGGGTTTAAGCTAGCAGCAGTGTTTGAGAACACTCTGGTATTTGTCTCTTCCATTTCATGTATTTCAAGAGTGCTTCAGGCTTTTCTGTGTATTCTCTAGGTTTTCTCTTGACACTTTGTTATTTTTACTGACTATTCTCTGCTAGTGCCAGACATAGGCAGTACTTGAAAGCTGTGTATCCACTTTGTCTGTGGATCCCTGGTGTGCATAACTGCTTGGGTTTTTTCTTTTGTTCAAACATCTGGCTAATACATCTAGGGAATCCTACTAGCTCCTTCGCACACTTCTTCAGGGAAGTTGTGACCTTTTGTACTGTTTTACCTGGGTAATCTGGATTAGAAACATTTTTCTCTACCATGTACCCAGCTCAGCAAGAGCACTGCCTCCCCAGTTAAGGTTTCTGCATCTACCAAATTTCATAATTAATGGGTTAGGGAAAAAGAAGTTCCTGTGACTTGTCCAAGGTCACAGAGTGTTGATGTGTTAGCTCAGCTTAGTGTGAAAGACCACTAAACAGTGGCTTATCTGGGGTCTGCTTTTTCCTGGTTTTCTACCTTTGCCCTCACCCAGGGTGTTCAGGTTTTATATGGAGAGGAGTCAAAAGACTTAAAATTTCCCCATATGCAGAGATTTCATAATTGTTACTTACAAAGACCACTAAAATCTGAAACTTGTTACGGTGGTCAAGGAGCAGATGTACAGCAGAGAAGTTTGAGCGGTGCGTTTAATTGCCTGCTACTTCATAGCCTGTTGATAGGGCACAGTCTGAGTGGAAATATCAGGATCCAAGAGCTGCTATTAGATGACATAAGAGGGGTTTTGAATTTTTCTCTTTCCAATTTTCCAGCATGATGTGTCAGTTCAGTGTAGTGGAGAGCAAAAGCGCCACCTTCCCGACGGAGAAGCCGCGGCACCTCCTGGATGACAGCGTCCTGGAGTCCCACAGCCCAGCCCGCGGCCACGCACCCAACTCGCATTTCACCAACGGCCTGTCCATAGGTAGGGTCTGGGGGGGACTGACATTCCTGCTTTTCTGTCCCAGAGATCTGGAAACTCAGAGAGATATTAGGCAATTAGGAATATCATTAGCTCCTGTGCAAAGACTGATCCCTTTCATGAAAGAAAGTAGATCAGGACACCTATGCAAAGAGACATGAAGGAAGATTTTCTTTGTGTATGCTCTGTATCTGACACAGTGTTTGTCAGCTTTCAGCGGGGGGGGGGGGGGGGAAGGGCTACTGAAAAGTGGATTTAGATTTTGAGTGCTCCCTTTTTACAAAGAAACATTTAACAGTAGGTTTTAGAATATTGGAGAACAGTTCAGCTGTGCTGAGACTTCAAAAGAAACAGAAAAGGAACTTGTGAAAGAGGATGATGACAATTATGTTATGGTATTATGATTAATAAAATAATAATAAAAATCAAAGTGATCAAGAATCTAAGTTCTAAAGAGAAAGGCACCTTTTAAGTGGCCTGGGCTCTTTCTGGAATAGGAAATAGACTCTGAAGGATAGCAGGTAACTTGATGAAGAAGAGGTTGGCACAGATGATCTTTGAACTTCTGAAAACACGAGCACAGCTCACTGTTACACTGAGCATTAGAAGATCAGTCCTGGGCAAATTAAAACTGTGAGCTGAATAGCTGTGCCAGGGAAGGAGGGACAAATTGGTCGTATGCTTGGAGGAGAAATAGGAACTGTTGTTGTGAGTACAATCATGCTGATTTGTTACAGCTTTTAGCAGCAACATAGGGCTGGCAACTTGTCTGTTACAGGTGTGCTTGCTTGTTGCACAATGATATCATGTCTGATAACTTTAATTGCCTTAACAGATGTGGTAGAAATATTGTCCTATAAAGTAAGTGGATTTTTTGTTCCTGAAGTGCTCAGCTGTTGAAGGAAAAGCAGTGTAATGAAAATTAAAGTAACATGTAGATGTCTGATGTTTAAACACAGCAGTAACAGTTTGTTCATCAGTGAGGTACTGTATTCTCATTATAGTTGGGAAGGCTCATGTAAGCCTCTTCAATTTTAGATTTTACCACAAACTCCAAAGACATCAACTTTGAAATGTGATTTGAGTAAGCAGTTTCCATGGTACTAGATACAAAGATTATTCTGGTGATGCACATACATTGGCTTTTTATTTTCCCTTGAGTGATTGTCTTACTCCTTCTCTTTACTACTCTTTTTCTAGATAGCAGTGAAAGCTCAGAATTCAGCGAGGAGCTGCCGTCAGGGCTTGAAAGGTGAGTCAGTCTTCATGTACACTCAGCACTCCACAAACTTAGCTAAGAAATTCATAAATGATCCCTAACATAGGTAAGCCCTAAATCAGTAGTTACTTATTACCAAATCATTGATTAGTTAGGGGCAAAAATACCCACCAAATTTTTCGATTTAAAGCACTGTAAAGTTACTGTGTTTTCCTTCCCATGGACCTGAAAAGATTGGGAACTCTCTTTGTCACATTTACCAAACCCCTGAACTGTTGAAGTCTCAGACTAGAATTTTCCTCATCAGATATTTGCATTCACAAACAGGGGTCGTTTATATGCCACGCTGGGGCCTAACTGGAGGGTACCGATGCGGAATTCTCCTAGGAGTCGAAGCTGTGTCTACAGGTACAGTTCAGGGTCTACCTCGCTTAGTGGATGGTGCTAAACTTCCACTTGGGTCTCTACGCTTTTCTAGCGTAATGTATTTTGTGTCCAAAAGTATCCTTGTATGACCATATCAATTCATGGGAGTCCTCATCTCCTATTAATGCTGAAGCAAGGGAATGGCCCATTCAGATGAAATTGAGTTTAGTTGTTGGTTTAACCAGTTATGTTTGGCTTCTGTATTGCAGAAAACTCACGTTTACTTCGGGGTTTGTGACATTACAGGAGTAGGTTTGTCATAAAGGCCATCTTTACCTCCTGTGACAAATAATGATGTTAGAAGGATACCTTCTTGATCCTTTCTCACAATTTATTTCCTGCTTTGCAGGACAGCTACCCATAACATCTGTTTGTGTCAGAGAGCTATAGTATGATGTGTTGATTTTGTACAATAAAGAGGTGTTACCTTGGACCCCAAGTAAGAGAGTGCATATGCAATGCCATATGTAGCAGGCACTCCCAGTGTTGCTTGTCACCGAGACATGGACGTTTCAGAAACAGATAATCCATTTACAAGCCAAAGAGAGGTGACATGGAAAACTCTATATAGTTAGAGGGATAAGAATCATTTGTTGTATCCATATGTGACCTGGACTTCATAAATCCTGCGGTAGTGGGAAGTGAAGAAGTATATATGAACAGTAAAGAAAACAGGCCCCTTAAACAGTATTGTGGAAATAGTGAGATTTAGTTGGGAGTTTAAATCCAGCCAGTTTTTATTTTGTATAAATCAGTTTGCTTCAGCTGTTGTAGAATTGTTGATATAATGTGTAAATGTAAGTACAGTCATTTTGCTTGAGCTAGCAACATCTGGTAGCAGCACGAGTTAGAAGTTAGTAATAAAAGTGCATACATTATAAGTAAGTAAAGGAATACATTTTGGAACAGTATTTCTTCTATTACACCTGCTTCTAGAAAATACTCGCCGTGCCCAAGGTAGATTTGTTTCATAAAGGTATACAAGCTAGAAATATAAAATGTAGGAGGACAAAAATGTGAAAAGCCTATTAAAACCACAAGGAAGGATTGCTCCCTAAAATACATTTCTGATGTTTATCCACCATCAGGTAATTCACATGCTTGCATTCATTCTTCCTTTTCTGGAATCTTCTACTGCTTTTATTAGAAGACTGGAACTGGCAAGATACACATCAGCACAGACAAGGCAATTCCATTTAATCCAAGGAGATGCACTTGCTAGTGGTGTTGCTATGTGTATCGCTTTCACCAGCGCGTGTTTATATGAGACGATCATACTTGTTCACAGACAGAACAGTGTTCCTTTCACAACTGAATGGTAGATTGTACACATGTCCTTTCCCTTGTATTCGTTATTAGACATTAGAATAATTAGAATTAGGTGGCCGTGGTAAACTTCACTGGCCCTCATATCAGGGCTGTGATCACTTGGCAATGAAAAGAGATTAGCAGCAGCTAATTCTAGCAGATCAACACCTGCCAGTCAGTCTTTGGTTGTTACCTTCTCAATGGCTGTTTACATCTCTAACTTAGCCTGTGCTTGGGTTCTTTCAGCTGTAGCACTTCCTCACTGTGGTATGTGGGGAAGCTCTGTGTTTATCCTGGAAAAGCAAAAAATACTTTAATCACAATAAATTATTTGGCAGTTTTACATAGTTTTTGCAGCTTTCTTCCAGTTAGCCAAGGTAGTTTTCTACATTCTTTTTTGGTAGCTAAAGTTTATTTTAAGTTAAAATTACATTTGTGAGCACTCTTATTGAAAAATTGTAAGCAATAAATTTCCAGAAATCCAGATAATTGCTATAATTTGCTGGAATAAAATAGAAAATTTCCTGTTTTCCCTTTGATGACTTGCTGTTTTTCAAAGATCCTTGTTTCTACTTGATATCTGGGTCTGGAAAATATATAGAGTTAAGCATCAGGTAAACAATATAGGTAAGGCAATGCAGGAAAAATGTATTTAGAGCTAAATTATATTGCCTGCTTCTTGTCCTTACTTGTCTGAACAAATACATATGGCAGTGTTTTGTCTCTCCAGCCCAACAGGGGCCTGCAGCTGCACATTAGGTAGTTCCCTAGGAGTCATTACCATGGAAGGGCCATTAAGAAGAAAAACATTGCTCAAAGAAGGCAAGAAACCTACTGTAAGTAATTCTAACTTTTTCTGTGATTCTAATTCAGTAGTGGTTGTTTTAATTTCCAGATTAAACCTGCAGTTTGACACCACACAAAATGATGCTCTTTGTTATTATCAATTATAAAATCATTTTCTGTTCAAAGTTTTAGCTAGGTTAAAACAATGTTGGAACCTTTGATGTCATTTGTTCTACAGCAACTTTCCTTCTCCCTGCATTTGCAAGTAATGTCTTGAGTTGTGACAGCAGAGCAAGAGTAAAGCCACTTTATAAATCAGTATGCATTCCTGTGAGGGCTGAAATTTAGTATGGTGGTAAAATGGAAGTGCTGCAGGGCATCTACCCATAGCACCAAAGTCATGGTAATTCGCACTTAACATAAATTCACAGGTTTCACATGGTTCTAGTACTGTTCATTTGGAAATGTCTTTGTTTTCTGTAGAGTTCATTGATATTTTCTATCTGCAACCCTAGTGCTGAGTGCCAAAAGGTTTGGAGAATTGCAGAGATGTCATCTCAGTAATTTTTAACGATCAAATGCAGAAGTCTTAAGATGTGGCCAGTAGAAGGCAGCACACTATTTTGCTGTGAAGCAGTCCTGGTATTTTTAGGAGATACCTGAGTAAAATGGATTGTATTCACAGCCAGCCACCCAAATGTAGGTAGCTGGGCTGATTTGCACCAGGAGACATTTTTTTATCTAACTCTCCATCCTTGCTTCTGAAATTAATTTTGGTGGCACTTGGACTTGCTTGTGAGTAGACTTTTGAAATGTTAGAGATATGCCGAGTTTTTCCTCATTTTTTTCATTTCTGATTCAGCTCTCCTCATGGACGAGATACTGGGTTATGCTTTCAGGAACAACTCTTCTGTACTTTGGAGCAAAATCTTTAAGAGGCACTGAAAGAAAACATGTAAGCTTTAAATTTATTCTAAACCCAAAAATTGCATATTCATAAGCCGACCTGGATGGGTGGTTGAAGCGTACTTGCTGTTCCAGGCTAAGCCATATGTCTGCACAACTTTTACAGTCAAAAGTTTATCACTACTGCCTCAGCTGTGATTGACTTGTCTTCTCTTCCAGTATAAGTCTACACCTGGTAAAAAAGTCTCCATAGTGGGCTGGATGGTGACACTTCCCGACGACCCTGAGCATCCTGATATTTTCCAGCTAAATAATCCTGACAGAGGTAGGCCTTGCAGGATTGATGTTGTCTGCGGTATGTTTCTGTGACAGAAAGTAGACTGATCTGTTAATGAGCTTGCAGGTTACAGAACTTGCAGTGGCAAGTTAAAAAGACTGAGGAGGGAGTTTTTCAATACGGAATTTTCAAGGGAGGGTACAAATGAAATTGAACATATTTCTACACTATGCTGTTGTGCTCCTGTGGCGCCTACAGAGGTGTTGCTGTATCTTAACAGTTACAGTTTTAGAGAAATTGCCCAACCAATATGAGATTGCTGCATGTCCATGTGCCCACTTACCCTGTTGTCTGTTTCTGCATAGCTTTCTTAAAATCGGTCAATACCAAAATTTGACTTACACTGAGGCCAATTAAAATACCATGAAAAGTCTCCAAACATTAAACCATTTATTAAAAAAAAAGCCTTTGAAGTAATTATTACTTCTTAATAAATAATTTTGAAGTGCCATAACTCTACCAACTTTATTAAACTTCAGAAATTCAAAAGACCTGAAAGCCCTTGGAGTTATTCTGAGGGTTCCTTAACTTTTCACATTGTCAGCTTTGGTGCTGACCATGGATTTGTATCTACTGTACAAAGTGCATCTTCTGGGTGTTGATTAAAATGCACAAAGTGTTTGATTGTATTCACAAAATAACCAGGCATAGAGGAAACTCGCCATAGGACTTCGACGAAAACTATGTTCAGAGATATCAGGAACATTCAAAACAAGTTTGGCAGTAACCACAACAGTCAATGAGAAGAAAGCCAGGAGTAAATTAGATATGACCTAAGTCTGTATTTGGCCTCTCTGCCTATGCACTCCTCTTTGCTTTGCAGGCCACACATGTTCTCCTACTCCTCTGCTCAGGGACTGTTGGATAACATGCCTCACGTTGGCTGTAATATATGAGCAAATTAGTTTATTAGTTTACTTCAGGACTTTGGCTCCTGCATAGAAATTAGAATCCCTTCAAAACTCCATGTAGAGCCTTTGATTTTCTGTTGTTTTGTAGGCAATGTTTACAAGTTCCAGACTGGTTCAAGGTTTCATGCAATATTATGGCATAAGCATTTGGATGATGCATGTAAAAGCCACAAGCCTCAGGTAATGTTTTAAAACTTATTTCTACCAACTTTTGTCATATTTTCCAGAAAATCCTTACTAGAAAAGATGCCTCTTTTCAGTCTGTGTGCACACACTGTCCTGTGGGGACAGACAGAATTCCTCATTTTGCATATTGGTCCAGTTTTTCAGTAGGAGGAATTAAAATATCTAAAACTACGTAATTCTCACCAAATCGGGAATTCTGCAGGTCTAGCTATAGGTTTGATTACCTAAACAGCATGTAACATCTACAGTTAACTGCTTCAAGTGAGGTTGAAGCTCTACTTCAGAAGGGACTTTCTCATGGACAAAGAAAGCGTGCTAGCATTCACTGCAGTGCCTGGGTCTGTAAGTGCCATTGAAGAGAGTGCCCTATAGAACACCATGTTTGTTCTTTATATAGCAGCCTCATTCTTCTCTTGAGGAAAATGTTCATTCTTAAAAGGATTTCCAAACGTTTATATTACTAGGGTGCTGATCCATGTAGAACCTAAAACAGGACGCAGCTCAAGAAACATCTTAAAACACACACACACATCCCTCACACACATACTGCTGATTTCCTAGAATACTTCTGTCGGATTTGGTCCATGAATAGAAAAATCATTTGAGTCTTCATCTTTCAGTTGTGGGGTTAGCCCTCTTTTGGGCCTGCTGTGCACTGATTACATTTTTCACATTGGGTAAGAAATGATTGGCCAACTTTATTTTGTAACCTTAAGGTTTCCCAAGCCTCAGGAGCATTATACTGCTGAATAATTCGCATTCTTTTTCAGGTACCTCTTAATCTAATGTCATTTGAATAATTTGCTCTCCTACCTGGTGCGACTTCAAGTGCCAAACTGAAGAAACGGGCTGTTGTTCTCTAAGGAGGAAGAGGAGAATGGTTTTCCTGACATGAGCCAGCCACAAATATTACAGCACTTTCCTATGTAACTTGAAAGTGATTCTGAGACAGCTTTTAAAAGCAGAAAGTGAATGTTGTCCTTAGGACCTGATACAGTCTCATGCACTGAGTGAAAGCTGACAAGTTAGATGGACAGAAGATTAATCCTGACTCCTGCAGGATGCTAGAGCCCTCAACATCTTGTGGTCAGAGACTGCCATGAACTGATGTCTGACCACAAACTGAACATATGTCTTCTGCCTATTCTTTTTTAAACAGTTCTTTTTATTGTTAAGCTGCTTTGTGTGACTGAAAAATATTTGGCCCATGTTGGGTTTCAATTCTTTCTAATGCACAGAATGATTGACAGTGTTAACTTGCTGTAAAGTGTCAATTAGAATAGAAAATGGTGGAACAACGTTTTTATAATCTAAGTGCACTGAGCTGCTTGGCAATGTGGCTGCCTCAGATTTTGTATCAAATCTCTGGACAATTCTGCTGTTCACATTTGAGCTATTTGGGAAAACATGTATTTTGGCACAGGACAGTTGGTTTTCTTTCCATTCAGTTATGTTACTCAGGAATGCCCTGACAGTGGATTTAAGGCAGTTTAAATTTGTTATGCTGCAGGTGGTTTTTCATTCTCTTCCTAGTGGCATAGCTGCTTACAAGTTTGGGGTTTTTTCTTCAGTCTGAATGTTGTTCATCTTAAGCCCCTTGGTACAGGGAAGCAGGTAATGAGATGTTATGTATCACATGGCCATGGCTTCTCAGAATGATTCCATATCATCGTTTCTGTTCTGTCTTTCTGTGGATGACTCGGCTCCACTCAATTCCAGTACATGATGCACCTTTATGACATATAGTACTGGCACATGGTACTGCTATTACAAAATCAGGATGGCAATAAAAGGTAGGGAAAACTAACAGAAGCCCCCAAACCAGTGTCCAGAGAACAAAACAGAACAAAATACACCAAAAAAAACCACAAACCCATCAAAAAAGAATGTACCTGAGCCGCCTTCTCTGAAAGAAGTGTCTGCATCTGTAGCTGTATCTCTGCTGTGCCCTGGCACTCCTATGGTCAGAGTTTTTCTCTGTTCCCATGCTAAGTTGAGCACTTTTTCAGTTTGAAACTCTTGGGCCATAAAGCATCAGTATCCAGACTTCATCACTCACCAGAAAACCTCTTTTGAGTTTCCTGAGGTTGCACAGAGGAGAAATTTGCAAGCCAACCTCTAGCTTACAAACCATAAAAATATGGAAGTCAGTTTAATTGAGCAGAGCCTCTGTTAGAACAAGCTCCCTGGCACTGGGGGTATTTATTCCATGGACTGGAATGATTTTCTAAATTTTGGTTTTGGAACTTCTCTAACAACAACAAAACAAACTGTATTTTTAAATGTAGGGCAGCTTTAACTTTTGTGGTATTTTAAGTGTCCATGTTGCAATCCTGAGAATGAAGCCTAATACATACCAGCTTTTCAAGAAAACGAGTTCCTGACAACTGCATTTCGATCCTGGGACATGTCGAAGTATATGTAAAGCTGACAGAGTTTCTTTGATAGCTCAGGATTTGTGTGAAGAGTGGTAATGCAAAATATATTCATACTTTTTTCTCCTTTTTTTGCTAGATTAAGACAACTTTGAACTAGGAAAAAACATCGATATCTGCAGGCACAGAGGGTCTATTGCCATTAGAGACAGTGTAGAAGCTTTTGAATGTGGTAAAATCCTGTCACCAGTAAATTACTTCATACTTTTAGACTGTGATACAATATTATTCTGCACCTGTGGACTTTTGTGATTAGTTACCAGTGAGGTTATTCATGAGGATGCAAATAATAAGTGAACTGTCATTTTAGTGAATGTGCCTCCTATGACCATGTGTATTGTGTGTTACTAGCATTAGGGCTTGAACCATGTGCAGAACAGTGACCAAAATGATGACACACTGCCTAAAACACAACTGGTTAAGGTAAGAGGGTTTTCTTTAAAGTTACTTTATTAGTAGCCCTTTCCTCTTAAAGGATAGCCACCCGATCTGTCTTAGATATAAGCTAAATTTGAAGGAAGCATGTAAATACTCATTTCTAATGTGATGTAGTGGAAGTGAACACCAATGAGGACTTGACACGTTTTCTGGCATCTTGCAAATGAGATAAACTAATGGATGCTGTAACAACTTTCAGTTATGTTTAACAAGTCTTTCTTGGAAAGAAGAATAGCTGCTGACTGATTCAGTAGCAATAAATGAGCCTGTAAACACTCAGAATTTAATTGCTTCTAGAATTTAAGGGTCTCTAAAGTGTTACATGTTATTCTGTGTACAAGAGGTAGAGTGTGCTAGCATTCAAAACCACACTTTTACTCAAAATCACAAGCCGTACATAGAGCCTGTTGGAGAAGTTACAAAAAGGTCCATTTGCAATTGGTTGTAAAACAAATTCCCAGCTAGAAAGGAGGCATCTTTGCCAGAAGCCACCATGGGCCCCAGAAGTGTGTGGCATGAATGAAAGGCAGTATTTATGAATGATTCTTATACCCAGTCATCTGTCACTGACAGAAGCTGGACCTGTGGAGAAATTAAAATCTTCAATCCTGCTCAAGCCTCAAACGCAAATCCTACTCAAAACCTTGGAATTTGGAGATATGTCCAAAAACCCCCCTTTAACTCCATCACACTATTATTTGAATGTAAAAATGTTGTATAGAATAAAGATGAACATAGCAGTTAATAGTTTTACACAATAGTCAGGTAAACATCTTTTCAGTATAGCACAACTGTGAAATTGCTGCACAATATGACAAAAAAATCAGCATTATGGCAGTATAAGGATATTACTTAAATACCTTAAAAACAATTTTAAGTGGGTTTTTGAGTATTAAGCAGTTTGTAGCTGCTGATTTGAGTTTTTATGCTGTCATTTGGTACTATTTGCTCTCATCTGGTACTTTTAATGTGAATTAAAAGCTGCTATTGAAATTATTACATATTAGTCCTGATTGATACAGCATTTTCACAAAAATATCACAGACCGTACAAGTTCTCATGCATCCAAGAGAATAACTGCAACAGTTGGATACAAATAAACATTGTCGGAATTGTGAAGATGGAAAATGTACGTAGGCAATATTATTAATTTATTAATGTGCAATTTTGATGTCATTCAGTGCCAAAATGTATGTTTTTCTAAATAGCACTAAAATGAGGCAAATAAAGTAGTTTTCAAATGGCAATTTACTTGTCACATTACAATGTAAACCGATTTCAACATTTGGGTTTGTTTTGTGTGAAAACTGTTGCACTATTTTTGGCTGTATTTTCCAGCAGTCCACTGCATGCCATTTGTGTAAGG